>NC_041391.1:362097709-362218356 GCF_002162155.2 Triticum dicoccoides | reverse complement strand
GGCGTGGCGACGTCCGGGCGTTCCAGGGCGACGAGGAGGGCGCCAGGCAAGCAGGGAGGCTGGTGGCGTGGCGCGGTGGCGCGCGCGCGCGCCGGGCATGCTCCCCTCCCTGTGTCGAGGACGAAGACGACAGAGGAGGAGGCGGGCTGGGCCACCTGCTGGCTGCTGGGCTGCACAGGGAGGAGGCCCAGGTAAGTCTCCCTCTTTTACTGTTTTCTAATTTTTCTGACATTTGTTTTGATTTAATTAAAATATTAAATCATTTTATTACCTTATGCCAATTTTTGCAGGAGCTAACTATATTATTCCAGAGCTCCCCAACAGGTGGCATAAATTTTGGACATATATTATATATATATAACAATATATATCCAAGGCAACTAATTATCGGTTTAATCCAAATGGCCAAAATTAAATACTTATGAGATTCTAAAAATATTGGTTTGATTTTTATCTCTGCCCAATATTTCCAGAGAGCAACATGAGCATTTTCTTGGACCCTTTTGGAGAAATTTTTATTTGGGTCATTTTCAAAAATGATTCTGAGGGTTCCACCAATCCTCATTTCAAATTTAAATGAAATTTAAACATGATGCACAAATGACTAGCTAGTCTAGGTCATACCAGACTAGGGATGTGACAATCATCAGCCCAAGAGGCAATCCACCACACCACACACTGGAGTAGGGTATTACACCACAATGGTGGCCTGAACCAGTATAAATCTTGTGTCTCTTGTGTTGTTCTGTTTGGTAGTTTAGATCCTAGCGATTCGGCGAGGAGCAGGCAGGCAGAGGGTTAAATCTCCGCGCGCACCCCAGTGTTCGAACCTCAAGGGTCTACCGGAACCCGAAATCCGACATTTGGCGCGCCAGGTAGGGGTGCGCCGGAATTTGCCTTCCGTCGTCTTGTTCTTCTCCGACCACCGCATCCATGTCTGACGCTCGTCGGGCTCGCGCCGAGCGCCGAGCCGCCCTCGCTTCCCACGTCGCCCAGACGGCTCCCGTCGGCGGGCGCCCTCGTCGTTCCCCGTCACCTACCATCAACGCCGCCACCGGCCCGGCGGGGAACGAACAGCAAGCATCGTCCCAGCATCCATCCATGAGGCGGGACGGCCGCACTGCCACACCCTCACTCACCCCCGCTGGTTCTTCGTCACGCGCGCCCCGCGCGGCCATGGAGGCCTGAGCCGCGCTCATCGCGGCAAACGAGCTCCTGCGCTACCGCCCCATCGAAGACGTCTATGAAGAGTGGCTCGACCGAGTCGCCGAGCTCGTGCGCGCCACCGGGGGCTCCCCCGCGTTGTCCTTCTCGCTGCGCCGCGCCCCGCCCTGTGCAGGAATGACGCTCCTGGGGCGCCCCGGCAGCCTCCTCCTCAAGAAGGCGCCCTGGCCCCAAGGCGCGTGGCCCCTGGGCGGAACCTGCTCCGTCAGGCGCCAGCGCGGCAAGAGCAGAGCTGCCAAGAAGTCCCTAGCCCTCGAGAAGCTGCCCAAGCGCTCCCTGCTCCAGCACTTCAAGACCCTGCACTGCCCCCAGCTGCGGCGCATGGGGACCCACAGGACCAAGCTATTCGTCGCCCAAGGCCTCTTGTGGCCACAGCTGGCTGCCGCGCCTTCACCTCCGAGCTACGCAGCGTCGCATGGCCTGGCAAGTTCAAACCAGACATGCCTCCTCGCTACGACGGCACGGCTGACCCTGCAGAGTTCCTCCAGCTCTACGAGTTGGGCATCGAGGCTGCCAACAGAGACGAAAAGGTCATGGCAAGCTGGTTTCCCATGGCGCTCAAGGACGGGGCCCTCACCTGGCTCCTGAATCTGGCCCCAGGCACGATCTCCTCCTGGGACGAGATGCGCACCCGCTTCATCGCCAACTTCCGGGGTACTCGCGACCGGCCACCCGCCGTGAGCGACATGCGCCATATCAAGCAGCAACCAGGGGAACCCTGCAGAAGTACATCCAGCGCTTCAACAACGCGCGCCTCAAGATCCCCAAGGTGACGGAGGAGGCCATCATCTCAGCCTTCTCTGATGGTGTGCGCGACGTCAAGATGAAGGAGGAGCTGGCGATGCATGAAGACCTGTGCACCTCCTTGGAGCTGTTCAACTTGGCGACCAAGTGCGCCAGGGCTGAGGAGGGACGCCTCTCCCTCCTCGAGCTGCCTGCCGCGGACCCAGAAGAGAAGAAGCCCAAGGCCAAGGACGTGAAGCGCAAGGGGGCTGCCATACTCGCGGCAGAGCCAGACACCAAGCGGGGCAGAGATCAGCCCGAATCCTGCAAGGGCAGTCGGTACTGTGTGTACCACGACCTCCACACCCAAAACACCAATGAATGCCAAGATCTCCAGGCCGTGCGTGAAGGAAGGGTCAGCAGACGTCCCGACCGCAGTGACCGGGGCTACGGCCGAGGAGGAGGAAGGAATGCAGGACGTTGGGAAGACCGCGGCCCACGCCAAGGGTGGCGTGACCAACCTCGCGAGGATCGCTGGCAGGACCCGCCTCGCGAGGGAGGCTGGAGGGATCAACCTCGCAAGGATCGCCCGTAAGGGAATGCGGGCCTCCCTCCGCTACCACCGCAACCAAGGAGAAATGAAGATCGTCATCAGGACGAGGGGGCTGGGGGCTTCCAGGAACCACGTGCAATCGCCTGCATCCTGGGTGGAGCTCAAGCCCCAGCCTCTCAATGCATCTTCAAGCAGTTCGCCCGCGAAGTGAATGCAGTCCTCCCCAAGCTCGAGGCCACGCGCCCTCTCAGGTGGTCAGCATGCGCCATCATGTTCAGCTCAGCGGATCAGCTCAAGTGCGCGGCCACAGCCGGAGTCCTCCCGATGCTTTGTTCCCCAATCATCAGCAATGTGCTAGTCACCAGGACCCTCATCGACGGCGGGGCAGGGCTCAACGTCCTGTCCGTGGAAACGTTCAAAAATCTCCAAGTACCCTACAGCCAGCTTTAGCCAACCAAGCCTTTCTCCAGAGTCACTGACGGCTCCACGGTCCCGATTGGGTAGGTCCGCCTTCCTGTCACCTTTGGGGCACGCGACAACTACCGCACCGAGCTCATCGACTTCGACGTCGCCCACATTCGCCTGCTGTACAACGCCATCCTCGGGTACCCGGCACTGGCCAAGTTCATGGTCGTAACCCACCACGGCTACAACGTCCTCAAGATGCCAGGAAGTGGTGGAGTCATCACGGTGCCCTGCGAAGAGAGAGACGCAGTGTGCTCCCTAGAGCGAGCCTTTCAGGCCGCATCACTGGAAGACCCGGACCGCGGAAGCAGGAGGCTTCCCAAGGCCGCCCCCAAGAAGAAGAAGACATCGTCCGGCCCGGCCCCTCAGGAGGCAGGCCCCTCAGGGCCCGCGCCTGCTCAGGGGGAACCTCCTTCCATCGCATAGGGAAGTGCGACCGGCGCCCTCCTCAGGCAGGGCTTGGGGGCTCTCCCCGGAGGGCCGCCGACCTCGCCAAGGTCACGAGGGAGGCGCTTGGGCACCACGTGGAGGCGTGTTTCGAAGCACGTTTCCCTCAAGAAGGAGCAAGGCAAGGAGGGCCAAACCCTCAGGAGTTCATCAGCAAGGCCATTCAGGAGCTACAGGAGTCAAGGGTCATGAGAGGCAGCCGCCGCTTACCCGCTGTGGCCCCCCATCCAGGCGAGGATGGTGGGCTGCGTGTCTGCATCGACATACCGGGGCTCAACCGAGCCGCGTCTCAGGACTGCCTGTAGCCCTCGCAAGTGGGACGCTGCGAGGGTCCGCCTCACAGCTACGTTCGCATGCCTTATGGCTTGCCGAACGCGGCTGCTGCGCATCAGTGCCTCATGAGGGCCATCCTGGAGGCTCAAGAGGTCAGGCGTTCCGCAGCCCTGGTGGAGATGCAGATGGCCCGCGAGGAGCCGCCAGCGCCTCTAGAACCTCCTGAGGCCCCTGGGCCTGGGGGCTCGTGAGGATCGGCTCCCTCAGCCCGCCGAGTCGGCTACACCAACACCCCTTCGTCCCCAACATCATCAGGTGACATCTTTCAAGTTTCATTTCCGGCTGGGAGCGCCCTCAGGGCCGCATTATTCCCAAGCCGCGTGGCCGTCCCTGCGGCGTGTATCCCTTTTATTTCATGTTCTTAGCTTACCTTATTGGGGGCGCCCCTCAGGTTACATCATCCCCAAGTCTCTCGGGCCTGACCCAGCGGCGTGTACCCTTCTTGCGTTTACCTTAGGGCTATGCTTTCGACCCATCATGCTTGTTATTTGGTGCCTTTTCCTCTTGGGTGTCGGAATCTTGGGCGTTAAATGGGGGGTGCCTGAGCATCGCGACTCAGGGCTCCTACCGGCTCTCCAGCCCTCACCCTCTGGTCTGGTCCATGACATCGCGACCTGGCATGCCAGCGACGGCTGAGACCAGCTCGAGAGCCGGGACCCGAGGACGTAGAGTTTCGACATCTAACCCAGCTTGCGCGTTATAGGGGGGGTGCCTGAGCATCGCAACTCAGGGCTCCTACCGGCTCTCTAGCCCTCACCCTCTGGTCTTGTCCATGGCATCGTGACCTGGCATGCCAGCAACGGTTGAGACCAGCTCGAGAGCCGGGACCCGAGGACGTAGAGTTTCGACATCTAACCCAGCTTGCGCGTTAAAGGGGGGTGCCTGAGCATCGCGACTCAGGGCTCCTACCGGCTCTCCAGCCCTCACCCTCTGGTCTTGTCCATGGCATCGCGACCTGGCATGCCAGCGACGGCTGAGACCAGCTCGAGAGCCGGGACCCGAGGACGTAGAGCACCGGCATCTGGCCAAATCTCCAGGAACACACTCCAAGATAAGGCCCAGAGCCTGGCGCAACCCGCCTTGAGGTAGGGCCCCGTGAGTCCCGCACTGGCCCACGGGTGCCCAGATACACCTCGTCAAGCCCTACCGTGCCAGCCACGTGTCAGGGTGGGGCTGTATACGCCCCGGGGGCTCCTCCCGGAGGGGAGCCCCCTCCCACGCACCAGTGGAAGCACCATGCTCCGCGCTGGCTGACGACACTGCCGAGGAGCGGCTATGCCCGTACGCATACAGAAGCGCTATGCTCCACGCTGGTGATAAACAACTGAGGGTGGCCCCCGAGCCGCATCAACCTTAGGGAGCCCGGAGCTCAGTGTCTGGCCTCATCGCAACGCCTCCCCTCAGGAGTGCCACGTGAAGGGGCTGGGTGCGGGGGCTGCGCCTGGGTCACGCCTAGACGCAGGCCACCTGGCTAGGCCCCCCGGGCCTGGTTCGTCGCACGTCCCTCCCCGAGCGGAGCCAAGGTACGAAGGCCGTTTGAGCGCCAAGGGGGACTCTTGAGCATCGCGACTCAGGAGGCTAACTGGTCACGTAGCCCCTCACTCCTTAGTTCCGAAAGGCTAACGGCGGTTGAGGTATGCGCGGGGCCGGGCTCTGCAGACGTAGAATGACAGATCCACCCGCATCTCACCTCCCTACTTGCCGTTTGAGCGCCAAGGGGGACTCCTGAGCATCGCGACTTAGGAGCCTAACTTGTCACATAGCCCCTCACCCCTTGGTCCCGTCCTGGTTTCCGGTCGGAGCCAATGGCGGCTGAGGTATGCGCGGGGCCGGGCTCTGCCAGCGTAGAACATAAGCAAGTTGGAAGGAATAGCGCAAATTTCAAGGAATTCAAAAGCAAATATTACAGTCCATACTGTTATCACAACACCAAATGCAAGTCTTAACGTCTCCCCGAGGCATGGTGCATGCGCAGGAATTAAAAGCAGGACGGGAGCCACGACAGAGTCACTTGCCGGCGGTGGAGCTGCGCGGAGCAGGTTCACCTTGTGGAGCAGCAGGGCTAGCAGCGCTCCGCTTTGGCTTGGTGCTGAAGGCCCGGAACTTCCCCAGGAGGGCCTCCGCACGACCCTTCACGGCCTCAGTAGCGGCAGCGGCACACTCGCCGCTCGCTGGCTCCAGCAGGCTGTCGAGGTCGATGTTGGGGTCACGAAGATAGATGTGGGGAAGACCCACGTCAGCGCTGCAGAAGACAAGACGCGTGCCTCGGCCTCGGCCGTAGGGCCAAGGCCAAGGGTGACATCTTCAAGGGAGCGAACCAGGAATGCCTCGGCCTCGGCAGTAGGGCCAAGACCAAGGGTGACATCTTCAAGGGAGCGAACCAGGAAGGAAAGCAGCTTGGCGGGGCCATCCTCCTCGCCGGCCAGCGGGCTCTCAAGGCCGCTATCATAAAGTGTCTTCAATGAAGTGTGAGCCTTCTCCTCCATATCTGCGAAGGCCACGCAATCCTCGGCGAGAACCCGGGCCTTGCCATCCATCTCGACCTTCCTCGCCTCCAGCTCCTGCTCAGTGCGCCTAGGCGGCCACGGCGCCTCTTGAGCTTGGCGTCCAGGTCCTTGACGGCCGCCTCGGGAGCCTTCATGCTTTCCTCCTGCTCTTGGCGAAGGCGGGCCTCCTTGGCAAGCTGGTTCTGCAGGCCCTTTAGCTCGCTCTCAAGCGCCTCGCAGCGACCTCGGACACTAGCTACCTCCCCCAAGGCAGCGTAGCGGGCAACCTTCGCCCCAAGGACGACCTGCTTCTCCTCATCGCAAGCCGTCGAGGCCTGGACCAGTGTCGCCCGTATCGAAGCGTCGGAGTGAATTCAGCCAGAAGCTAGCTCCAAGCGCCCGACCACTAGACGAGGGTCAGCGCCCAGCAGATCCTGTCGCAGACGGTCCATTTCAGCAACGGCATGATCCAGAACAGTAGTCAGGGAAGCAGTAGTCGGTGGAGTAGGAGGAGAAGACGACAGCGTGACCACAGTATCCTGAGGCGGAACTTGCTGCGCCACGGTGGCTGTGGTGGCGGCATCAGGTAAGGGCACCTTGGGAGTCGCCTGGGCCAAGGGGGCTGAGCTTGCCCCAGGAGGCTCAGCCAGGCCTCGCGAGGACGCCTGGGCAGGAGAGGCCCATGCGTCACAGTCGCCTTCTTTCTCGGGCAGAGGCGCTGCCATGGATGGGACCTCAGGAGCTCCCTTCGACTTCTTTTCCACGGGTGCCAGCCTAGCTGGGAGACACGAACATCAAGCCCCAGCAACAGAACAATAATCAAGACAGGAATCAAGAACTTACAGGTCGTCGCTTGCAGGCTCAAGCAGCCTTCGGCCGTACTTAAAGCCCGAGAGCCGGCTTCTAGGATCAGCTTCAAGGAGCTCGGGAGCAGGAGGTGCGCCTGTGGATCGCCTCGGGGCTGGGGCAGACCCGCGGGGGATCAGCCCGGTCCGGTCCTTCTTCGGGATCAGAGGCAGGCTCCTGCCGCCCTGCTCATCATCATCCTCATCGTCATCACTCAGAAAGAGGCGGAGAGCGCGGGACCTGCACCGAAGGGGGGGAGCCCTTGACTCCGCCTCGGAGTCAGCCCCCTCTTCCCGCTCACCTTCTTCCTTCTCTTTGCTGGAGTCACTGGAGGACACGTACACCAGGTCCTCTGGAGCCTCCGCGTGCACGGGCCCGTCCCCGTTGAAGACGGGCATGGACCCCACTACCTGCTCCCAGTCCTCGCGGAGGAACAGGGGCATAGGAGCGCCCTCCAGCCTCGCCACGTCGCCCCCAACCAAGGATTGGAGGACCGCAGCCAGATCCTCATCGGCCAAGACCACGGGGCTCGGGTGAGGCCTCCACATCGGAAGTGAGTACTGAAGAAGCGGAGCTAGCTGGTGCTCCAGGAACTCCCTGAGCAGCGATGCACCGGTCAGCTTCGCCGCCGCCATGCTGGCCGGCCTCAGATCCGCGTCCATCTTCTCCAACACCGGCTTCGTGCGGGGATCCACGAGTTCCACTCGGGACCAGTCGTCAGAGCTCGCGGGGTGCCCCATGGGCAGGTTCAACCAAGGGTGGATACGCCCAGCATCCACCAAGACCCACTTGCTCCTGAAGCCCTCAATCCTTTTCCCAGGATTCAAAATGGTGATGGAACTGCCGTACGCGAGGAAGCTCGCGCACGCAGAGACGGAACCACGGGAGGTCCGGAGGGAGAAGTAGTGGCGCAGCAAGGCCACCGAGGGCTTCACCCCTACGTGAGCCTCACAATAATAGGCGAAGATCGCCAGAAGAAGAACATAGTTGGGATGGAGGTGCAGAGCTTGAAGGTTATAATGGCGGAGGACAGAGAAGAAGAACTCGGAAAAGGGAGGCACCAGACCAGCGACAATGGCGCTCACGAAGAGTGGATAGAAGGTGCTCCCTTGGCCTTCAGGGATGGCAGAGCCGGCCTTGAACACCTTCGCCCCATCGATGCCCTGCACCGCCGCCATCTGGCGCACCCGGGCAAGGCTCGCCTCTGACACGTTCGGCGAGTCGAAGGCGGACGAGTACCAAGCTCCGACCGGGGCTTGGCGAGGCGCCATGTCTGGCTAGGGCGCGCGGACGGAGTAGATCTGAAGATTTCGGAAGCGGGGAGGAGAGGCGCAAGAAAGGGGATCTGAGCAGCAACTGGAGGAAGCAAAGGAGGCAAGGGACAGATGCCGCTCCTTTATCAACTTGCGCGGTTGCAGAGGCGCCCACATCAAATCAACCGCCACGCGGAGCCCAAGGCCACCGGCTGTTAGGGCCCGCGATGCTTCACACTTGCCCTTTCGCCTCTCTGCTCGGCCAAGTCCGGGCGCGCCGTGGGCCCGGGGGCTACTGTCGGTGTTGTGGAACAGGGGTCCCCAGACTTGCCTGCCTGCGGCCTGCGTCGTGGCTCAAAGGGGGGCCCAACGCGGCCCATCTTCATCAACACAAACTCAAGACCCTCGCGAGGGGCCAAGCCTCACGGGGCGGACGACAAGGAGCTTCCTCAGGCACGGCCTCGTCAGGCTGGCTCACGAGGACGCGGAGAGTTCAAGGCGGGGTACCTCGCGAGTTGCCCATGACGCAAGCCATGACGACCAAGGGCGCCAGTCAGGCGCCAGCCCGCGCAGTGTCCTCCTTTCCTCTTTGGTGCAAAGGGAGCAAGCGCAGGCGAGAGCATCAAGCAAAGGCATCCATTTCGGTGCAACGAGACCAAGACCAGCCCAACGGTAGGGAAGAAGTCATTGTGGAGCCCAAGCAGGCGTCACCACCAGAGCCTTTGGCAGGCGAGGACCAACTTTAGTCAGGATAAGTGTACCCGTTGTTCCCCTTTAAAATGGCCAATTGTTGGCGCCCTTCCCGCTCAATATTTGGGAAGAGGCCCAGGGACTTTGCCTATAAATAGGACTAGCCACCCCCAGGGTAGAGGCATCTGGACCTGATCTAGCAATCTGGATCCTCACCAAGAAACCAGTAGATAGAGCGATTGAACTCCTCCTAGAAGTTCGTCGCACCAGCCAAGAACAGACCCTCGCGAGGCTGTTCTTCCTTGTATTGTTCATCATCAGCCCAAGAGGCAATCCTGTCACAGCCCCAGATCAGCCTTGCTTGACTTTGCCTGCTCATCATGTCATCATGTTTAAATTACTAAGAAACTTGAAATGGGGATGCTTAAACCCTAGCACCAAATGAATTCAACTAGGGTCATAATAAAATCTTTTCCATTGAACTCAAAATGCCCTCTAAAAATGTTCAACATTTCTGGTTTGAGGTGTAAGCATCTACCAAAAATGGTTTATGTTTTTGCAGGACATATTGGGCTCTGAATTAAATCATACTCTATTTGCATTTGGGCATTTAAATGCTATAAAATATTTTAAATGCTCAAATAATCATAAACTAAAATGTTTACTATTGTATATATTCTAAACAGTAGCCATGATTAGTTTTATGATTTTTGGATCTGTTTAACTATTTTATACAAAGCCCTAAAGACTACAGAATAATAGAAAACAGAAACAATTTAGAGAGAGAGAGAACACCTACCTGGGCCACTTACCTGGCCGGCCCACCTGGCAGGCCTAGTACTGTGCTGGCCCATGCCAGCCAGCTACTTCTTCTTCACCAGGCAGGCACAGAGGTGGCGCCGGAGAGCACGAGCTCACCACGACGCCACCTGCTTGCCGCCCACGCCCCTGGACACCTGGATGATCTCCACGTCGCCGCCCCGACCCCGTGGACACCTCATTCGCCCCCTGCCTCTCTCCCTCGCTCTCTCGCGCGATGCCAAGGACCACCATCGCCGTCGTTCGCCTTTGCCGCGGCCACCAGCATCCCCATGCCAAGCCAGCTAGCCCACGAGCTCCGCCTCATCAGCCTCTTCCTCCTCGACAATTCTCCCAGCCTCGGACACGCTGCTTCGTCGTCACCATCGCCGTTTCCGTCACCGGCCACCGAAGCTCATCGCCGCCAACTCGGGAGCTACCGGACGTCCCCGACCTCGCCCTCGCGATCGTTGGACTCGCTGTGAGCACCTGCGTCTAACCCCCTAACCCCGCTACCTCTTGCTCGCCGTAGTCGTCGCCCCCTTGCTGCCCGCAGCACGCCGCCAGCCGAGCTCGCCGTCAACACAGCTCCGGTGACCATTTGGTCATCCCGGCGACTCCAACACGCCCGTACCACGCCGTAGAGCAGCCCAGCGCATTAGTTGGCTCGCTTCCGAGCTGCAGCACCGATCCCACGACCACCTGAACTCCGGCCGCCGCCTTGGAGCTCGTCGTCGGCGGCTCCGGCCACCATAGGTCCTGCCGCCACCACCACTCGATGCGCGAGTTCACCACCAGTCCGTAGCGCGTCTCCGCCGTCGATTTGGTCGACGGAGGACCAAATCCGAGCCTCGCCGCCGCGTCTGGCCTCGCCGGCGTCATGTCGCCGGTGGGTTTGACCCCGCTGACCGTTGACTGGGTGGGCCCAGTTTGACCCCTGGGTCACTGACGTGTGGGCCCCGGGTCACTAACTAAACTAGGTTAGTGTTAGTTTAACGCTAATTAGATTTAATTAGTTTAACTAACTGCTGACAGACGGGACCCACTGGTCAGGTTTGACCTGGACCGGGTCAGTTGACCTGCTGAGGTCAGCATGACGCAATGCTGACGCAATAAGCATTTTCTGGATTTAATTTAATTCAGGAAATTCCAGAAAATGTCCAAAACTTCTAAAATTCATAAAAATTCAACCGTAGCTCCAAATCAAATAATTTATATATGAAAAATGATCAGAAAAATCCAATCTATCCATCTGTACTATTTTGAATTTCACATATGGAGTAGAACAACTTATAGCTGCTGTTTAGCACAAATCATATAAATTGCATTTGAATTTCACATATGGAGTTTGGATTTGAACTTAGGGTTCAAACCAACTTCATTTAACTTTGTTGCTAGCTGCATTAGCTCAAAACACCAGCATGTTGCCATGTCATGATCATGCATCATATTGTCCATTGCATTGATTGTATTTCTTCTCTGTTGCCAGTATCTGTCCCCTCTCGATAGACGCGTTTTGACGATGTGATCAATGACACCAATGAAGAACTATACTATCTTCAGAAGTGCCAGGCAAGCAAAACCCCCTTGTTCATTCCGATACAATCTCACTCTCTTGCTCCTGCTCTCTTTTACTGCATTAGGACAACACCGATTCATCTGTTACTTGCTGCGGTAGCTGAATCCCTTTATCCTTTGCATGACCTGTCATTGCCACAGTAAATAGATGAAACCCACTAGCATGAGTAGGAGTTGTTTGAGCCCTGACGTGCCTACACATTCATGTTTGTTTGTCATGCCTGCTATTGCTTAGAGTTGTGTCAGGTCTGATTCATCAGGGATGAATTGGAATGTGGCGAACATGTCCTACTGTTGAGAGCTAAGTGTGTGAACACGATTTGGTAAAGGTAGCGGTGAGAGGCTATGTAGGAGTACATGGTGGGTTGTCTCATTGCAGCCGTCCTCAGGAACTGAGTTCTGTGTTTGTGATCCATGAAACAGATATTACCATGCATTGGGCCCGAAACCAATTGACCCTCTCGGCTTCTTAATCACCCTTGTCCTCTGTCCAGGAGTTGCAAGTAGTTTCTGGTGTTTGTAGTATGCTGGAGGCCGTGGGCAGCGCTGACCGGAGGGGTGGGCTGTGATGCGGTAGGCACGTGACCGGGTGTACCGGGCGCCCGTTTGGTGTCTCGGAACCCCGTTCACATCGTTTGGGGCTGTGAGCAAAACCCCGGCCAGATCTCCTCACGGATGGAACCCGAATAGGGGATAAACCTGGACTAGAGACTTAGGTGTTTAGGTAGGTCGTGGCCGACACCCACGCTGGGCTTCCGCTTGAAGGTTGCCGAGTACATGTCGTGTAAACGGCGGTAAGTGGTGAGAGCGTGTGTGAAGAAGTACACCCCTGCAGGGTTAACATTATCTATTCGAATAGCCGTGTCCGCGGTAAAGGACTTCTGGGTTGCCTATACAGTTCATAGACAAGTGAAAGTGGATACTCTAAAATGCGCAAGATAAGTGTGAGTGCTATGGATGGCGTTCTCGTAGGGAGACGGGAGTGGATCCATAGTTGTGTATTGGTTGGTGAATATGTCGACTCGTGTGCGCCACCTCAAGAGTCGCTTGCAGTCGTAGTTCAGGATAGCCACCGTGTCAAAGCTGGCTTGCTGCAGTTAAACCCCACCATCCCCTTGTTGATAATGATGCATATGTAGTTAGATCTGATGTAAGTCTTGTTGGGTACATTTGTACTCACGTTGCTTAATTTATGTTTTTGCAGAGAGACGTCAGGCTCGCTAGTAGTACCACGTGGACTTCGACGTTTAGCTTGTTACCTCAGCTACGATCTTGTGCCCTCGGCAGGATCTGATAGACAGTCAGGCTTCTCAGCCTTTTTCTTTTGTAGATGTCTGTACTCAGACATGATAAAGGCTAGGCTCCCAATCTTTCGATGAGATGATAACTATCGATTTGGTGGAGACGACTTTCACTATCCGAGTACAAACGTGCACGACGTTGCGCCTTAGCAATCGCTAAACCAATCTCCTGAGGTTACTGACGATGCTGGAAGCACGGTCAGCCTGACCACGAAGGTCTATTCCTGCAAGCAATCGAAGAACGAGCAAGAATATGATAAAGCAATCTGAATATTGCAAATATATATGAAGTATTGATAATGGTGGGGATCCGGAAGCGGTCTTGGTCTGGTCGTTGGACACAAACAAAGTACACGAAGTTGCAATGGCTAACTTTTAACTAAAAAAATCCCAAAGTCTAAACGGTGCCCTAAGGGCTGTATATATGGAGGAAGAGAGGGGAATTTCGTGGCCCTTGGTGGAGGGGTCCGAAATCAACCCTATCTCTTGTTTCCCCACACATACGGACTCTAAAAATAGCCTATACTTATGTATTTCGAAATTACATGGGCCTGGCCCAATAAAAAGGTGACGCAGCACCTATAATAGCCTCGGGACGAAATTTATGAAGTGGCATCTTGTATATTTCGTCCAAGGCTTCATGCACCCATTATGGTGGCTTCATAGTCCTGAAATCATCACTTGTAACTCCGTTCTTGTTCCCCTTGCGCATGGCATCATCTCCATGCTTGTTCTTGCTCCAATGTTCATCCTTCTCCAAGCTAGGCCCTTCATTTGTAAGCAAAACAAATGTATCCAATTTAGGCAGCATCATATTCTCATGAACATTAGAATCATTACCAAGAAACGAAAGTACCTGATAACTTAATTGGCGTGCGCGAGCTCTAGTAATTGGTCCCATATATGTAGCAGTAGGGGCTGTGGGTGTAACAATGGTATTGATGTCCTCATCATCCTCCCCTTCTTGAAATGAAGTCGTCCTCGACGGAAGCTCATCTTCCTCACCCAAATAAGGCTTCAAATCTGCAATGTTAAAAGTGGGACTAACCCCAAAATCTGCAGGCAGCTCAAGTTTATATGCATTATCATTTATTTTCTCTAACACCTTAAAGGGACCATCAGCCCGTGGCATGAGCTTTGATTTGCGCAAATCAGGAAATCTATCCTTACTCAAATGTAACCAAACAAGATCTCCAGGTGCAAACACAACATGTTTTCTACCCTTATCTCCAGCAAGTTTATATTTGGCATTCATACGCTCAATGTTTTCCTTAGTTAACTCATGCATTTTTAAAATCAATTCAGCACATTGTTTAGCATCAAAATTAACCTTCTCCGAAGATGGAAGAGGCAACAAATCAATAGGTGCACGAGGTAGGAAACCATACACAACTTCAAAAGGGCACATCTTAGTAGTAGAATGCAATGAATGATTATAAGCAAATTCAATATGAGGCAAGCATTCCTCCCACATTTTCTTATTACTCTTCAAAACAGCCCTAAGCATAGTAGACAATGTTCTATTGACTACTTCAGTTTGACCATCAGTTTGGGGGTGACAAGTAGTACTAAAAAGCAGTTTAGTCCCCAACTTAGCCCATAAACATCTCCAAAAGTGGCTAAGAAATTTAGTATCACGATATGAAACAATAGTATTGGGCACACCATGCAAGCGAATAATTTCACGAAAGAACAAATCAGCAACATTAACAGCATCATCGCTTTTATGACATGGTATAAAGTGTGCCATTTTCGAGAATCTATCCACGACAACAAATATGCTATCCCTCCCCTTCTTTGTTCGAGGTAAACCTAAAACAAAGTCCATAGATATATCCTCCCAAGGAACACTAGGTACAGGCAAAGGCATATATAAACCATGAGGATTGAGTCGTGACTTAGCTTTTTGACAAGTAGTGCAGCGAGCAATAAAACGCTCAACATCCCGTCTCATCTTTGTCCAAAAGAAATGTGTAGCAAGTACGTCCTCCGTCTTCTTCACGCCAAAGTGTCCCATTAATCCTCCTCCATGCGCCTCCTGCAACAACAAAAGACGAACGGAGCTAGCTGGAATGCATAGCTTGTTAGCACGAAACACAAATCCATCGTTAACGACGAACTTGTTCCACATTCTTCCTTCTTTACAATTCTGCATTACATCTTTAAAATCAGCATCATGCACATATTGATCTTTGATGGTCTCCAAACCAAATATTTTGAAGTCAAGTTGTGAAAGCGTAGTATAGCAGCGAGACAATGCATCAGCAATAACATTTTCTTTTCCCTTCTTGTGTTTAATGACATAAGGAAAAGTCTCAATGAATTCAACCCATTTAGCATGTCTACGATTCAGTTTAGCTTGACTTTTAATATGTTTCAAAGATTCATGATCAGAATGTATAACAAATTCTTTGGGCCATAAATAATGTTGCCATGTTTCTAAAGTCCGAACAAGAGCATATAATTCTTTATCATAAGTAGAATAATTCAGACTAGGCCCACTCAATTTTTCAGAAAAGTATGCAACAGGTTTGCCATCTTGTAATAACACACCGCCTAATCCAATTCCACTAGCATCACATTCAAGCTCAAAAGTCTTATTAAAATCAGGAAGTTGGACTAAAGGAGCATGTGTCAAGTTATCTTTTAATACCGAGAAGGCTTCTTCCTGTGCGGTACCCCAAAGAAAAGGCACATCTTTCTTTGTAAGCTCATTGAGAGGTGTAGCAATGGTGCTGAAATCTCTCACAAAACGCCTATAGAATCCAGCGAGGCCAAGAAAACTCCTCACTTGTGTGACCGTTTTGGGCTGTGGCCAACTCTCAATAGCTTCAATCTTGGCTTTATCAACTTCAATTCCCTGTGGAGTAACAACATAGCCAAGAAAAGATACTCGGTCGGTGCAAAAGGTGCACTTCCCAAGGTTACCAAACAAACGTGCATCACGTAGAGCAATAAAAACAACACGTAAATGTTCCAAATGTTCTTCCAAAGATCTGCTATAAATCAATATGTCATCAAAGTAAACTACCACAAATCGTCCAATGAAAGCACGTAAAACTTCGTTCATTAATCTCATGAAAGTACTAGGTGCATTAGTTAACCCAAAAGGCATGACTAACCACTTATATAATCCAAACTTAGTTTTAAATGCTGTTTTCCATTCATCTCCCAATTTCATACGAATTTGATGGTAGCCACTACGCAAATCAACTTTGGAGAATATTGTAGAGCCACTCAATTCATCAAGCATATCATCTAGCCTAGGAATAGGATGACGATAACGAATAGTAATATTATTAATGCCTCTACAATCAACACACATACGTGATGTACCATCTTGTGGCTTTTTCGTGGACTATAGGTATGAAGAACAGACTCGATCTAAACTACGAAAAACTGTAAAATCTCACCGAGCAACCTAGAAATCTGATACCACTTGATAAAGGCTAGGCTCCCGATCTTTCGATGAGATGATAACTATCGATTTGGTGGAGACGACTTTCACGATCTGACTACAAACATGCACGACGTTGCTCCTTAGCAATCGCTAAACCAATCTCCTGAGGTTACTGATGATGCTGGAAGCACGGTCAGCCTGACCACGAAGGTCTATTCCTGCAAGCAATCGAAGAACGAGCAAGAATATGATAAAGCAATCTGAATATTGCAAATATATATGAAGTATTGATAATGGTGGGGATCCGGAAGCGGCCTTGGTCTGGTCGTTGGACACAAACGAAGTACACGAAGTTGCAATGGCTAACTTTTAACTAAACAAATCCCAAAGTCTAAACGGTGCCCTAAGGGCTGTATATATGGAGGAAGAGAGGGGAATTTCGTGGCCCTTGGTGGAGGGGTCCGAAATCAATCCTATCTCTTGTTTCCCCACACATACAGACTCTAAAAATAGCCTATACTTATGTATTTCGAAATTACATGGGCCTGGCCCAATAAAAAGGTGACGCAGCACCTATAATAGCCTCGGGACGAAATTTATGAAGTGGCATCTTGTATATTTCGTCCAAGGCTTCATGCACCCATTATGCTGGCTTCAAAGTCCTGAAATCATCACTTGTAACTCCGTTCTTGTTCCCCTTGCACATGGCATCATCTCCATGCTTGTTCTTGCTCCAATGTTCATCCTTCTCCAAGCTTGGCCCTTCATTTGTAAGCAAAACAAATGTATCCAATTTAGGAAGCATCATATTCTCATGAACATTAGAATCATTACCAAGAAACGAAAGTACCTGATAACTTAATTGGCGTGCGCGAGCTCTAGTAATTGGTCCCGTATATGTAGCAGTAGGGGCTGTGGGTGTAACAATGGTATTGATGTCCTCATCAAGACATGTTAAGCTTCCGCTTGTGCTTGACTTGTTTGCTTTCAATGTTGGGTCATGAGACCCATGATTGTAATATCTCGCTCCTCGGAGCCTACTGAATAAATACTTGAGTTGTAGAGTCATGTTGTGATGCCATGTTGTATTTGCACATATCGAGCATATTGTGTGTATGTTATTGAAATGCTTGGTATGTGTGGGATCTGACTATCTAGTTGTTTATCCTTAGTAGCCTCTCTTACCGGGAAATGTCTCCTAGTGTTTCCACTGAGCCATGGTAGCTTGCTACTGCTCCGGAACACTTAGGCTGGCCGGCATGTGTCCTTCTTCGTTCCTGTGTCTGTCCCCTCGGGGAAATGTCATGCGATGAATTTCGGAGTCCTGTTAGCCCGCTACAGCCCGGTTCACCGTTTTCCTGCTAGCCCAGTGCTACAGCCTGGATTCACTCGCTGATGACCGACATGTTCATTGTTGGGTCATGTATGCCTGTCCCTGTAAGTTAGTGCCACTTTGGGTTCACGACTAGCCATGTCAGCCCGGGTTCTTTGTCATATGGATGCTAGCGGCACTATCATATACGTGAGCCAAAAGGCGCAAACGGTCCTGGGCGAGGTAAGGTGGCACCCGTGGGAATACCGTGCATGAGGCCGCAAAGTGATATGATGTGTTACATGCTAGATCGATGTGACTTAGGATCGGGGTCCTGACAGTTTTGGTATCAGAGCTTGACTGCCTGTAGGTTCTCCAAGCCAAACTGGTCGAAGTAGAGTCTAGAAATTCTTTAGTTATATAAGGGAATTGATTGTGGGATGGAACGTAAGGCTCTTTTTACTCCTTATACCTGATGTCCTCTGATCCGAGTCACCTTATCTTTCCTACGGGGTTAAGGAACTAGGCTTCTCATCTTTCTACTAGGATCACGTGTTACTAATCCGTAGACCTATAGGATTGATGGTTCTAAGCTTGAGTTCAGTTCCTACTATCTTCTATATGTTAACTGTTGATCTTGAAACCTTGATATTATGCTTCTGAGTGGCTATGCCACCATTTTTGTAGCATGTCTCCAATCTTTCGAGCATTTATAGCCGCTATGCTGCCCGAGTCATCCCAGGTTTCTAAATAGTCTGATGCATTTGCAAATCCCTTCCTCCTGTTCCCGATGTGCCTTTGGTCAGATTAATCACACAAATCAGTGAGTTGAGGTACTTTATTGCCTTGACATATATGTTGGAGCTAGTATTATGACCCTAGGTGTCTTAGGGGATCATCTAGTAATCCAGCCATGTTCGTGTTTCCAGTGTGATGATTCTGGCCATCATTCTCGAAAGCATCCTGTGATGCCAACTAGTTAGTAGGTATTCTACTTCTGGGTTTTGAACCCGAGATTTACCCTACTTACCTCATGTTGATAGTGATTGCTAGTTCCTTTAGGATACTAGTAACCTTTGCATTAGTCCTCGAGGTCCGTGGTATTTCCTTCTTCCAAATACTATGAACCGCTTGTGGCAGAAGTTCCTTGAACCAAGAGATCACAACAAGAATTCTCTCGATGAGTTCTCGATTCTATGTTGATACTCTGCTAGTCCTACCTCTCTGCATGGATTACCCAGAAGAAACTTGTTGAACTTGGTTCGACATACTAATCTATGCATCCACAACTCAGAAAACCATATGTTCCTTTGAGTTATCCCTCTTTAGTTGTCTTCTGACCCTCGTCTATCAACTGATAGTCAAGAGTGTGCGTGTCTTCATTCATCAATGCCCATTATTCTTGTGTTCCGTCAAGCCATTCTATCCCAGAATGACTAGGAGAAATAAACTCCAGTACCCTTTTCCATTTCCAGGATTGGGTCAAAGCAGTTGTGTTCCGCAGATCAAGTTGTAATCCAGCTTCTGGTCTGTTCTACCTTGAAGTATTACCTTCTTTATGTCAGGATTGTCATGAGAATTGCACCACCTCTTATGAATTCTTGACGCAGTGATACTTCTCGCCATCATTTTCATTTCTCGCTTCCGTGTTGTTGCAACCGGAGTGCCGACAAGTGAATCGTGATGTGTGAACTCAATACTCCTAGCAACTTCGTTGCTTGGTAGTTAAAGGACAATAATTTCATTCTTAGCATGTTGGTTATTGAATCATCATTCTAAGATTAATCGTGCTACCTAGTCCATTCTCCTGGTTCACTCCTCGATCGATGAGTTAGGATTATTTCAAATCCTCGCTCTATTGATCATATCGTCTTGCCCTGAAAAGCAAGGTTGTTCTTGAGCTTAGTAACATATCGGTGGTTCGTGATTTTCTAATTATCTTCTCGGAAGTATCACCAGGTCGTCACCTGACCACTATGTTGAGTTTGTGATCAAGTTGGTTTATTCCTGTAAACCACCCTTTCTCCAAGAATCCGTGTTGGATACCCCTGAGCTAGTTGGTTAAGCTATATATCAACTTGGAGAGCTGGAAGATAAAAGCTTGTCCGACTTAGTTCATGTTAAGGGATATTTTGTATGTATGTTGAAGAAAGATGATATCTTCACCGATTGGTCCTCGTGACCAGTTGTTGGACCTATTGTCTTGCTAAAACTTTGATTTGAGTGTGGGCTATCCTCAAATCAAATCAGAACCAACGATGTTCTTAATGTTGTCTTACTCGTGGTTGATTCCTCGAGCATACACCATTATATCCTTTGGTCTGACCAATACCATCACTTGTTGTCATAATTATGGAATTCCATTTTTATGGAAACCTGGATGAATTGTTGTTGAGCCCATCGACAACATCCTTGTCTTCTCCATAATTTTGTTGAACATTAAGCTAGTGTTGGGAACTTTTGAAAGCATTTGTTCATGCTAGCTCATGAAGCATATGCTCGGATGTAAGAAGTGACTTCCTCTAATTCATGTGCGTTTGATGCAAGTCGCCGCCGTGAATCCAAGAAAGCAAGTTTTACTTCCTCTGGAACCATCCCAGGTCAGTTATGCATGTGCGAAGTATTCTATGGTTTGATAGACTGATCATCTTCATTCTATACGTATCCCTAGCACACCAAGCCACTGATTGATTTGTTCAAGGAGAAGAAGTTCCTTCTTAAGAGCTAGACTTACGCAAGGACTTCGATATCCTCGTTGATGGTTCCCAACCTGAACTCGGTAGTGTTTTATTATAAGACTACCATGTGGTCATGCTTGTCTGGGACAGCGTGTTCACATGTTTGTAGCAGAACCAACTCATATTTTGGAGCTTACTATCGTAGCTCATTCCCCGAGATTCTCGCAACGCCGTCTCGTCGATTTGTTTTGCAAACTTTCATTTTTCTTTCTAGACTTGATGAGTCTAGAATATCCCGACACCAGCCAGATCTGAATCTCAGGCAGATATGATGGTTGGAACATTTCCCAAGAACTATAATATTAGTCTCTTTGTAACCCGGTAAAATGGATGTCGTGGCCAACACATCTAGCCGGAAGACCCATTATTGTATGCTCTTGATTGAGAAAGTTGGCCACCTCCCCATGAGGATTTCGTAGGATTTACTCCATAGTTATTCCTTATGGATTCTTGTGCTCCCGAAGTCCGACCATTTACTTGATGTTCTAGATATCAAACCATAATTATCTATGGATTGCGCTAGCACATCAAGGAGAACATTAGAAGCGGAGTGCTAAATGTCTCTCGGTCGATCATCCAGATTTTGTTTCCTTGGCCTCGCTAAGGTGAAATCTGAGAAGCTATTATCTTCCTATGCATCTGCATCGTCCATCACTATCCATCATGGTAGTATGTTGTGTTGCCAGGATCCTTGACACGGATGTTGGTAAAACCTTGATGAATATGGAAATGCTCAAGTTCTTGAGACCACGCGCAAGCGCTAGGTGTTATCATCGGCACTAATTGGGTTTGCTCTCAGCTTCCTCGGTTATGCTATAACTTCTCAAACAGTGGACTCACTCTCTACTGTTGAGCTTCTCCCCAGTTACTAAAATCATTCATTGTGTTGTTTTCAACAAGGTAATCCACATCATCCATACTAGTCCAAGTATGCCATTCTACCGAACCCCTCCAAACGACCGCTTGAGAATTGCCTTAGGCTGGTATAAAGATTTTCAATGATCTCTGAATCAAAGGTAATTCTTTTTGCCACTTAAGGTAATAATCTACAAATCACCCTCCTCCAGGATGTTCCGCTATGGCATCATGGCAACTCAACTCCTCGCTACGTTGACAACCGTTCAACACCCTTTTAAGCGTGGAATTGTTGTCTACCTAGTGAACCCTCGTCATTTGTTCCACTCCATCCCTCTAGATGTGTGTTTTGTGTCTCAGCTCGAGTGGTGTTGCTATGCCTCATTCCGCGAGTTGATCCTAAGTTGTTCGATCTTCGAGAAGATCGATCCTTCTAGAGTCTCCTTCTCCTCTTGTTGTCATGTTGGCTGGAGTTCTCAGAGCAAGACGACAAGACAAAGATGGTGATT
This sequence comes from Triticum dicoccoides, assembly GCF_002162155.2. Lineage (NCBI taxonomy): Eukaryota > Viridiplantae > Streptophyta > Magnoliopsida > Poales > Poaceae > Triticum > Triticum dicoccoides. The sequence continues at coordinate 362,196,845 of NC_041391.1, read as the reverse complement.
GAATCAATGTTCATTTGAAGTGCAACCTGGATCGTGAAGATTTCGTTAGTTGCGTTTTCCCCTTCATCGTACCCTACGGCTGAAGCTCGGGATGATATTTTTGTTTAGTGGGGGTGAGCTGTCACAGCCCCAGATCAGCCTTGCTTGACTTTGCCTGCTCATCATGTCATCATGTTTAAATTACTAAGAAACTTGACATGGGGATGCTTAAACCCTAGCACCAAATGAATTCAACTAGGGTCAAAATAAAATCATTTCCATTGAACTCAAAATGCCCTCTAAAAATGTTCAACATTTCTGGTTTGAGGTGTAAGCATCTACCAAAAATGGTTTATGTTTTTCCAGGACATATTGGGCTCTAAATTAAATCATACTCTATTTGCATTTGGGCATTTAAATGCTATAAAATATTTTAAATGCTCAAATAATCATAAACTAAAATGTTTACTGTTGGATATATTCTAAACAGTAGCCATGATTAGTTTTATGATTTTTGGATCTGTTTAAGTATTTTATACAAAGCCCTAAAGACTACAGAATAATAGAAAACAGAAACAATTTAGAGAGAGAGAGAGAACACCTACCTGGGCCACTTACCTGGCCGGCCCACCTGGCAGGCCCAGCACTATGCTGGCCCATGCCAGCCAGCTGCTTCTTCTTCACCAGGCAGGCACAAAGGTGACGCTGGAGAGCATGAGCTCGCCACGACGCCACCTGCTTGCCGCCCACGCCCCTAGACACCTGGATGATCTCCACGTCGCCGCGCCGACCCCGTGGACACCTCATTCGCCCCCTGCCTCTCACCCTCGCTCTCTCGCGTGACGCCGAGGACCACCGTCGCCGTCGTTCGCCTTTGCCTCGGCCACCAGCATCCCCATGCCAAGCCAGCTAGCCCACGAGCTCCACCTCATCTACCTCTTCCTCCTCGACGATTCTCCCAGCCTTGGATGCGCTGCTTCATTGTCACCATCGCTGTTTCCGTCGCTGGCCACCGAAGCTCCTCGCCGCCGATTCGGGAGCTACCGGACGTCCCCGACCTCGCCCTCGCGCTTGTTGGACTCGCTGTGAGCACCTGCGTCTAACCCCCCTAACCCCGCTGCCTCTTGCTCGCCGTAGCCGTCGCCCCCTTGCTGCGCGCAGCATGCCGCCGGCCGAGCTCGCCGTCAATGGAGCTCCGGTGACCATTTGGTCACCCCGGCGACTCCAACACGCCCGTAGCACGCCGTAGAGCAGCCCAGCGCATCAGTTGGCTCGTTTGCGAGCTGCAGCACCGATCCCATGACCACCCGAACTCTGGCCGCCGCCTTGGAGCTCGTCGTCGTCGGCTCTGGCCACCATAGGTCCTGCCGCCACCACCACTCGATGCGCGAGTTCACCAGTAGTCCGTAGCGCGTCTCCATCGTTGATTTGGTCGACGGAGGACCAAATCCGAGCCTCGCCGCCGCGTCTGGCCTCGCCGGCGTCATGTCGCCGGTGGGTTTGACCCCGCTGACCGTTGACTGGGTGGGCCCAGTTTGATCCCTGGGTCACTGACGTGTGGGCCCCAGGCCACTAACTAAACTAGGTTAGTGTTAGTTTAACGCTAATTAGATCTAATTAGTTTAACTAACTGCTGACAGACGGGACCCACTGGTCAGGTTTGACCTGGACCGGGTCAGTTGACCTGCTGAGGTCAGCATGACGCAATGCTGACGCAATAAGCATTTTCTGGATTTAATTTAATTCAGGAAATTCCAGAAAATGCCCAAAACTTCTAAAATTCATAGAAATTCAACCGTAGCTCCAAATCAAATAATTTATATATGAAAAATGATCAGAAAAATCCAATCTATCCATCTGTACTACTTTGAAATTCACATATGGAGTAGAACAACTTATAGCTGCTGTTTAGCACAAATCATATAAATGGCATTTGAATTTCACATATGGAGTTTGGATTTGAACTTAGGATTCAAACCAACTTCATTTAACTTTGTTGCTAGCTGCATTAGCTCAAAACACCAACATGTTGCCATGTCATAATCATGCATCATATTGTGCATTGCATTGATTGTATTTCTTCTCTGTTGCCGGTATCTGTCCCCTCTCGATAGACGCGTTGCAACGATGTGATCAATGACACCAATGAAGAACTATACTATCTTCAGAACTGCCAGGCAAGCAAAACCCCCTTTTTCATTCCGATACAATCCCACTCTCTCGCTCCTGCTCTCTTTTACTGCATTAGGATAACACCGATTCATCTGTTACTTGCTGCGGTAGCTGAACCCCTTTATCCTTTGCATGACCTGTCATTGCCACAGTAAATAGATGAAACCCACTAGCATGAGTAGGAGTTGTTTGAGCCCTGACGTGCCTACTCATTCATGTTTGTTTGTCATGCCTGCTATTGCTTAGAGTTGTGTCAGGTCTGATTCATCGGGGATGAATTGGAATGTGGTCAACATGTCCTACTGTTGAGAGCTAAGTGTGTGAACACGATTTGGTAAAGGTAGCGGTGAGAGGCCATGTAGGAGTACATTGTGGGTTGTCTCATTGCAGCCGTCCTCAGGAACTGAGTTCTGTGTTTGTGATCCATGAAACAGATACTACCACGCATTGGGCCCGAAAACAATGGACCCTCTCGGCTTCTTAATCACCCTTGTCCTCTGTCCAGGAGTTGCAAGTAGTTTCTGGTGTTGGTAGTATGCTGGAGGCCGTGGGCAGCGCTGATCAGAGGGGTGGGCTGTGATGCGTTAGGCACGTGGCCGGGTATACCGGGCGCCCGTTTGGTGTCTCGAAACCCTGTTCACATCGCTTGGGGCTGTGAGCGAAACCCCGGCCGGATCTCCTCACGGATGGAACCCGAATAGGCGATAAACCTGGACTAGAGACTTAGGTGTTTAGGTAGGTCGTGGCCGACACCCACGCTGGGCTTCCGCTTGAAGGTTGCCGAGTACATGTCGTGTAAACGGCGGTAAGTGGTGAGAGCGTGTGTATAGAAGTACACCCCTGCAGGGTTAACATTATCTATTCGAATAGCCGTGTCCGCGGTAAAGGACTTCTGGGTTGCCTATACAGTTCATAGACAAGTGGAAGTGGATACTCTAAAATGCGCAAGAAAAGTGTGAGTGCTATGGATGGCGTTCTCGTAGGGAGACGGGAGCGGATCCATAGTGGTGTATTGGTTGGTGAATATGTGGACTCGTGTGCACCACCTCAAGAGTCGCTTGCAGTCGTAGTTCAGGATAGCCACCGTGTCAAAGCTGGCTTGCTGTAGTTAAACCCCACCATCCCCTTGTTGATAATGATGCATATGTAGTTAGATCTGATGTAAGTCTTGCTGGGTACATTTGTACTCACATTGCTTAATTTATGTTTTTGCAGAGAGACATCAATCTCGCTAGTAGTACCGCGTGGACTTCGACGTTTAGCTTGTTACCTCAGCTACGATCTTGTGCCCTCGGCAGGATCTAATAGAGAGTCAGGCTTCTCAGCCTTTTTCTTTTGTAGATGTCTGTACTCAGACATGTTAAGCTTCCGCTTGTGCTTGACTTGTTTGCTCTGAATGTTGGGTCATGAGACCCATGATTGTATTATCTCGCTCCTCGGAGCCTACTGAATAAATACTTGAGTTGTAGAGTCATGTTGTGATGCCATGTTGTATTTGCACATATCGAGCATATTGTGTGTATGTTATTGAAATGCTTGGTATGTGTGGGATCTGACTCTCTAGTTGTTTATCCTTAGTAGCCTCTCTTACCGGGAAATGTCTCCTAGTGTTTCCGCTGAGCCATGGTAGCTTGCTACTGCTCCAGAACACTTAGGCTGGCCGGCATGTGTCCTTCTTCGTTCCTGTGTCTGTCCCCTCGGGGAAATGTCACGCGATGACTTCCGGAGTCTTGTTAGCCCGCTACAGCCCGGTTCACCGGAGTCCTGCTAGCCCAGTGCTACTGCCTGGATTCACTCGCTGATGACCGACATGTTTGTTGTTGGGTCATGTATGCCTGTCCCTGTAAGTTAGTGCCACTTTGGGTTCACGACTAGCCATGTCAGCCCGGGTTCTTTGTCATATGGATGCTAGCGGCACTATCATATACGTGAGCCAAAAGGCGCAAACGGTCCCGGGCCAGGTAAGGTGGCACCCGTGGGAATACCGTGCGTGAGGCCGCAAAGTGATATGATGTGTTACATGCTAGATCAATGTGACTTAGGATCGGGGTCCTGACAAATCCACCACACCACACACTGGAGTAGGGTATTACACCATAATGGTGGCCTGAACCAGTATAAATCTTGTGTCTCTTGTGTTGTTCTGTTTGGTAGTTTAGATCCTAGCGATTCAGCGAGGAGCAGGCAGGCAGAGGGTTAAATCTCCACGCGCACCCCAGTGTTAGAACCTCAAGGGTCTGTCGGAACCCGAAATCCGACTGATGTGGCTCACGGGGCACCTCCACCACCTCCAGCCTAGGGCGCCATCGTCGAACCAAGGCGGGTGGCACCGTGGTGCGACTCGCCGCACCAGGCGCCTGCGCGTGAAGAGGCGAGCTGCCAAGTGGTGCAGCGGCCCCAAGAAGATGCACGTGTGCTTCCTGCACCACCACGCCAAGACCGTGTGCCACCTGTGATGATGGTGGCGAGTGGGCACCAAGACCAGGCTCCACGTCCTCGACGGGCTCCCATGACCACCGTAGGGTGCCGCGCGTTCACCCGGAGCTTCGCAATGTCGTCTGGCCAGCAAGTCCAAGCCCGACCTGCCCCCACACTACGAAGGCACCACATACCCCACCGAGTTCCTGCAGCTCTAAGAGCTAGGCATCAAGGTAGCTAGCAGCAATGAGAAGATCATGGCAAACTGGTTTCCCGTGGCCCTCAAGGTTGGCGCACGCTCCTGGCTCCTGAACCTCCCTGTGGGATCCGTCTCCTCCTGGGGTGAGATGCGCGACCACTTCCTCGCCAACTTCCAGGGCACACGCGACCGCCTGCAGGCCGCGGGTGACCTGCGACGCATGAAGCAGCAGCCAAGAGAGAACCTGCAGAAGTACATCCAGTGCTTCAACAATGTCCGCCTTAAGATCCCCAAGGTGTCAGATGAGGCCATCATCTCAGTGTTCACCGATGGCGCCTGCGACGTCAAGATGAAGGAGGAGCTCGCCATTCACGAGGACATCTACACAGACCTAGAGATGTTCAACATGGCGAACAAGTGCGCGAGGGCTGACGAGGGACACCTCTCCCTCCTCGAGCTCCTTGATGCTGACCCAGAAGACAAGAAAGCCAAGTCCAAGGATGTGAAGCGCAAGGATCAGTTGTGCTTGCAGCCGAGCCAGAGATGAAGCGCGGCTGCGACCACCCCGAGTCATCCAAGAGCAACCGACCATTCTGCGTCTTCCACAACATTCACAGCCACAACACGAACGACTGCTAGGAGCTAAGGGCCCTCCGTGACGGGCCCCTTGGTCGACGCCCTGAGCGCAATGATCGAGGCTACGGTCGTGGAGGCGGCCGAGGTGGTGGCCGCTGGGACGGTCGCGACCATCGCCAGGAGTGGCGCGACCAGCCTCCGGAGGATAGCTGGCAGGGCCCGCCTCACGAGGGCGCCTAGAGAGACCAGCCACGCAAGGACCGGCCTCAAGGCAACGCTGCTCTTCCTCCACTACCTCCACCACCGAGAAGGAATGAAGATCATCACCAGGACAAGGGGGCTGGGGGATTCCAGGAGCCTCGATCCATCGCTTGCATCCCGGGCGGCTCTCAGGCCCCAGCCTCTCACTGCATCATCACCGACAATCGCTCGCAATTCACTAGCAACCTTTTCAAAACAAACTGTGCTAACCTTGGAACGCAGATATGCTACGCCTCAGTGGCACATCCAAGGAGCAACGGCCAGGCCGAGCGCGCCAACGCCGAGGTCCTGAGGGGCCTCAAGACAAGGACCTTCAAGAAGAAGCTCGAGGCCCGTGGAAGGGGCTAGCTCGACGAGCTCCAGTCCGTGTTGTGGTCCATCCGCACCACCGCGACCAAGCCAACTAGAAAGATGTCATTCTTCCTCGTCTACGGAGCTGAAGTAGTTCTCCCACACGAGGTTAAACATCGCTCCACGCGGGTCCTAGCATTCGACGAGGTGCGGCAGGACGCCACGTGGGGGATGGATCTCGTGCTGTGGAAGTAATGCCACCGTCAAGCCTCGCTCCGAGCGGCAAGGTACCAGCAGGCGCTGCGGCCGTACCACTATTGCAGTGTCCGCTCCAAGACATTGGAGGTGGGCGACCTCGTCCTAAGGCGGGTGCTCTCCAAGGAGGGGCTGCAAAAGCTCTCTCCCATGTGGGAGGGCCCATTTAGGATTGCCCGTGTCTCTAGAACTGGCACCGCGCGCCTGGAGATACAGGATGGGGTCCCCATCCAGAACGCCTGGAACATCTAGCGCCTCCAGAAGTTTTATCCATGAAGCAAGGCTTCGGCCTGTGAAGGTCTCCGCTCGTGACACTCTCACAAAATAATGAGTGGCGATGTACACGCCCCAGAGTCTTCTAAGAGCCTCCCTGGGCCTCACGAGGGCTCCCTCCCATGTCCTAGTGGCAGCACTTAGCTCCGCGTAGGTGAGAATACTAGATTAGGTGCCGGACGCGGCTGTTCATTTGCTTTCCAAAGTTGCTTGCAGTCTTTTAGTGATCTTTAATGGAGTTGATGCTTTCGTGCTTTGGTTCGCCGAGTTGGATTCTTCTCCTCCTGTTTCGTTTGCTTTTAGCCTGAGGGCCAGGAAGATGTGGCAGTTGCTCGTCGCTCTTCCTCACGCGCCTCGCGCATGGGGGGTTAGGCAGGTGTGTGCGCCTTGGGCTTGCCCTCATGCACGTACACCGTGCAAAACCCCATTGCCCAGTGCTTCGGCCTTATCCTTGCGAGGAGCCCTCGATCAAGCTCACAGGCACCAGTACCCCTCATGTCCGGCGCCCCCCGGGCAGCGCGACCCGGTGTATTAAGCCACAGCTAACGTTGAGACAAGGCTCGTGCGGAAAGGAACAAGGTGCTAGACAAGCTTCTTTCTCTAACCAGCTCCGCAGCGGATCTACAACACCTCCCGATGGCAGAAGCGCCTCCTGAGTCACCGAGAACGGGGGCTTCGCAGACACCAAGGGCCTCACCCTCGTGAGGAGTGAAGTCACTACAAACGCGTCAAGCTAAGTTACCCCACCCTTGCCTACCCAGAGTACAGGTGCTACAGCATGGCCTTGAGATAATAAGCATAGCATAAAAGGGGGCATAACTGCCATAGTTCATTACACACCCCAGCGGGGTACACTACCTTTTTTCGAATTGCAGGAGAAAGGAAAGGCTAAACAAAGATGGCCCGGGGGCGTGCGGATCCAGCGCCAGCGCCACATCCTCAAGCAGTGCCTCAAGGTGGCCCCAACACTCCACCAGTTCCCCCGCAGGTGACCCAGGGCCATGGTGGGTCTAGAGTCCAAGGTCGGCGGCCCCAGGCTCATGTCGGGCTCCCCTCCAGCTTCATCGGAGCATAGCGGCGGGTCGACCCACCGCCGCCCTCAATCCGAGCTCGACGGCATGGGGGCTGGTCGTAGCCACCGCTGCTCGAGCTCTCACCCAAGGAAGAGCTGCCGCCATGAGAGGAGGAGCGGACGTCGTCAGGGCCAAGCTTGCCTTCACAATCTTTGTCGTCGCAGCAGCACCCCACATGACGGCTGTCTTCCCTGAAGACCCTCACGTAGAGGGTCGCCAGGCCGTCGTACTTGAAGTGAAGGGTGCACCTCCCACCCAGGCCTCGTGCGCGAGCAAATGTCTGCCAGCCGCGGGTTAGGACCACACTGCCCGTGGCGGGAACCTCCGTCCCCACCCATGAGGCCCTGCAGCAGCAGCCGTCAGCCTACAGCTAGAGGCCATCAAGCCCCAAGGATGGCAGCTCGCTGGAGAAGAAGCACGGAAGCTGGAGCGTGTTGCTGGCAGGCGCCTCCGACCACACCACGAACTCCGGAAGCATATCCAGTGAGGAGAAGCGCGGGTGGGGAGGGCGCGCAACCACAACGCGCCTCCCCTCGTCATGGGGGCTACTCCGGAGCCGGTGGCCCCCGCCACGAGAAGAGGTACCACCACGAGCACCAAGAGAGACGCCGACCCCGGGGGATGCGCGTCCGCCCCCCTGTGGGCCATAACAAGGGTCGCGGGCTGTGTCAGTGTCAAAACCGGAGGATCTCGGGTAGGGGGTCCCGAACTGTGCGTCTAAGGCTAATGGTAACAGGAGGTGGGGGACACAATGTTTACCCAGGTTCGGGCCCTCTCTATGGAGGTACTACCCTACTTCCTACTTGATTGATCTTGATGATATGAGTATTACAAGAGTTGATCTACCACGAGATCGTAGAGGCTAAACACTAGAAGCCAGCCTATGATTATGATTGTTATTGTCCTATGGACTAAACCCTCCGGTTTATATAGACACCAGAGGGGGGCTAGGGTTACATAGAGTCGGTTACAGAGAAGGAAATCTACATATCCGAGTTGCCAAGCTTGCCTTCCACGCAAAGGAGAGTCCCACCCGGACACGGGACGAAGTCTTCAATCTTGTATCTTCATAGTCCAACAGTCCGACATAAGCATATAGTCTGGCTGTCTGAAGACCCCCTAATCTAGGACTCCCTTAGTAGCCCCTGAACCAGGCTTCCATGATTATGAGTTCGGCGCACAGTTTGTCTTCGGCATTGCAAGGCGGGTTCCTTCTCCGAATACTTCAAGGTAGATTCTGAACGCATGAATCGTGTCCGGCTCTGCAAAACAAATTCCACGTACCACCATAGAGAGCACACTATTCCACGAGTCTAATCTGCTGACAACTTTTACCTGGCGTGACATCACGCCACGGCCTGGCTATTATTCAAACCATTTTTCCAACCTGCCACTATACGTTTTGTGAGGCGGTTTTATTGGCACATCTTGTCGAAGCAGAGATCGTGTCCCTCTTATTATGGGATTCCCATCAATACGGGCGTGGGTAACCCAACCGCGCCATTAGTATGACTCCTTGGTTTAGGCAAGTTCCAAACGGCCACGCGAAGGACGCTTGATATTCTTCCCCTATATAAAGAGGTCAACACATGTCCTTTTCTTTCCACGCCCAGCCCTTCCCTTCCCCTACCTCAAGTTCCAACACCCAAGGTTCAGTATAGGCGCTCCGGACCTTCAGCCATGTCCAGATCCAACCTTCAAGGTCAGTGGATGGCCTCTTCCGTCACAGAGGAGGACATCAAGAAGCTTAGGGAGGCTAGGTATCTGACCGCCGAAATCCTTCACAGCCTTCCTGCTCAAGGGCAGGTTATCCCTACTCCCGAACCCAATGAGAGCGTCGTATTCATCTCCCACTTCCTCCGAGGGCTAGGCTTTGGTCTTTATCCCTTTGTTAGAGGGCTCATGTTCTATTATGGGCTATATTTTCACGATCTTGCTCCACATTCCTTCCTTCACATCTCGACATTCATTGTTGTGTGTGAGGCCTTCCTCCGCATTACCCCACACTTCAGCATATTGCTCAAGACCTTCATTGTGAAGCCGAAGATGATCGACGGGCAACACGCAGAGTGCGGAGACGCTATAATAAGAAAAGGTGTCAATGCTTTATGGCCAAAGGGCTCTTTCCCGAAAGTTTATGACCTATGGCAACGGGAGTGGTTTTACATCACCGCACCTCAAGGGAGGAAGTGGGCGGCTGCCCCGGCCTTCCGCTCTACCCCTCCGCCACAGCTTGCATCATGGGTCAACAAGGGGCTGGACTGGGGATCGGTTAATGACGCGCCGAAATTGCAATGCCGCATTCGGGATCTCCTCAAGAGGGATATTAATATCGTCAAAGTAATTCAAGTAATGCTAGTCCGTCGGCTCCTGCCATGCCAACGTCCATCTCTCCGCATGTGGGAGTTCAACCCGGAAGGACCGAACCATTCAGCACTTCTTCGGCATGATGCTCGAAGGGATGTATTGATTATTCTTCGGATCACGAATAAAGTGTCCGGACACAACAGAGGATGCAGGCCTCAACTGCAACCGTCCAGACACCCAGGTAAGTAACTCCATGACCGAACATGCTGTCATTATATTTGTCACAACATTATTCTGAAAAACCACCCTCGGCCAGGACTGGACAAGAAAGGCGCAGATGATCAGGTGTTCGGCCCCTCTTCCTGAAGACTCGCCGGATCCTGTACTAACCAGGATGCTGTCTCGCGCACCTTATCAAGTGTCATCAGGGAAGGACGAGGAGAGGAATGGGGAAGCCAAGATCGGACTTCATACTGGAAGTATGTTACGCATCCTAAACAGGGAAATTAGTACCCCCGTGTCAGAGGATGAATGGGGAGGAGATTCTAGCATCCTCTCTCCCCACGGGAAGAAAAGGACCGCCCCTGAAGACTTGGAAGTAGAGGTCTCCAAACGAGGGAAGAAACCTGCATCAGGGGGCCTTGCCCCAGAGTGCAACATTGCTGCACAACACCCACAGGGGGCCAACCGTTAACCGAGCTGTAAGTGAACAAAGGTGTCTAGTAAGTATACCCCATTCTTTTCCTAAGAATAACGACCGAGACATATGTTTTGCAGTTCGGCTCATAGCCTCCCTCCACAATGTTTGTCATCGGGGTATCTTCTTCCAGAGATGATGGAGAGTGAAACGCCTCCTCACACCTTTCCGCCTCATGAGGTGGATGATCCTGAGGTGTCATCCCGGAGGATCTCTCCCGATCCTCAAAGACCAGAAGGTAACTCTTCGGCCGCCCCAAGTCTGGGGTTTTCGGCTCCTAGAGAGACCAATAGGAAAAGCCTCGAACTGTCCGATATACAACCTGACACATTGACGGGTCTTCTTCAGCAGGCGGCTATCTCAGAGGCACATCGTACCTTAATGGGTACGGTGGTTAAGAAGATATCATCCGCAAAAAGCGGGTTGAATGAAGCTTTTACGAGCCTGCTAAGAGGCTTTGAGGTGCACAAAGTGTATATTTTTTGTTGTACCGTACACGCAAGGTGTACTTTGTATAGATAGTAGCCCCTGAGACTCTGGTTGCCGTCCGGACGAGGCGAGCAGAGGATCATAGTCTCAGGTAATGATAGCATTGATTTTGTTCGCAGGCGGCTACAGATCCGGCGGCTGACCGGACTGCTGAATTTGCCGAACTGAGGCGGCAACTTGACGTGGCGGATGCGGACATCACGCTTGTGAACAAGCGGCTTGACGAGGCATAGGGTATGTATATTTAAGTGGTCACCAAATATTAATAAGAGCATCATGCTAGGATTTATAATATGCTTTGACTGCAGATGGAGCTGCCACTGTGGAGACCCTTCGGGCCGAACTTGCCCGGGCCAAGGAGCAAGCTAGGAGAAGTGATGCAGCCGCCTTGAAGGCAGCCGAAGAACTAAAAGCCGAACAGGCTGCTCATCGCCAAAGTGAGGATAAAATAGCCAATATGGCTCTTGAGCTGCAAAATGTTGCCAGCTGATATGAGCTTCTCGAAAGAGAAAACCAAACGAAAACGGCTGACCGAAAGAAGGCCTTGCAAGCAGCAAAGGAAACTTGCTCTGAAATCAGAGCGGCACGGGAGGAGCTTCAGCAAGCCGGTGATATCGTGGCTAGGAAGCCCTTTTTATTGTGAACAAAGTTCGGTGATCCGAAGTATGCCCCTCTTGATCAATTGTGGAGTTCTGCAGACGCATATCTGGATTTAGCAAAGAGTGTTGCTGATGCGATGTAGTATTTCAAAGATCGAGAAGATCATGAGGTGGAAAGATTGTTCTGGTCTCAGTTCAGTAGTCCAAGGCGTCCGCTGCTGTTGAATGAGCAAATGGCCGAATGGGCCGAGCTCCATAGGTTATCCGGGCTTGCCATGAAGGCTGTCGTGGACCACCTGTGGCCGAAGGAACCAAGTCCGGATAGTTACTTTGGTTTGGTGCAATGACTTATTCATGTTGTGCCGCATATCGACGATGTCAAGAGGTCGGCATGCATAGAACTCCATTGGCAGTTGGGATAACCTGGAAGACGCATTCCTTGACAACTTCCAGGGCACTTATGTGCGACCACCGGATGCTAATGACTTAAGTCACATAACCCAATAGCCCGGAGAGTCAGCCAGGAAATTCTGGACTCAGTTCCTAACTAAAAAGAATCAAATCGTCGACTATCCGGACACCGATGCCCTAGCGGCCTTTAAGCATAAGACCCATGACAAGTGGCTTGCTCAACACCTTGGCCAGGAGAAGCCGAAATCCATGATAGCCCTCACAACACTCATGACCCGCTTTTGTGTGGGCGAGGACAACTGGTTGGCTCGCAGCAACAGCAAATCAAGAAATCATGGTACTTCTGAACCAAGAGATAACAACGGCAAGTCCCGACGCAGCAACCATAAGCGTCAAAACAATGACGTTAATGCTAAAGACACAACCGTCAACGCCAGATTCAGCGGCTCTAATACCGGTTAAAGGAAGAAACAATTCAAAAGAAATAGTCCGGGCCCGTCCAGTTTCGACCGTATACTCGACCGTCCATGCCAAATTCATGGCACCCCAGGAACACTAGCCAATCATACCAACAGAGAATGTTGGGTCTTCAAACAAGCCGGCAAGTCAGGTGCCGAAAACAAGGAGAAGGGGTCGCAAAGCAATGATGATGACAAGGAGCCCCGTCCACCAAACATAGGAGGGCAAAAGAAGTTTCCCCGGCAAGTTAAAATGGTGAATATGATAAATGCTACCCATATTCCCAAGCAGGAGCGGAGGCGCACATTAAGGGACATGTACGCGATGGAGCCAGTCGCCCCAAAATTCAACCCATGGTTGTCTGGACTGATCACCTTTGACCGCAAGGATCATCCGGCCAATACCCGTCAGGGCGGCTCAACTGCACTAGTCCTTGACCCAATAATTGATGGATTCCACCTCACACGAGTCCTTATGGACGCCGGCAGCAGTCTGAACCTGCTGTATCAGGACACAATGCGAAAGATGGGTATCGATCCTTCAATGATAAAACCCACAAAAACCACCTTTAAAGGTGTTATACTAGGTGTGGAGGCCCGTTGTACAGGCTCCATCACTCTAGAGGTAGTCCTCGGACCCTCGGATAATTACCGCAACGAAGAGTTAATCTTTGATGTCGTCCCTTTTCGCAGCATCTATCATGCATTGCTCGGACGAACCGCGTTTGCTCGATTCAACGCGGTTCCACATTATGCCTACCTTAAGCTCAAGATGCCCGGTCCGCGCGGCATCATAATAGTTAATGGCAAGGCCGAACGCTCCCTCCATGGTGAAGAGTACACCGCCGCCCTAATAGTAGAAGCACAGAGTGGCATCTTTCAATCGAACCTTCAGTCGACAGCCAAGCTTCCGGACACTTTCAAAGGAGTTCGAACTACTTCGAGGCAGGATAGCCTAGCTCGTCAAGAGCTCAATCAACCACTCCGGTAGTAGGCGGAGGCAAAGCTAGGTTAGGCCCCAAAATGCGGCTCAACCGCGCTGTGGTACACAAACATTTTTTCGCATTTTTTTTGCAGGTCCACTTTTGTGTAGGCCATCACAGGCAATAGGGCGACCAGACCCTTGAGGGGACAAACATACCAAGGAGGGAAACACCTTGAACACATAAGGGAATCCTTAGATATTCCCCTTGATGACCACCCGATTATTACCCGGATCTGCACACAGCCTACCTCCCCTGGTCTCAGCAGGTTTCGAAGTCATATTTACTTTTATTACATTACTTGTACTCGTACGCATCGACGTATTATTCAATTACAACATGTCGCTTTATATGAAGCTTACTTGTTGTTGTTTCTTATTGATACTCTTTGTCAAATGGCATCTGAACACTACGATATGCCTTAATGTGCCAGGGGCCTCGTGTACCCATAATACGGCAATAAAGTTTGAATACGTTCACGGTCGTTCGGCACCCTGAATTTATAGAATTATATGCATCGGGTCCGAATCATGTCTTGGGTCAATAGTTGGGTTGCGTGGCTCTTGTGCTTGCTACCCTACGTTTTGCTATATCGGCTAGGGTAGTAAAGGGGAACTACTACGATTGCGTCCCAGTTCTTCCGGAGGAGCGCCTCAGTAGAGAAAGCCAAACACTGACTGTCATGATACGGCGAGAGCTGGTCAGCTGTTCGAGAGGTTACCCTATCTTTAAGGATTTCTTCGACATTATGCGATACCTAATGCAGCGTGCGATGGATCGGCCTTTTTCTTCCGATCAGGCGCTTATAGAGCCCCTAGTGTAGTCTTCCGAACACCAGGGGCTGCACCTACCTTTCTTTTGTCAAACTCCTATGGATAAGTGAGCGGGATAAAGCCTTATAATCTGATTGCGTGGTTCGTTGCGCTGAACACCTCCTTCAAGGACCAAAAACTGGGCTAAAGAGTGCTCAGATTTATCCCGAACACCCCCGTACTTCCTACGTGGGGGCAGAAGCTGACGACTGGCCAACTTTCAGGATTAATATATAAAACGGCCGCACAGGAGGTAAACTTTTCAAATAACATGCATTATATCATTTAAATGACCTTGTTCAACATTATATGGGATAACATGAATGTATTCATGGGAATATAATATCCTTGGCACATTGCTCCGCCACAAGACGGGATCCTTTCAGGACACTATCATAATATAACTTAGGCTTGCAGTGCTCCTTCCCCACAGGCGGTCCTTCGGTCATCAGCTTTTCAGCATCCATCTTTGCCCAGTGCACCTTTGCACGGGCGAAGGCCATTCGCGCACCTTCCATACAGACCGACCGCTTGATGACTTCCAGTCGAGGGCAGGCACTTACAAGCCGCTTCACGAGCCCGAAGTAGCTGCTGGGAATCACCTCAGGAGGCCATAGCGGATAATTAAATCCTTCATGGCTAGTTCGGCCGGCTTATGCAGTTCAATCAGCTACTTCAGTTGATCGGCAAAAGGCATCGATTACTCTAGCGCCAGATACTACAACCAGAAGAGCTTCTCCGTAGTGCTCCTTTCTTCGGCTTAGTAGAATTGTGCGGCATCAAATACGCTGTGCGGCAGCTCCACAAACACCCCTGGAGAAATCCAAATTCAAATTAGTAACATGATTTTCTCCCTTCAAATATCCGCTTTGCATAGAAAAAGCCTTACCCGCCGTGATCTTCCTGGCCTCATGGATTTCATGCAAGGCGCCTTGGGCTTCGCCCCGGGCATCTTGTGCGGCTTGACGAGCCTTGGTGAGTTCGGATTCTTTCTCCGTTAAACTCTGCTCCAAGGTCTCGCATTTCTTCAGGGCCTCTTGGAGCTCTTGTTCAGCTTCAATAACCCTGGCCTCGTGCTTTTCACGAAGAGCCCTGCTCTGCGGCTGCCTTCTTCTCGGCCTCGGCCACCGCCTTCTTAAGAGCCTCGACTTTGGCCGTCGCACCTAGAACACATCATGAATTTTTTTCATCATACTCAATTATTCATTCGCGCTGAATGCGATCAAGGTTTTTTGCATACCTTGGTTATCCTTCAACTGCTTTTTCACTTGGCCAAGTTATTCGGCCCGCTCTAGACTCTACTTCAGTCCGGAGACTTCCGCGGTATGGGAGGCGGCAGTCGCTACAGACGCCTGCTTATAAAAAGACAAAAGAGGGAGAGGTGCCACAAGGTGAGTCTCGTGCGAACATGTATTTGATCCTTTGTCCGGTTCTTTCTTTCATACACAGAACAGTGTATCAGGGGCTACTACCTATACTATAATACTCTTTGACACCTCACAACATACCTCAAAGCCAGTTATAAGGCTGATGCAGGCTTCATTGAGCCCGCTTTCAGCGGACTGAATCTTCTCAATCACCGCACCCATAAGGGCACGGTGTTCTTCAACGATGGAGGCGCTCTTCAACGCTGCTGATAAGGTATCCGACACCTCTGGTTGGGCTGAGGTTTCCGGTGGAACAGGCGCACCCCCTTCTGTCAAGGGAGGTTGCCTGCCTGATTCCGGAGCCGTGGTGGTCTCCGGAACTATGTCCGGCTAGGGGCCGAATTCAAGATAGCCCCCGCCGTCGGTGTCCATGGGAGCTTGTTCCCCCATGTGTCCGGCCGCCGAGGTTTGACCCTCCGGCACCGCCTTGACGGTCTTCCCACCCCTCCTTGGCCTGGTACCTTCGGCACAAAACCCCGGTGTCATTCACGTGTTTAGGGGAGGGGGCCGTCGGGGGTGTCCCGCTGTCAATAGCATCCGAGCCCAGTGAATCCTTTGATGAGGATTGTTCGGCGCGGGACCTGGCCGGACTACAGAAAAGACATGATGTGATGCGTTAGAATGTTGTATGATAGTGAGTCTGGATATAAAAACGTGTCTAGGCTTTATATACTCACAATTTCACCAGGGGCTGGACCCTGGGATCACACTCCGGGCTGCTGTCGGCAGTAGTGGCAAATTCCTCCGGAAGGGGAGTCTTACCCTTGCGACTCGGCCTCCAAGTGTTGGAGGCCGTCCGTTTCTTCCTCCCCCTTGTTGGGGGGATCGGCTTTCCTCCTCTTCCTCGTCCTCCCTGGAGGAAGAGCGGGCCTCAGAGTCTTCGGATAATGTGTCCAAAGTGCTTTGGAGATGAAGGCCACCCCTGGTCTCTTTGGCCTCTTTCTTGGCTTTCTTTTTTGGCGCCTTATAAGGCGCCGGGACCAGCATCTTCGTCAGAAGTGGGCCGGCTGGCTCTTCTGGCAGTGGGGCCGGGCAGTAGATCCGCCCCGCCTACTTTGTCCAGCCCTGGGAGAGTTGTGGAAAAACACATTAAGCATTTCCCTTGGATTATGCAGATAAAGCGTATGACTTGCCAACATACGAAGACTTACCAAACTCAGGGGTCGGGACAGTTGGTACCGGCGGTCCTCGGTTGAATCCGGCCACCATTTGCCGGACTTAAGGAGCACCTTCCAGATGTCTTTGTGCGATGAGTCGAAAAACCGTGATAGGGTCTGGTGCTTGGCCAGGTCGAATTCCCATAAATTGCAAGCCCTGTGTTGACAAGGGAGAATCCGGCGAACTAACATCACCTGGACAATGTTGACAAGTTTGATATTCTTGTCTTACATACCCTTGATGCGCGTCTGGAGCACTGACAACTCATCAGGCGAAGACCAGTTCATGCCCTTCTTGGGCCAGGACGTAAGACGCAATGGAGCTCCGCATCGGAATTCGGGAGTTGTGACCCATTTTGTGCCGCATGGCTCAGTGACATAGAACCACTGTTGTCGCCACCCTTTGACGGAATCATTGAAGGTACCTGATAGCCATGTAACGTTGGGCATCTTGCTCACCATGGCTCCTCCGCACTCCGCGTACTCTCCGCTCACCACCTTGGGCTTCACATTGAAAATCTTCAGCCATAATCCGAAGTGTGGAGAGATGCGGAGGAAGGCCTCGCACACGACGATGAATGTCGAGATGTTGAAGAAGGAATTGGGAGATAGATCATGAAAGTCGATCCCATAGTAATACATAATGCTGCGAACAAATGGGTGTTGGGGTAACCCTAGCCTGCAGACAAAGTGAGGGAGGAATACAACCCTCACGTGGGGTTCCGAAGTACTGACAATCTGTCCCGCCGTCGGAAGGCGGTGGCTAATCTTCTTGGCCAGATGCCCGACCTGCCGAAGTTTCTTGATATCCTTCTCCCGGACGGTGGAGGCCATCCACTTGCCCCCAGCTCCGGATCTGGACATTTTTGGAGGCCCTTTGTAGGCGGAGGAAGAAGAAGGCGTGGGTGAATAAAGGGAGACCTTATCTCCTTATAAAGGTAGCAGGGATCCTGCGCCTCCCCACTTGCCCTGGAAACTCGCTTATTCCCCAAGCGCCATGTTAATGGAGCGGTTGGGTTACCCACACCCGTATTGATGAGAATCCCATGATAAGGGGACATGATCTCTGCTTCGACAAGACGTGCCAATAAAACTGCCTCTAAAGATGCGCATAAGCAGGTTGAGAAAAATGGTTCGAAGAATGACTGGGCCACGGCGTGATGTCACGCTATGAAAAAGTTGTCAGCAGATTAGACTTGTGGAATATTGTGCTCTCTATGGTGGTATGTGGAACTTGTTTTGCAGAGCCAGACATGATTCTTGTGTTCAAGATCTTCTTTGGAGTATTCGGAGAAGGAACCCTCCTTGCAATGCCGAAGACAATCTGCGCGTCGGACTCATCGTCATTGAAGCCTGGTTCAGGGGCTATTGAGGGAGTCCTGCATTAGGGAGTCCTCGGACAGCCGGACTATATGCTTATCCCGGACTGTTGGACTATGAAGACGTGTACATATGTGACCGGGAAACTAGTCCATCGTTAATGCAGAGGAATCGCGAAGATTCCAATGAGTCATCGAGTGGTTGGCCAGTCTCTCGCTTTATCATGACAGTCAGTTTTCGACTTTCTCTACCGAGGTGCTCATCCGGATGAACAAGGGCACAATCGCAGTAGTTCTCCCGGTGCAACCTTAGCCAATATAGCAGAACGTAAGGTAGCGAAACACGGGAGCCTGGCAAACCCAACTATTGACCAAAGACATGATTTGGAGCTGATGCATATAAGGCCAAACTCGTGACTCCGAACACTCCTGAAGGTATTCAGACTTCACAACATATACCGGGCTGAGTACCACCCTTGATAATGAGCCCTGAATTTCCAGGTACGTGTGTTAATCTGGCGTGACGAAAGAGCGGCTGTGGTGAGAGCATAGATCCCAAAAACACATTGGTTGCTGCCCTTGTAATATCTATTTTAGATCGGCGAATAATAAGCTTGCCAATAGTACCGGTTTCCCTCTTGGTCATTTTAAGTACGAGGAGGGTGTGAGCCAACAAGAGACAATAAAAAAGGTTTACACAGGGTCTTAATCTAAAAAGAAACCTTTGAACGGGGCCCTGCTGCATGTCTGCGCCTTTGTCTCCGTTGTGCCGTATCCTAGAAGGGTGCAACACGATGGTCATCTTTAAAAAAAGGAAAAAAACCCAGGTGAAAGAATCTGGTGTGACCGTGCGAAAAGTTGATTATTCTTAATGAACCATGAGAGTTCGATCTATTGAGTATTAATAGGGTCCAGCCGAACTATGGACCCTTTGCATGGGGGCAGCTCCTAGCACCACTTGTGGGGGCCTAGCCATTAATCATGCTCAGGTTTATCTGGGCTGTTTACAACTAGTGGTGCACCGGACACGTCTAGCCGTGTCTGTGGTCTCGAAGACCGATCAGTTACTCGGGTTGGAGATGTCGTTCAGTGGTTCGGCTGCTAGAGCTGCCACGTAGTCCTCCGCGTGAAGAGAACACTCTGTGTTTCCATTGATAGTGATGACGCCGCGTGGACCGGGCATCTTAAGTTTGAGATAAGCGTAGTGTGGTACTGCATTGAAACGAGTGAAGGTCATTCTCCCGAGTAGTGCATGATAGCCGCTTCGGAACGGAGCGATGTAGAAGATTAGTTCTTCGCTTTGGAAGTTGTCGGGGGAACCGAATACAACCTCTAATGTTAGAGAGCCCATGCGGCGGGCCTCTACGCCTGGTATTACTCCTTTAAAGGTAGTACTGCTTTGGCTGATTCTTGACAGGTCTACATCCATCTTGCGGACAGTGTCCTGATATATTAGATTAAGACTACTACCGCCGTCCATGAGGACTCGGGTGAGATGGTATCCGTCAATTATTGGGTCGAGCACCAAGGCAGCCGAACCTCCATGCCGGATGCTAGTCGAATGATCCCTGCGATCGAAAGTGATCGGGCAGGCCGACCATGGGTTGAATTTGGGGGCGACGGGCTCTACAATGTATACGTATCGGAGTGCGTGTTTGCGCTTCCTCTTTGGTATGTGGGTTGCGTAAATCATGTTCACTGTTTTGACCTCTGGTGGAAATTTTTTCTGGCCCCCAGTGTTCGGCTAGCGAGGTTCGTCCTTGTCTTCACTTGGCGGCTCCCTCCCCTTGTGTTCGGCGTTTAGCTTGCTGGCTTGCTTGAAGACCCAACATTCTCTGTTGGTGTGATTTGCAGGTTTCTCGGGGGTGCCATGAATCTGACAGGATCTGTCTAGAATTTTATTTAGGCTGGACGGTCCATCTTTGCTGCCTTTAAATGGATTTTTCCGAAGACCAGGTGGAGAGCCCCTGAATCCGGCGTTTACCGCTATGTTGTCTGGGCTGTCTTCATTATTTCGACGCTTTTTTTTATTGCATCACGGCTTCCCATTGCCATCCCTGATTTCGGATGTGCCTGGGTCGCTGGTGATGCTGCGGGCCAACCAACTGTCCTCGCCTACACAAAAGCGGGTCATAAGAGCTGTTAGGGCTGCCAATGTCCTCGGCTTTTACTGGCCGAGGTGTATGGCAAGCCATTCGTCCCGGATGCTGTGTTTGAAAGCTGCCAGGGCTTCAGCATCCGGACAGTCGACGGTTTGGTTCTTCTTGGTGAGAAATCTGTTCCAAAGCTTACGGGCTGACTCTCCGGGTTGTTGAATAATGTTACTCAAATCGTCTACATCTGGAGGTCGAACATATGTCCCTTGAAAATTAGCCTTGAAAGTGTCCTCGAGTTCTTCCCAGCTTCCAATGGAATTTCCGGGGAGGCTTTTCAACCAATCCCGAGCTGGTCCTTTCAACTTGAGGGGCAGGTATTTGATGGCATGGAGATTGTCTCCACGAGCCATATGGATGTGAAGAATAAAGTCCTCAATCCAGAATGCAGGGTCTGTCGTTCCGTCGTATGCCTCGATGTTTATGGGCTTAAACCCCTCTGGAAATTCATGGTCCAGCACCTCATCGGTGAAGCACAAGGGGTGTGCGGCGCCCCTGTACTTGGATGTGTCGTGGCGTAGGTCCGACGGTTGTAGTGTTTGGTGTTAATTCCGAGCTGGTAGTCGATCAGTATAGTCGGTTTGGTGGCCGTGATCCAGCATTGGAAGACGTTTCCTGGATCCATAGATGGACCTGGCCATGCCAGCTCTTTTGTCCAGGTGCTCACGTAGATCGTGTGCTGACTTGTGTGCGGCGTCATTGGCCGCTCTGTCTCGGCCACGGGGTGGTCTGTCCGATAGGTCGGCGGTATTGTTTTTTGGTGGAATGGGCGCGATAGCCTCATCGTCGAATTCGGGCAGTAGCTTGCGTTTTGGGTAGCTCTTCGTGTGGCGTTCATCACCGTATATTTCGTCAGTGTCGAGAACTTTGCTCCATTTGTGGTTGAGCGTACCCTGCGCGGCTTTAAGCCGTTGCTTCTGCTTCTTCAAGCTCCTCACGGTAGGAATAAGCCTTTTGTGGAGGTGCTCTTGTTCCAAGTGCTTTTCCGGGATGATGCGTGCATCGTCGTCCGGACTGTTCTCCTCTCCGGAGACAGATTTATAAGTTTTGTCTTCGGCATCGCTGTGATCGAACAGTGGCTCCGGACTGTGTTTGGCGTCCCCTTGTTCATCCTGCTCCACCGACGGGTCTACGGGGTCGTCGTTATCTTTAGCGTTGTCCGGAGTATTATTCTTTCTTGTGCCAGTATCGCTGTTTTTGCTATGGCGGGCTTTAGAGCAGTGCCGCTGACATCGGCGCTTTGTTTGCTTCTCAAGGGGATTATCCTTCGTTGCATCATCTCCATTGCTTTCATTGGGCGTGTCCACCATATATATATCATATGATGAGGTGGTCGTCCAGCGCCCTGGGGGCGGTGGTTCCCATTGTTCTCCGGCATCATCGTCCATACCATTGGTGTCTTCGGAGTCGAAACCAAGTGTGTCGGTTAGGTCATCGACAGTGGCTATTAAGTGGGTGGTGGGTGGGTAACGAATTCCTTCGTCGTCCGCTTCCCACTCAAGCCGGACATAGTTCGGCCAAGAGTCTCCTGAGAGGGAGAGCGATTTTAATGAGTTTAGCACGTCGCCGATGGGCGAGTGGTGAAAGATATCTGCGGAGCTAAACTCCATGATCGGTGCCCTGTTAGGTAGGATGGGCACGGATGTATGCGGTTCGGAGCCTATGGACGGAGACGAGTCCAAGGGTCCAATGACACAGACCTCCTTGGAAGTGAGATCTATGTTCGGCTCTATCGCCACTGCGTGTGCGGCCTCCGTGGCGGGGTCCATCCACCCATCCTCGGGTGGCACGATCTGCTATGGATTTAAGTCGGGCAGTTGCAGGTGTGATCTCATGAACACCGTCCGATGGCAGATCTAAGTCATGCTCATCGTGACTGTAGGGCGCACCTGTCATGGGCTCGAATTCGTCGAAGATAAAGTCTCCGCAGATATCGGCGGTGTAGTTCAGGCTTCCAAACCTGACCTGATGGCCAGGGGCGTAGCTATCGATCTGCTCCAGCTGGCCAAGCGAATTGGCCCGTAGTGCGAAGCCACCGAATACGAAGAACTGCCCGGGGAGGAAAACCTCACCCTGGACCTCGTTGTTGTGGAGCTCTCAATGAAAGTATCAATGTCGGTGTCAAAACCGGCGGATCTCGGGTAGCGGGTCCCGAACTGTGCGTCTAAGGCTAATGGTAGCAGGAGGCGGGGGACACAATGTTTATCGAGGTTTGGGCCCTCTCTATGGAGGTAATACCCTACTTCCTACTTGATTGATCTTTATGATATGAGTATTACAAGAGTTGATCTACCACAAGATCATAGAAGCTAAACCCTAGAAGCTAGCCTATAATTATGATTGTTGTTGTCCTACAGACTAAATACTCTGGTTTATATGGACACCGGAGGGGGGCTAGGGTTACAGAGAAGGAAATCTACATATCCGAGTTGCCCAGCTTGCCTTCCACGCAAAGGAGAGTCCCACACGGACACGGGACGAAGTCCTCAATCTTGTATCTTCATAGTCCTACAGTCCAACATAAGAATATAGTCTGGGTGTCCGAGGACCCCCTAATCCAAGATTCCCTCAGGGTGCTTGCAGGGACGGCCGCGACCTCTCTTAGGAGACAGAGAGGTTGGCCCCTCCTTGGAAGCCTTCCCCTTTTCGGCCGTAGAAAACCCTCTCGTCGGCACCATGGGAGCAAGACGGAGAAGGAGAAGAAATGGGCATCGAGAAGACGGAGGAGAAATGAGCGAGGAGGGCTCCGCTCCTCCCTCTCATTTATAGCCAAAGGGAGGAAAACCACCGGCCTCCACGACCTCGCGCCATGATGATCTCCTGCATCCAACATCAATCCATTAAGTCCAACGGTTGCCGAGGCAGCATGGGGAAGTGGAGACACCCACGTCCAATCAATCGCCACGCGTCGTTCAAGGCCACAGGCGGTTAGGTCCCACGGTGCTCCGCACTTGCCTTTTGGCTTCGCCTAGAAGCCAAGTCCGAGCGTTCCTTGGGCCCAGTGAGGGTGTCACACCCTAGCTAGTTCATGCATTAGAGTGTTGCATCATGTCTATTCTTTCATCAGAAACCTGAAATGGGGATGACAGAACCCCCAGCCCCCTCTGAAACCAACTAGGGTTTACTAAAAACTTTTTCAATGAACCTGAAATGCCCTTCTAAAATGCCCATCATTTTTGTCTTGGTTCAGAACCTCTCCCAGAAGTGATGCACATTTTCCTAGGCCATCTTAGGGTCTTTGAATTAAATCATAGATATTTGAATTTGGGCATTTAAAATTATATAAAATATTTCAAATGCTCAAATATCTCCAAACTAAAATGTTTCATGTTGGAAATAATCCAACTATGGACCAGGAGTAGTTTGGTGATTTTAGGAGTTGCCTAAGTATTTTTAATAATTCAACAAAGTTGCAGAAGTATTAAAAAATAGAAAACAAGAGAAATAGCAAAAACTTACCTGGCGCCCAGCACCCGGCCCACCTGCCGGCCCAGCCCAGCGCCGCTCCAGCGAGCTGCTTGCCGGCCAGGCAGGCAGGCAGGTGCCCGACGGCGGCCGCAGCGTGTGCCACGCAGCTGGCCGTCGCCCTGCTTCACCTCCTCGCCTCGTGGCTGGATGGATGAACTCCATGCCGCGCCGTGAACCCCCAGGACACCTCCATTCTCCCCCAACTCCTCTCTCTCGCGCTCCCCCGCCATGGCCGACGCCATCGCCGCCACCCCCTCGCCGTAGCCACGACCTCCGTCAACCCCACGCCGTGCCGCCGTGTCCAGGAGCTCCGCCACCCTCCTCTCCTTCGAGCAAGCCGAGCCCCGAGCGCTCGCAAGGCCCGAGCCCACCGCATCGACCTCAACCGAACCACCGTCGCCGGAGATCCCCTTCAATGCCGTCGTCGCTCCGGCCCATCCTCGGTCGCACCAAGTGCTTCGTCGAACTCCCCATGAGCTTAACCATCTTCCCCTCCCTTCTTTTCTTGCTCCCGAGCTGTGTAGCGACCTCCCGAAGCTCAACCGCACCCACCGCCGCGGAGCTCGTCGTCGACGTGCTCCCGATCACCCTCCGGCCACAAACTGGTGTCCATCATGCTCACCACGTCATGTAGCACCTAACCAGCTACTCCCCGCACCTCACCGACCCCTCTAGCGTCAAGTTCGCCTTCGGCCGACTCCGGTGGCCGCCAAAGTCGTCGCCGGCGCCAACTCCGGCCACCCCGACCCCAACGGACTCCACCAAGAGCTGCGGCTCCTCCTCAGCTCCACTCCGATGGCCTCCGCGACTCGTTTGGTTGCCGGAACGGCAAAAACCACTTCCGCCGCCGCGTCGGGCTTGCCGGCGGCTAAACGCCGGTGCAGCCGACCCGGTTTTGACCACGGGTGGGCCCTGGTTGACTCCGATGAGTCAAGGACAGGTGGGGCCCAGCCCTGTTAATTAAATAGGTTTAGTTTTAATTAAACTTTAACTAAACTAATTACCCTGACACCCTGGACCCACAGTCAGGTTTGACCTGGACGTCCCCGTTGACCCTCACGTCATCCTGACGCATGGCTGACGCAATAAATTAATTTTTGGATTTATTCTAATATAGGAAATTCCAGAATATAGTTTAAACTTCAAAAATTCATAACTTTTAATCTGTAACTCCAAATCAGACAAGTTATATATGAAAAATGATCACAAAAATCCAATCTATCCATCTGTACTATTTTCATGCATGATTAAACAAGTTAACTTGATGTTTAATGCAGAACAAGATAAAACACTTTAAAGGGCCATGTATGAGTTTGAAATTTGAATCTTTGGTTCAAATTGGTTCAAACCCTTCTGGTTTTAGTTGCATTAGCCCAACACACTCATATTGCCATGTTTCATGCATGCATCATATTGTCGCCACATTGTTTGGTGATGGTTGTGTATCGGTGTTCTTTGCGGCAGGTTCTGCCCCCGAGGTGTACCGTGATTACCCTAGCGAAGAACCATATCAGTGCATCGAACCATCAGGCAAGCAACCAACTATTTGATCATATCGATACAATCCCATGTTCTTGCTCCTGCTCTCTTTTACTGCATTAAGACAACGCGTTTCAAACTGCTGTGTGCTACGGTAGTTGAACCCACTTCCTCTGCATGACCTGTCATTTCCACAGTAACTAGATGAAACCCACTAGCATGTGTAGGAGTTGATTGAGCCATATGTATGTGTTGTTCCTACCTTGCTATGCCTGCTATGCTTAGAGTCATGTCAGGTCTGGTTCGTCTGGGTGATGAGCTAGAGTGAAATGATTATGTCAGTAATGAGAGTGATGTGGTGAACACGATTTGGTAAAGGTATCGATGAGAGGCCATGTAGGAGTACATGGTGGGTTGTTTCATTGAAGCCGACCTTAAGCACTGAGATCTGTATGTGTGATTTAAGATACAGCTACTACCATGCATTGGGCCCTGAAATATGACCCCGCTCGACTTCTTATTCACCCTAGTTCTCTGTCCAGGAGTTGCAAGTAGTTTCTGGTGTTTGTAGCCTACTAGAGGCCGTGGACAGTGCTGACCGTAGGGGTGGGCTATGATGCGGTAGGTACGTGGCCGGGAATACCGGGCACCCGTTAGGTGTCATGGAACCCTGTACACATCGTTCGGGGCCGTATGGGAAACCTCGGCCGGACTCCCTGCGGATGGAACCTAGATAGGCGATAAACCTGGACTAGAGACTTAGGTGTTTAGGTAGGTCGTGGTCTACACCCACGTCGGCTTTCGCTTGAAGTCTGCCGAGCACATGTCGTGTGCAGACGCTAAGTGGTGGAAACATGTATGAAGAAGTACACCCCTGCAGGGTTAACATGATGTATTCGAATAGTCGCGTCCGCGGTAAAGGACTACTTGGTTGCCTATACAGTTCATAGACAAGTAAATGGAAACTACTAAAAGCCTCAAGATAAGTGTGAGTGTCGAGGATGGCTCTTCCGTAGGAAGACGGAGGTGAATCCTCGGTGGTGTATTGAAGTGGTGAGTAGTGGACTCGTGTGCGCAAAACCATTTCAAGTTGGAGTCTCGTAGGATAGCCTAGCCAAGAGTCAAAGCTGGCTTGCTGCAACAACTCCACCAACCCTTCTTGATAATGTGCATGTATGTAGGATCTGATGTAAGTCTTGCTGAGTACCTTTGTACTCATGTTGCTATAATTTACATTTTTACAGAAGACGCTGCAACCCCTTCTGATGGGTTGTTCGTAGACGTTGACATCAATGAGTAGGCTAAGGCCCAGGTGGTGATCCTGAGCTTGGGAAGGACCACGTAGTATAGCTAGGCTCTCCAAGCCTCTTTTATTTTACTAGTCGTCTGTACACAGACAAGTTACTTCCGCTGCTGGTTTGTATGACTGTATGACTTGAATGCTGGGTCGTGTGACCCGTACCTATGTGTATGTTATTTTTGGCTCTCTGAGCCTTAAATAAAGTACTTGTGTCGTAGAGTCATGTTGTGATGCCTTGTTGTATTTGCACATATCGAGCATATTGTGTGTATGATTGAAATGCTTGGTATGTGTGGGATCTGACTATCTAGTTGTTTATCTTTAGTAGCCTCTCTTACCGGGAAATGTCTCCTAGTGTTTCCACCGAGCCATGGTAGCTTGCTACTGCTCTGGAACACTTAGGCTGGCCGGCATGTGTCCTTCTTCGTTCCTGTGTCTGTCCCTTCGGGGAAATGTCACGCATTGAGTACCGGAGTCCTGTTAGCCCGCTACAGCCCGGTTTACTGGAGTCCTGCTAGCCCAGTGCTACAGCCCGGACCCACTTGCTGATGACCGACACATTCGTTGCTGGGTCATGGATGCCTGTCCCTGTAAGTCCGTGCCACTTTGGGTTTACGACTAGCCATGTCAGCCCGGGCTCCTTATCATATGGGTGCTAGCGACACTATCATATACGTGTGCCAAAAGGCGCAAACGGTCCCGGGCAAAGGTAAGACGACACCCGTGGGAATACCGTGTGTGAGGCCGCAAAGTGATATGAGGTGTTACATGCTAGACCTATGTGGCATCGAGTCGGGGTCCTGACAGAGGGAGTCCTGGATTAGGGGGTATCCGGACTGCCGGACCGTGTACAACGTCCGAACTATTGAAGCATGAAGATACAAGACTCAAGACTTCGGCCCGTGTCCGGATGGGACTCTCCTTGGCGTGGAAGGCAAGCTTGGCAATCCGGATATTATGTTTCCTTCCTTGTAACTGACTCCATGTAAACCCTAGCCCTCTCCGGTGTCTATATAAACCGGAGAGGTTGGTCCTTAGAAGGCCGATCACAATTACAATCATACCATCATAGGCTAGCTCTTAGGGTTTAGCCTCTATGATCTCGTGGTAGATCTACTCTTGTAGTACCCGTATCATCAATATTAATCAAGCAGGAAGTAGGGTTTTACCTCCATCGAGAGGGCCCGAACCTGGGTAAACATCTGTGTCCCTTGCTTCCTGTTCCCATCAGCCTTGACGCACAGATCGGGACCCCCTACCCGAGATCCGCCGGTTTTGACACCGACATTGGTGCTTTCATTGAGAGTTCCTCTGTGTCGTCGTTGTCAGGCTCGATGGCTCCCTCAATCATCATCAACGACGCTGTCCAGGGTGAGACTTTCCTCCCCGGACAAATCTTCGTGTTCGGCAGCTTCGCACTGCGGGCCAATTCGCTTGGCCACCTAGAGCAGATTGATAGCTATGCCACCGGCCATCAAATCAAGTTCGGAAATCTGAACTACACAACAGATATGCATGGAGACTTGATCTTCGACGGGTTAGGGCCCGCACCGAGGGCGCCGGATAGTCAAGACGAGCTTGACCTGGACCTGCTGTCGGACAACGCTCGGGATACCGCCCCTGTAGCAGCTCCGGACTCAAATCTGGAGCAGGCTGCGTTGCCTAAGGACGGAGGGATGGACCATGCCCCGCTAGCCGTACCCTCATCGGCAGTGGAGCCGAACACAAGCCTCACCTCTGAAGAAGCCTGTGACTCCGGACCACCGGATTCGTATCCGGTTGTAGGATCCAGTCCGCGCGTTCCCGAGCTCGCCGAGCCCGGTTGGGCTCCGGTAATGGAGTTCACCGTTGCAGACATCTTTCAACACTCGTCCTTGGGTGACGTGCTGAACTCATTAAAGTCTCTCTCTCTGTCAGCAGGCTCCCAGCCGAACTATGTCCGGCTCGAGTGGGAGGCAGGAGACGAAGGAATTCGCTGCCCACCCACCAACCACTTCATTGCCATGATCGATGATTTAACCGACGTGCCTGACTTCGACTCCGAAGACATTGACGGTATGGACGACGATGCGGGAGAATTACAGGAGCCACCGCTCATAGGGAGGTGGATGGCCACGTCCTCATACGATATATATATGGTGAACACTCGAAAGGAATCCAATGGCGACGAGGCAACGGAGGACAACCCCTCAAGGAGAAAGACAAAGCCCATGCTTCGTCGGCGCTGCTCCAAGCCCCGCCACATCAACACAGAACCCGGAGACGCAAGCAACCTGGATAGTGCCGAAGAGGAATATAGTCCTGATCAGCCTACCTTCAAGCTGTCCGGACCGGTCACGATGGGATACTTGGAGAAGGACAACTATACACCCCCCTCCGACGACGAGGTGAGCCTCGGCAATGACGAGTTCAGTGTACCTGAAGATCCAGTGGAACAAGTTCGCTTCAAGCGAAGGCTCATGGCCTCGTCAAGGAGCCTGCAAAAGAGGCAAGAGCAGCTTAAAGCTGACCAAGACTTGCTAACGATAGGTGGACCAAGGTACTGGCCACTAAAAGGCACGAACTCGACAGCCCCAATAAAGAGCATACACGACACAACTGGCTACCTCAACCCAAGCAGGAGAACCCAAGGCACACACCCCGACGTCCTCACATCATTACGATCCAAGACAGTAAGAAGGATACGCGAAGAGACACCCTCAAGCCTCGGCGCAATGGCAACAAACGTCAAGTCAAGGAAACTGGTGCCAGGTCCAGTAAATACCAGTCCGGTCAACGGACAAAGAGCAGCTCAAGCCTATTCGGCCCGAGCCACACGCTAGATCAACCATGTGAAATTCATGGTACTCCTAGAAGGACAGCAAAGCATACCTATAGAGAATGTAGGATCCTCAAAACAAAGCGGCTGGTCGCACGCCGGAAGCAATAAGGGGAGGCGCCTCGTCAAGACCCCCCCTCCCCCAGAGCATAACAATACAACCGATCGCCCAGGATCACACCCAGAACAAGTTAATTGCAGTACCTCTAGACCTAGTAGTCCGGGGGCTCCATAACACGCAAAGCCCACAAGGGTATGAAGCCACGAATAACGTCTCCTAAAAGATGTAAGGCGCAAAGGCCAAGTTTTATTGGCCCACCACTCTAACGGTTGTCTTCGGATCATCCAAAAAGTGCTACGCCAAAGAATAAATCTTCGGCACCTTCCCACCATGCGGTAGTTTACGTATGCCAATGGGATAAACCACGTCGACTAGATTCCACTTGGTAAATTACTCAGGCCAACCATCCGAACACCCATTGCGGAGTCTGCACTACCTCATGGTATAACGGCTGGGCACACCGAGGCCCGATTAGGGACCCTGGGACCAACAACAAGAGGACACCCAGCTGCCTTCAAGCATTTTGCATTTACAAACTAACGATTGACGCAGAACAGGATTGGCGGCATGGAATTAGCCCGGACACACAATGGCAGGAACATGCAGGTAGAAGGCAATTTGGATTCATTCTTGATCCACTCACAACCCCCTCCAGTCCGGCCACCACAGGTTCCGCCAAATAACACCTCTTTTCATACATCATACTCATATACATAGACATATCATCCTACTACAATGTGTAGACTTAAATAACAATTACCGGCCGTCGTTTATCGCCAACGCCTCTTTGCCGAAAATGACAGCCACGCTCCGCGTTCGCTCGGTTACACCAGGGGCTTCACAGTACGGCAATAAAGTCTGACCACCTTTTCGGTCGCACGGCACCCTGAACTTATAACACTATATGCATCAGCTCCAAATCATGTCTTGGGTCATTGGTTGGGTTTGCCCGGCTCCCATGTTTTGGTACCTTACGTTCCATTTTGTCGGCTAAGGTAGCGCTGGGAGAACTACTGCGATTGTGTCCCGGTTCAGCTGGACGAGCACCTCAGTAGAGAAAGCCAAAAACCGACCGTCATGATGAAGCAAGAGCTGGTCAGCTGTTTGAGAGGTTATAAAATCCTTAAAGATTTATTCCGCACAACGCCATTATAAATGCTGAGTGCGATGGATCGGTCTTCTGATCAGGCGCCAATAGAGCCCCTAGTTCGTCCTTCCGAACACTAGGGGCTGCGCCGACCATACTCGAATTCCTATGGCTAAGTGAGAGTAATAAAGCCTTATAGTCTGATTGCCTGGTTCGCCAAAAGAGACACCTCCTCAAAAGGACCCAACTATGGGATAAAGAGCATTCAGATATATCCCGAACACCCCCGTATTCTTTTTACGAGGGGGCAGAAGCCAACGACTGGCCAACTCTCAGGATTTGCATACAATAAACAGCCGCAGATGAAGAACATATGTTCAAACAAAATAGGCAATATATAATAAACATGCCGTTATCCCATATTACAAAAAGCGACACAAATGCCCTCAGGGAAATATAATGTCTTTAGCACACTTTTCCGCCGCAAGGCGGGCCCCTTTCAGTACACTTTCATAGTAAAACTCGGGCTTGTGGTGCTCCTTACCTTTCAGCGGCCCCTCAGTCATCAGCTTCTCTGCGTCAAGCCTCCCCCAATGCAGTTTTGCACGGGCAAACGCCATGCGCGCGCCTTCTATACAGACTGATCGCTTGATAGCATCAAGCCGAGTACATGCGCCCACAATCCGCTTGACGAGTCCGAAGTAACTACTTGGAATCGGCTCCACAGGCCACATCCGGACAACTAAGTCATTCATGGCTAGTTCGGCCGCCTGGTGCAGTTCGACCAGCTGTTTCAGCTAATCGATAAATGGCACCGAATAGTTCGGCGCCAAATACTGCGACCAGAGATCCCTCTCCGCAAACTTCTTTTCCTTGGTGCGGTAGAATTGGGCAGCTTCTGATATGTTGCGAGGAAGATCCGCAAAAGCCCTTGGAAAAATAAGAATTCAGCTTGCCACTTAGGATTCTTCCCATTATCACATATAGAGGGCTAAGAATACAGAAGGCCTTACCAGCCGCAACTTTCCGGGCCTCCTGAATGTCCCACGCAGCACCTCGGGCTTCTTCCCGAGCACCTTCCGCAGCCTCGAGAGCTTGGGCGAGTTTGTAATCTTTCCCTTTTAGACTCTCCTCCAAGCCCTCGCTTTTCTTAACAGCTTCCTGGAGCTCTCGCGCAGCTGCGATAACCCTGGCATCATGTTTTTCATGAAGCGCCTGTTCGGCCTCAGCCTTCTTGTTGGCATCAGCCAAAGCTTTCTTTAGTACCTCGTATTCGGCACCCGCTCCTAGAGCACACAATACAAATATTTTCATTATGCACAACTATTCGTTCATGCCAACTTCAAGACAAATGTTTTCAACGTACCTTGCTTGTCTTCCAATTGCTTCTTCACACAGCCGAGTTCTTCCTCGGCCCGTGTAAGACTCTGCTTTTTTTCGGACACTTCCGCATTATAAGCGGCCGTCCTCTCTGTAGATACCTGTTTTCACACAAAAGGGTATACGTCATTCACATAGGCTCCTGCGAGAGCAGGGGATTTGATCCCTTGCCCGGCTTTATCTCCTCCGCCGGACAGTGCATTAGGGGCTACTACTCATATTATGACAATTCCTCAAAGGTTTCCTAGGAAACATACCTCAAAAGCCTTTATAAGGCCAAGGCAGGACTCGTTCAGCCCGCTCTCGACGGACTGAATCTTCTCGACCACCACGGCCATGAGGGCCCGATGCTCATCGACAATAGACACGTTCTTCAATGCTGTTGATAGACCACCAGGCAGCTCTGCTCGAACAGAGGACGCCGGCGGGGTAGGCAGACCCACCACCATCGGGGGTGGCTACTCGCTCGATCCCAGAACCCTAGAGGCCCCGGGGGCCGTACCCATCCCCGCGTGTCCGGCACCAGGGATATGTCCTCCCTGGTCCGGGTCTTGTCGAGATGACACCTCAGTGTCGCGCCCAGACTTTGGGGAAGGGGCCTGCGGAGGCGTCTCGCTCGCCAAGGCGTCTGAGCCCAGTGAATCCTCCGACGAGGACCAGCCGGCGCAGGACCTTGCCGGACTGTGCAATATGTAGGCAACAGTCAAAACTACTATACCCAAAAACAATCCCGGATGCATATGCGTGTTCGGATACTTACGACTTCTCCAGGGGCTAGGCCCTGGGATCCCACTCCGGGCTGCTATCGGCAGCCGTGGGGGATGCCCCTGGGAGGGAATCATTCCCCCTCTTGGGAGATCCAGCCTCCAGAGATGTGGAGGCCGTCCTCTTCCTCCCGCCATCAGAGTGAGGCTCATCCTCCTCTGCTTCCTCCTCTTTGTCCTCAGACAAAGGATCGTCGCTGGAGTCTTTGGATTTGGCGTCCGAAGCCTCGCGACGGCGAAGGCCACTCCAGGTCTTCTTGACCTTCTTGGAGGCCTCTTTCTTTGGCGCCTTGTAAGGCGCTGGGACCACCATCTTCGTCAGAAGAGGTCCGGCCGGTTCCTCCGGCAGGGGGGCTAGACAATGTATCTTCTCCACCTTCTTTATCCATCCTTGAGGTCACAATGAAACACGATTAAGGTGTCTCCCTCATGACATGCCAGCTGAAGCAAGAATGGAAAGAGCATGGCTGTGACTTACCGAGCTTGGAGAATGGGATGATTGATACCCACGGTCCTCGGCGGGGCCCGGCCACGATTTGCCGGACTTAAAGAGCACCTTCCAGATATCCTTGTGGGAGGAATCATAAAGCTCCCGAAGGGTTTGGTGCTCGGCTGGATCGAACTCCCACAGAGTACAAGCTCGGCGCTGACAGGGGAGAACCAGGCGAACTAGCATCACCTGGACTACGTCGACAAGTTTGACGTCCCTATCGACCACACCCTGAATGCGCGTCTGGAGCAGTAACAGCTCATCGAACGAGCACCAGTTTGGGCCCTTCTCGGGCCAGGACGTGAGCCGTAGTGGAGCTCCGGATCTGAACTCTGGAGCTGCCGCCCACTTTTTGCCGCGTGTGTAACGCCCCGAGACCGACGCTCCAGAAGACTTCCAGCTACTACGAGTTTTGTCGTGTGATTTGTTTTGTTTGTGCATTCATCATGTCATCTCTTGCATTGCATCATGTCATCATGCCATCATGTCATTTAATTTTTAAAACTCTTCTAAATAATATCGTATGGATCTTCGGTCCATTTAAATCGAGGGATTCACATGGTGATTTCTCTTTATAACATATTACAGCCTCTCAATATTATTAGGGAGCTATAATAAAATTATTCCGTTGTTTCGGTATCACCCATAAACACACTTGCAAAATAATTTCGTTCCTTTTCTGCTTCAAGTTTGGTCTCCAACCTTGCCATGTATTCTTTTATCATATTCCGGAGCTCCACCAAAAATCCGAACATTTTTGGACCTTCCTTTTATCAAGTCCTAGTTCAAACCCATTTGAATTAAATTCAAATGAGTTTGAATTTAAATCTTTTAATCATGGCCTTTCTATTTTTTCTTGGAACAAGCATATTTTTGCGAGTCTGGGAAAATTATCCCCATGCGCACATCTTTCCCCTAACCTCTCTTTCTTTTCTTTCTTTTCTCTATTCTGTTTTATTATTCATTAGTGAGAGAGAGCCAGCCCAGCCAGGCCTATGGCCACTTCTTTCTCCACCTGGGCCGACCCAACCATCCTCCTAGGCCCAGCCGCGCCCAGCTCTAACCCTAGCCCAGCCCCCACACATCTCATCTCCTCTCGTTCCTCCTCTGCCCGCCGCCACACTCATGCACCGCATTGCCAGGGAGAGCCAGCGCTCGATCCCCTCCTCCCTCGTTGCGCCATCGCGGAGAGAGAGAGGAGCAGAGCCTCGCGACCGATCCCATCGCCACCAGCCGCCATCGGTGACCACCAGGAGAGCCACCCCGCGCATGGCCCCATCATCGTTGTCGCGCCTTTCCGCCGCTGCCTGCGGCCTCGTCCTCGCCTGCACCTCGCCAAGCTCCGCTTGGACCTGCTCGTGTCCGCCCCGAAGCCGCTGCTGGCTGCCACTCCTTGCTCCTTGCTCCCCTTGCTAGCCAGGAGCTCGTCCCCGAGCTCAGCTAACTCCGGTGGCCCCTGCGCCCGCAACCGTCTGCCTCCCCGCCGACCAACCGTGCCGCGCCCTCAAGCGCGTCGCCTTCCTGCCTTGCCTTGGTATCCCGCGACCCCGCTCCCCGCCATCCTCCCCCCTGCACCAAGTCCGGTCGCCGTGCCGCCATGCTCCATGTCGCCCCTCGCCTCGTCGGCTTTGACTCTGAACATATGCGCCCGAGGAGCTCCCCGAGCAAGCTCGCTCGCGGACCCTGCGTTCCTCGCGCTCGAGCATCTTCCCTGGCCTCCGCCACCCGCATCTGCTCGCGGACGCCACTGCCAGTGCCTTGGCAGCCACTAGCTCCTTCGCGCCACTGCTCCGCCTCCACCGGAGCTCCACACTGCCTCCTGTACACCGTTGTTGCCTCCGTGCATCTTCACTTCCTGTGCCCGTGGACGTCAAGGCCAAGTACCCCCTTCGTTTCTTCAAATCAGCAAGTTCAGGAGATCCCAAGTACCACTACGACCCGTGTACCACAACGAACATGTACGGCTACATGACGACCCAACGACCCTGGACATCTACGAGATGTGCCACTACCGTCGCCAAGATCGCGAGTACCTCTACCGTGGCTGCGAACGACTCCTTCCACAACGTCCGAGAACAACTACTTCCACTACATCACGAGAACGTCTACTTCCACTATGACCGTCCCGAGAACGTCTACTTCCATCTACACCGCATCGAACTCGTTCCGCTCCGAAACGCACGCTTAGAAGGTATAACCCGAGACGACCGCGATGAGATGCCCTTGCATGTATGAGATGTACGATATGTTCTCACCGTGCCCGTTTGTTTTGTGCATTTTCCTCCTTTGCCATGCCGCCGTCATGTGGGACACCCTGTATCCGGGATCACTCCCCATCTCTTGCGTGTTCCACACATCCACACACTTCTCTTGCATCGGTATCTCAATAGAGTTACCGGGATCGAAATGTTGCCATGGCATCATTTTCGGATATGTTGCCGTGGCACCATTTTCGTTTCGCCACCGTGGCACACTTTTCGTTCCACCATGGTTACCAAATGCTTCATAACATACTTATGTCAACCTTTTCATAAAAAATTGCATAAAACTTGTATATGTCATCCGCATCATGTTAACAACATTTAAATGCTAACTGTGTTTGCATTAAATTGCTAAATGACATGTGGGGATTTTCCAGAATTGTTGTTTCTTGTTTCCGGCCTCTCTTAAACTTGCCTAAATAGTTAGTTTATTTATGCTTCACCTCTTGCCATGTTAATTAACATTTAATATATGTTGAGTATCTTAACCAAGAGTAAACTAAATAATTTGATGTGGTGTTTCGTCAATATGCAACTCGTTACATATTGAGCTCCACTTAACTTGTAGTATTGTTTGTTGCACTTTGTCATGCCATGCCTCATTAAACCGGACATGCATCATACTTGTTTGTGCATCATGCCATGTTTATGTGATGGTTGTTTACTATGTTGTTTGCTTCTTTCCGGTTTGCTTCTCTTGTTAGCTTCGGTTTCGTTCCGGAGTTGTGAGGATTCGTTCGACTATGTTCGTTTGTCTTCTTCATGGACTCGTTCTTCTTCCTTGCGGGATTTCAGGCAAGATGACCATTACCCTTGATATCACTTCTATCTTTGCTTGCTAGTCGCTTCGTTCTATCGCTATGCTGCGCTACCTATCACTTGTTTACCATGCCTTCCATATTGCCATGTCAGCCTCTAACCTTTTCACCCTTCCTAGCAAACTGTTGTTTGGCTATGATATCGCTTTGGCTCAGCCCCTCTTATAGCGTTGTTAGTTGCAGGTGAAGTTGAAGATTGCTTCATGATGGACAGGATTATGTTGGGATATCACAATATCTCTTATTTAATTAATGCAACTATATACTTGGTAAAGGGTGGAAGACTCGGCTTTATGCCTGGTGTTTTGT
The DNA here is from genome assembly GCF_002162155.2 of Triticum dicoccoides. Lineage (NCBI taxonomy): Eukaryota > Viridiplantae > Streptophyta > Magnoliopsida > Poales > Poaceae > Triticum > Triticum dicoccoides. The sequence goes on along the minus strand of NC_041391.1, from coordinate 362,160,301 downwards.
TCCACTCTTGCCGCCCTAGTTTCCGTCATACCGGTGTTATGTTCCCGGATTTTGCGTTCCTTACGCGGTTGGGTGATTTATGGGACCCCCTTGACAGTTCGCTTTGAATAAAACTCCTCCAGCAAGGCCCAACCTTGGTTTTACCATTTGCCTACCTAAGCCTTTTTCCCTTGGGTTCTGCAGACTCAAGGGTCATCTTTATTTTACGCCCCCGGGCCAATGCATGTTTAAGTGTTGGTCCAAACCGAGCGATGTCCGGCGCCCCCTGGGCAACCAGGGTCTATGCCAACCCGTCGTCTTGCTCATCCGGTGTGCCCTGAGAACGAGATATGTGCAGCTCCTATCGGGATTTGTCGGCACATCCGAGCGGCTTTGCTCGTCTTGTTTTACCATTGTCGAAATGTCTTGTAAACCGGGATTCCGAGTCTGATCGGGTCTTCCTGGGAGAAGGAATATCCTTCGTTGATCGCGAAAGCTTATCATGGGCTAAGTTGGGACACCCCTGCAGGGTATAATCTTTCGAAAGCCGTGCCTGCGGTTATAGGCAGATGGGAATTTGTTAATGTCCGGTTGTAGATAACTTGACACCAGATCCAAATTAAAACGCATCAACCGCGTGTGTAGCCGTGATGGTCTCTTTTCGGCGTAGTCCGGGAAGTGAACACGGTTTTGGGTTATGTTTGACGTAAGTAGGAGTTCAGGATCACTTCTTGATCATTGCTAGCTTCACGACTGTTCCGTTTGCTCTCTTCTCGCTCTTATTTGCGTATGTCAGCCACCATATATGCTTAGTCGCTGCTGCAACCTCACCACTTTACCCCTTCCTTTCCCATAAGCTTAAATAGTCTTGATCTCGCGGATTTTGAGATTGCTGAGTCCTCGTGACTCACCAGATACAATCACAACAGTTGCAGGTGCCGATGATACCAGTGTAGGTGATGCAACCGAGCTTAGATGGGAGCTCAACAAAGACCTTGGTCGTTGCTATGTTTCGTCTCATGTTGATCAGTAGTGGAGCCCAGTTGGGACGATCGGGGATCTAGCAGTTGGGTTATCTTCTTTTCTTTTGGCTTCGTCCGTAGTCGGACTATATGTCTGTACTATGAATGATGTATGATTTATATGTTCATTGTGTGAAGTGGCGATTGTAAGCCAACTCTTTATCCCAGTCTTGTTCATTACATGGGATTGTGTGAAGATGACCCTTCTTGCGACAAAACCACAATGCGGTTATGCCTCTAAGTCATGCTTCGACACGTGGGAGATATAGCCGCATCGTGGGTGTTACAGCGTGGTTCGGTGATATAGAACCACTGCTGCTACCACTCCTTGACGGAGTCGTTGAAAGCGCCTTTCAGCCAAACAACCTTGGGCATCTTGCTTATCATGGCGCCGCCGCACTCGGCGTGTTCACCACTCACCACCTTGGGCTTCACATTGAAGATCTTCATCCATAGGCCGAAGTGAGGTGGGATCCAGAGAAAAGCCTCACACACGACGATGAACGTCAAGATATTGAGGAAGGAGTTGGGGGAGAGATCATGAAAATCGATTCCGTAGTAATACATGACTCCCCGAACGAACGGGTGAAGGGGAAACCCAAGCCCACGGACGAAATGGGGAAGGAACACGACTCTCTCGTGAGATTCCGGAGTGGGGACGACCTGTCCCTTCGGTGGAAGACGGTGGCCGATCTTCTGGGCCAGATACCCGGCTCCCCGGAGCTTCTTGATGTCCTTCTCCTGGACAGTCAAGGCCATCCATCTGCCTCCTGCTCCAGATCCGGACATATTTGGAAAACCTCTCATCAATGGAGAAGAAGAGTGCTTGGGCGTTAGGGCTCGAATAGAGGGGAATGAGCGAGCGGGAGGAGAAGGCATGGGTAAAAGAGAAAGAAACCTAACCTCCTTATAGAGGCGGTAAATGCTTTTTGTGCCTCCCCACTTGCCTGGTGGAACTCGTCTGCCTCCCACTCTCTGTGATTAGCGACATGGTTAGATTACCCATACCCGTATTGATGAGAATCCCATGATAAGGGGACACGATCTCTGCTTTGACAAGACGTGTCACAGAAACCGCCTCGTAATATGCGTTGTAGCTGGTTGTGGGAAAACGGCTCGAATAATGATCCGACCGTAATAACGTGTCACGTCATCAGAAAAAGTTGTCAGCAGATTGCGTTTGTGAAATATCATTCTCTCTACAGCGGTGTGTAAAGATCATTTTGTGGATCCGGACACGATTCAAGTGCTAAATAATTACTTTGGAGTATTAGGAGAAGGAACCCGCCTTGCAATGCCGAAGACAATACTGCATGCCGGACTCATCGTCATTGAAGCCTGGTTCAGGGGCTACTGAGGGAGTCCTGGATTAGGGGGTATCCGGACTGCCGGACTGTGTACAACGTCCGGACTATTGAAGCGTGAAGATACAAGACTCAAGACTTCGGCCCGTGTCCGGATGGGACTCTCCTTGGCGTGGAAGGCAAGCTTGGCGATCCGGATATTATGTTTCCTTCCTTGTAACTGACTCCATGTAAACCCTAGCCCTCTCCGGTGTCTATATAAACCGGAGAGGTTGGTCCTTAGAAGGCCGATCACAATTACAATCATACCATCATAGATTAGCTTTTAGGGTTTAGCCTCTACGATCTCGTGGTAGATCTACTCTTGTACTACCCGTATCATCAATATTAATCAAGTAGGAAGTAGGGTTTTACCTCCATCGAGAGGGCCCGAACCTGGGTAAACATATGTGTCCCTTGCTTCCTGTTCCCATCAGCCTTGATGCACAGATCGGGACCCCCTACCCGAGATCCGTCGGTTTTGCCACAGACACCCAGGTGCTACTGTCGGTGTTCTGGGTACGGTGGTATGCAGACTTGCCTGGCTGCGGCCCATTGCACGGTTCCATTAGTGGCCTAGTACGGCCCGACTTCAGCATCAACAACTCAAGACCCTAGCGAGGGGCCAAGCCTCGCGAGACGGACGACGCCAGGACCCCCGAGGGATCATCCTCCTCATGTTGGCTCCCGAGGCGCGGAGAGTTCTATGCAAGGTGCACCTCACGAGGCTTGGCTGACGTGAGCCATGACGACCAAGTCCAGGTGGGCGCCAGCGGTTGCAGGGCGCTAGTTTCCCCTTTGGTGCAAAGGAGGCAAGCGACAGGTGTAGATTCCTGAGAAATTAGCCAAAGGTTTCCATTCTGGTGCAACAAGACCAAGAACGCCAGAAAGGCAGGACGGAGGTCATCACCGAGCCCACCACAGCGTCACGGCCAGAAGCTTTTCACAGGCAAAGACCACTTTAGTCAGGATAGGATGTACTACTTGTCACCCTTCAAATCTAGCTGTGGTGGGATCCCTTCCCGCCAACATTTGGGAAGAGGACCAAGGCCACTATAAATAGGACTTAGCCACCACCACAGAGGGGGACGAGGAGATCAGATCACTTCTCATCCAACCACCTCACTAGTTCTCTTGAGCTCAAGAACACCTCACCTTCTGAGGCCAGTTTATCCACTGTACTAGTTCATCCTCAGCCCTTCGAGGCAATCCACCAAAATGCTGGAGTAGGGTATTACACCACAAGGTGGCCCGAAGCAGGATAAACTACTGTGTCTCTTTGTCCCTTTGAGCTCGACGCGCTAGGCTTAGGAGGATCGCGAGTAGGCAGGCTGGGTAGGTTGAGATCTCCGCACGCACCCCAGAGTTCGAACCTATCAAGGGTTTGTGAAACCCTAAATCCGACATCACCATTATATCTATGTTCTAGATCCGATCTTGTAAGTTATAGTCACCTACTACGTGTTATGATCCGGCAACCCCGGAGTGACAGTAGTCGGGACACTTCCAGGTGATGATCGTAGTTTGAGGAGTTCATGTATTCATCGTGTGTTAATGCTTTGTTCCGGTTCTCTATTAAAAGGAGGCCTTAATATCTCTTAGTTTCCAATAGGACCCCGCTGCCACGGGAGTGTAGGACAAAAGATGTCATGCAAGTTCTTTCCATAAGCATGTATGACTATTTATGTTATACATGCATACATTATATTTATGAACTGGAGCTAGTGCCGCATCGCCCTAGGTTATGACTGTTATGTGATGAATATCATCCAACAAATCACCTATCCAATGCCTACGATTTTCCTACATATTGATCTTGCTAAGTTACTACTTCTGCTGTTACTATCGTTACTGTTACAAAATCATTGCTATCATTATTCCGTTACTATTGTTGTTTCTACTACTATCAAAACTATCGTATTACTATGCTACTGATCACTTTATCACAGATAATTAATCGCCAGGTGTGGTTGAATTGACAACTCAACTGCTAATACCTGCAAATATTCTTTGGCTCCCCTTGTGTCGAATCTATAAATTTGGATTGAATACTCTACCCTCGAAAACTATTGCGAACCCCTAGACTTGTGGGTTATTAAGACCTTTTTTTGGCGCTATTGCCGGGGAGCATAGCTATGTTTGTTGAGTCACTTGGATTATTATCATATTATCACTATGAAGAATCTGAAGGATGCTAAGACTGAATTTTTTTCCTCTAAGATGAGGGGAGGTAAGGAACTGCCATCCACCTCCTCTTTAGATTCACCTTCTGTTATAAGTAAACTTGCAACACCACCACATGCTATTAATTCTGATATGTCGCAAGTTATTGATGACGCTACTTCTGCTATGAATGCTACTCATGATGATGCTAGTACCTTGCTTGATGATAATGTGCCACTAGGTGAACTTCTTGAGTGACAAATTGCTAGAGTAAGACAACATGATATTGTTGAAACTGATGATGAGCTTGAAACTGAAAATCTTGAAACACCTACTAGAACTATCCCTCCTGGATATGAATTGCCAAAGGTACCTGAAGGTTATGCTATGAGTGAGGAGGCAACTAGAGATATTCTTGCCTCTAAGGATAGAGATGATCTAGAAAAATGATTATGCAAGTATAAAGAAAGATCTTTGAATGCTAAAATGAAATGTGATCCTAAGTTAGCCACTTCACCTATCTTTATTGATGATAAGGATTATGAATTCGCTGTCAACCTAGAGTTAATTACTTTGGTTGAATCTGATCCTTTCCATGGTTATGAAACTGAAACTGTTGTGGCACATCTTACTAAGTTGAATGACATAGCCACTCTTTTTCCTCATGATGAGAAGATTCGCTATTACTATATCCTCAAATTATTTTCGTTCTCATTAAAGGGTGATGCTAAAGCTTGGTACAATACTCTTGCCCCTTGTTGTGTGCGTAGTCCCCAGGATATGATTTATTACTTCGCTGAAAAATATTTCCCTGGTCATAAGAAACAACCTGCCTTTCAGGAAATATTTAACTATGTGTAAATTGAAGAGGATAGTCTCCCACAAGCTTGGGGGAGGCTTCTCCAATTGCTTGATGCTTTGCCTGATCATCCTCTTAAGAAAAATGAAATACTTGATATCTTCTATAATGGATTTACCGATGTTTCTAGGGATTTCTAGTTGTGATGGTTGTGTTTTCAGGGAACGAACTATTGAGCAAGCTAAAGAATTATTGAATAACATATTGAAAAATTATGATGATTAGAGTCCTCCTGAAACACCGCATAAACCCACTCCAAAGAAGAGGGGTATCTTATGTCTCAGTCCTGAAGATATGCAAGAGGAAAAGAAATCTATGAAGGAAAAAGGTATTCAAGCAGACGATGTTAAAATTTACCACCTATTGAAGAAATACATGGGCTTGATACACCACCACCACCTAAGCTGGTAGAGGTAAATTATTTAATGAAATTCGACGATAGTGATGATCCTCACAATAAGCATCCTAGCCAATGCCTTTATGAGTTCGATAATTACATTAGGAAGCAAGATCACTTCAATGCAAATGTTATGAAACAATTAAAATACAACTCTGATATGATTGCTCGCTTAAGTGACTTGTTATTTAGAATACCAAATGATTTTAGAGGTGTAGGAAAGCATGCCTCTATGGTTTACACTCAATTAGAACAAGTTGTTAAATCTCAAAGAGAGTTACTTGATGAAATGAACAATAATATAAGTCACTTTGTTATTAGAGTAGCAACTAGAGGAGGTAAAATGACTCAGGAACCACTTTGTCCTGAGGGACACCCAAAGAGAATTGAACAAGACTCTTAAAGAATTAATACTGATGCACCTAGTCCTTCTAAAAAGAAAAAGAAGAAGAAAAATAATATGACTTTGCCTGCTTCTAGTGAACACTGAAGTAGAAAACCTCCTGATAATGACAATGAAGTTTCTATCTCTGATGCTGAAACTCAATCTGGTAATGAACACTCACCTTCTGATAATGAAAAAGATAATGATGAGGTTCATGAAGACACTCAACCTATTAATAAAGAACTGGACAATGATGTCGAGATAGAACTAGCTGTTGATCTTGATAACCCACAACCCAAGAATAAAAGATATGATAAAAGAGACTTTGTTGCTAGAAAACATGGTAAGGAAAGAGAACCATGGGTTCAAAAACCTATGCCCTTTCCACCTAAGTCAACTAAAAAGAAAGATGATGAAGAATTTGAACACTTTGCTGAAATGCTGAGGCTAGTCCTTTTGCGTATTCGCTTGACTGATATCTTAAAAATGCCTCCTTATGTAAAGTACATGAAAGAAATCATCACTGATAGGAGAAAAATACCGGAAGCTGAAATCTCCACCATACTTGCTAACTATACTTTTAAAGATGGAGTACCTAAAAAACTTGGTGATTCAGGAATACCACCTTGCTCCATTAAAAGAAACCGTGTGAAAACTGCTTTATGTGATTTGGGAGCTGGTGTTAGTGTTATGCCTTTCTATTTATATAAAAGACTTGATTTGAATAAACTCACACCTACTGAAATATCTTTGCAAATGGCTGACAAATCAACTGCAATACCTATCGGTATTTGTGAGGATGTGCCCATTTTTGTTGCTAATGTTACTATTTTGACTGACTTTGTTATACTTGAGATGCCCGAGGATGACAACATGTCGATTATCCTTCATAGACCCTTCTTGAATACTGCAGGAGCTGTTATTGTTTGCAACAAAAGCAAGGTCACTTTTCATATCAATCATAATGAGCATACAGTGCACTTTCCGAAGAAACAATTCCATGTGAATGGTATTAATGTTATTGAAATATCTCCGAGAATCACTATTTGAAGTTTTCAACTACCTCTACCTACTATTAAAAAGAAATATGAAATGCTATTGTTGGGGACATTCATATCCCCGTTGAGGTAACTTAGTGATTCGCGAAAGTTCTTTGGTTTCATGCTAATCGAAAGTGGTTGTTAATAAGACTTGATCAACCTTATTAATGGATCATTTTTCAGATGTATGAAGTTGATGAATTTAGTAAGCACTACCTTGTGTCTCTACCTTTTGTTTTCTGTTTTCATTAGTTATATAAAATAAAATGCCATGCCTTGTCTGTTTTCTTAGTTTTCTGTGCAATAAAAAAATGACCCAAAAATAAAATTCTCATAATGCTCTGAAATTTTAATACGATTGTTTTCTGAATATTTAAGAATTACTGGTGCAAATAATATCAAAGGGAGGTGCACCTAGTGGGCATAACCCACCTGGGTGTGCGGGGACCCCTAGGCGCGCCCTGGTGGGTTGTGGTCCCCACGTGGGCCCCCTCACTTACCTTCTCATCCCACATCACCACATTTCTCCAAAAAAATCACCATTTCTCTCTTTGTGTCGTGTTCTTGCTCCCGAAACCACGGATTCCGATCTCTTTTCCCGAAGCTCTATTTCCGAAACTATTTCGGGGGATTGTTGCTTGGTATGTGACTCCTCCATTGGTCCAATTAGTTTTTGCTTTAGTAGTTTAAATTTTGAATAATTAGTTACTCTTAGTGCTGTTGTAGATGAGCTTGCATGTTGATTTCTTGAAGTTCTATGTAATTTGAATGCTTGCTATGGCCTCTACGCATCCCTATGAGTAGTTGCTTTCAATTTTGTGAAGTTATGTTGAGAAAATTTTGTGGACTAAAAATTTCAGAATTTTCTTCATAGGAAAAACATGAGTATCTTTCGGAAGTTTGCTTCCAAGAAGAACTCCTAGGGAGTTATCGGGGAGTCATCTAACAGTGATCTGCATACTCGGAGAATGGTGGAGGTACGGCCATGGGAATGGCCGCATAATCTGTTCATGGAAGGGGTCTGAATCCTTCAGGAGTTTGCACAATATGCTACTAATGCCGGCCTCACCAACTTCATCGCACCTGAATGTGAACAGTGTCATCTCCTCACAAATTCCTTTATGCAAAAATTTCATTTCGATTCTAGGAATAATCCCGCTGAGGTGCAGTTTAATTTATATGTTGAAAACCACCAGATACCACTTACTGAATTTTGTGACATATGCGTGATTCCTTCTGATGGTGGTTTGTTAGAGCCTAGGCCCATGGAGTTTCATGGTTTTTATCATACTCTGATAGTTGGGCATGACAGAGGGGTATCGGGTGTCACTGCTACTAGCTTGCATTTTCATGTTGTACATTATTTTGCTCTATTCATTGCAAAGTGCTTACTTGCTAGAGAGAAGGTAGATGCACTTAGCGCTCCAGTCTTCGTTGTTTTACGTCTTGCACATTATGGCAACAACACTTATAGCTTGGACATATTGTGGCACATCGCCTTCACATTATCAGATCCAAGGGTAAAATACACGGGGGCATTTACGCTACTCGCTTGGCGACTCACTTTAACGTTCAGAAATGCCAGCATGATCATCCTTTGCCCAAGGTTTACCTAGATCGAGCGGCTATGGAATACCACCAGTTTATTGCTGCCGATTACCCTGATATTCCATTTCCTTATAACTTAGTTTTCAGTGAGAGAACTCGTGATATTATTTCACTGCCTGCACCTGCTTTGTTTGATCCTATTGCCAGGGGCAGATACAGGATTATGCATGAGGACATTGTAGCTTAGCGGAACAACCTGGCTGTAGCACATGAGGAGCCTCAGTAGTGGGACAGGTGCCCGCTCCCCAGCACTTCAACATAGGACCTCATGGCTTCTATGACTGGTGATTACCAAGTTAGGCCAAAATCCTAAGCTCGGGGGAGTACGTATTTCCACCGACATTACATTCATGTTCACACATTTCATTCCAGTTGTGAGTGTTCACACTTTTTTATTGTATTATCCATGTTAAACTTATTTTCTCGCTTTCTTCTTGTGCGTTTGAAAAACTTTTAGAAAATCCAAAAACATATTTATTGCTTCTTTTTGTTTTTCTTCCTAGTTTAAACTGTTGTAGCACTAAAAAGAAAACCCAAAAAGATTTCTTTGTTCTTCTTTTGCTTGTTGGGAGCTTTCCCGTGTAAATAGTTTTTCTCATTTTTGTTGTTCCCTTTCTATTTACTTGTTTACGAAAAACCAAAAACTCCAAAAATATTTCTGTGTGTTTCTCTGAATTTCTTTTCTTGAGTCATACCAAGGAGAAGACCACGATGAAATGTTGAGTGGCTCTCATTTGCATTATCGTTGACCTAATGAAGAGCCCATATTACCTTGTCTTCTCCTTCTGAATAAAATGTTTGCAGATTCCAGCTTAGTCCACGACACTCTTGCACTATTTTTATTTTCAAATCATTCGGTCATGCAAGCGAAAGGCAATAATGACGCTATTCGATGAACTGGCCGTGGCAGAGAGAAACGAGTATAACCTCGAGTTGTTCTATTTTTGTAAATATTTTTAAATTAGTATCCATGATTCAGCCTATTATGATCAAACATGTTTGCAATGAAAATTATAGATTATAGTTTCTCATGCCATGCATAAGTAGCTAGGAGTGGATAACGATTTATCTTGGATGTCAACTTTCCGTTAAAATGATTGTGATGTAGTATGATGATATGGTATCCTCCTCTGAATGTTCGAGTGGCTTGACTTGGCACATGTTCATGCATGTAGTTGAATCAAAACCAACACAGCCTCTATGATATTTATGTTCATGGTGGTCATATCTTACTCATGCTAGTATCCAATGTTACTTATGCATAATGCATGTTCATGGCCGTTGTTTCTCTCTAGCTGGCCGCTTCTCAACCTATTTGCTAGCCTTTGCCTATACTAAGTGGGAATTCTGATTGTGCATCAAGAACCTGAAACCCAAGTTATTCCAGATCAGTCCACCATACCTACCTACATGCAGTATTACCCTGCCGTCCTAAGTAAATTTGCATGTGCCACCTCTAAAAACATCAAATAAATATCCTTTTTGTGTGCCTGGATTGTTCATAGAGCGACAGGAGGTAGTTGGTATCTTCCATGCTAAGCGGGTTATTCTCAGGATGGGTGTTTATCCACTCACCACTGCACGAGAAAGCGGCGGTAATAGGGATTCCCAGTCCCAAATTGCAAAAAGAACTTATAAATAATCAAACAAAAACTCCTATGGAGCAATAACCTTTACTTTATCGCTTGGGAACCGCTACTAATGTGTTTAGCATGGAAGATAATGAGAACTAATGGTCGTGAAGTAAAGAAGAAGGGTGCATGTCTCAAAATTTCATTTACCTCTATTTTAAAAACTTTAGCTCTGGCACCTCTGCAAATCACTGCTTCCCTATGCGAATGGACTATCTATTTACTTTTATGTTGTGTCATCACCTTCTCAAATAAGCGCTAGAACCTGGGAGCACTGCTATCATGCTGATCCATTGTGTGTAGCTAATGTTGGGTGCATCATGACTGAATCTTTTCTACAACTACAATGTTTAGTCGATGCTTGAACTTTGGGGGTGCTCTGCATTTATGTTTTGCGGTCTTAGAAAGGGCTAGCGAGATACCACTATTGTCATATTCAATGTGTTGCTGTTTGAGTTATCTTATTATTGCTCGCTAGTTGATTATGTCATTGATATGAGTTAATATAATTTTTAAGAGTTATTGTTGACATGGTTAGTTATAATCTTTGTTGAAAACCTGGGTGCTGTTTAAGCTTATTTATGGAAACAAGATAAAAAGAGTTCGTAAAAGTTTTTCTTTTTCACTTTCGGTTCATCAACTAAATTGCTTGAGGACAAGGAAAGGTTTAAGCTTGGGGAGTAGATATGTATCTGTCGTATCTACTTCTCCTAACGCTTTTCCTCTTGTATTGGACTCTAATTTGCATGATTTGAATGAAACTAACCCGGACTGACACTGTTTTCAGCAGAACTACCAACTATTTGAATAGCCGTGTCCATGGTCAATGACAGTTGGGGAATCGCTCTTGGGCTACGTCCACATGTTTACAAAACCTGGTGAGTGTGTATGGATAAGCGGTAAGAACTACCTGGGTCACGTCAAAAGACTTGACATGATGATTAAGTCGGATTGTTTCCAACTCTTATGTTGATATCTGTAACCCGTTCTCATGGTTACTTGAATTCTCATGATGCATGTCTTACAAGCTGTTGAACATGTCATAGCACTTAGAACTAGCTTTTTGCAAAACTTTACCTACACGCATTGTTGTACCTTGAACCGAAACATGGTTTTCTTGCAAGTACATTCAAAGTACTCATTGGCTTGCCACTGATTATTTAATTGGCCAAGCATGGAACAACAGGAGTTCGAGGAAGAGTTTCTTGGTCACAAACATGAGAACTTGGACATTTCCCAGTTAGAATGCCTGTAGGGTTAAGGCAGATGGCTTCAGTTCTAATTTTCAACGAAGATTTCCGCTGCTTGTGTTTCATTTGATGTTCATCCCTTGAGGCTTTATCTATGTAACACTTGACCCTAATGGTCATAATTTGTGTAAGACAATATGGATGTAAGTCTCTTGTTATTCCGCTTTTGTGTCTTAAGTGAGCATTGATCTCTGGGATCACTGTACACGTGCATTCGATGATCTCAACTTATGAGTCGGGGTCCCCATAGAGCTGGGATCAGAGCCATCCTGACTGTAGGAAACCTTAGTTGGCATGGGCATTAGTTAGGCCAAAACCGTGTTACAAACCCTCTATACTCCTCTTCTTTTCTAAGCCACCAAACCTAAGATATATTTACCCCTTGTTGACCTCTCCCATTCAACCTTTGTAGATGGCTGTCGTACCCAAAGACTTCCTGACCACCAGATTCCCTATGCTTCTCGAGGATAGCCTCCAGAAGTGCCAGTTTCACCGAGCCCCCATTTTCACCTACCATGAGCATTGGATCAATGACACCGAGATAGAATACCATGTGGAAGTAAACGTGAAGGCTAATGACCCTCCAACATGCTGGTTCTTTGACGGACCCCAGATGGCAACACTGGTCCTCGATGTCGAAACGGCAACACTCAAGGCACTCACCTGCCTTCGAGACCTTCCAGAGATGGCAAACAAGCCAGCAATCCGCTTCTTGCCTCACCGGAAGGAGGGTGAGGATGAGAGTAGCGCACCAGCTGCACCACTCGAGGAAGGACTTCCACTTCGGTTCCAGACCTACTTCAGCCTTTGTGCCGACAGCTTGGCACAACACTTGGCGTTGGAGTCAATGGAGCTCCTAAAGGAACTGCACAAGACCAAGGCACTTCTTTGCCAAGCTCAAGGGAAGACCGGTAGGATCAAGAAAGAAGGTGCTTCCCCTGGATAGCCCACAGTCGCATATCGAGGGAGAAGACCCACAGTAGATGCACCTACCAAGGATGGAGAACCACCCCAGCAACGCAGAATGATGGGAAGGGACTATCACTAGCTATTCATCACACTACTGGAAAAGCAGCGCCGTGTTGAGCTCCTCCACTCCCCCACCCTTTCGAGTAATGAAGGAAGTCAGACTGATAACGACAAGGAGGAAGACCCAGAAGAGCTAGAGTACGCGACCGAGCATTCCACCACATAGGCACCACTCTAGACTAGGGTGTGCTAGTCCATAACCCTAAGGTGGGATAGGTTGTGTATTCCCTATGCGAAGTCGAGTCCATGTAATGGTTCAAATGAAACCATGTAGGTTGTGTTTGCTTTTGGATGTGTTTGATGGACTTCGTACTCTTCCTTCGGGAACATGTAAACGACCACATCACCCGTTTGGATTTTAATCAGTGTGTTTGGCCCTTCTGGCCCTTCCATAAAAACAACTTGTGTCATACCAACCACCTTATTAGGCACCCCGTCTATCTTGCTTTCATCTCATCTTTCCCAATTATGAGACCTTGACCGCTCCAACATGATGCCTGTTGTAACCCGTACTGGTAACTCTACCCAGCAGCAAGGAGCCGGAGGATCCACCCAAGGAGGAGCCAGTCAGGACCAAACCCAAGGACAAGCTGCACCACTGCCACCACCTCTAAACATGGACATGGCTCAGCTTCTCCAAGCCTTCCGAGAGGAACGCTGTCGTGGGAAACCACGACCACCTATGGGACCAGGAGGCCCCTTGCTAGTTTGCCAGTGGGAGTTACGTTGCACAAAGAGCAGACAAGCGTGAGGCAGCATGACAGAGGTCATAGGGGCATTTTTACCCAGGTTAGGGCCGCCGCGAGGCATAAAACCCTACTCCTACTTTTGGTGGATTGATGGTGGAAATGTGGTGGTGGAGCGTAGTACAATTGCCCGGCAAGGGTTTCCTCAGGGTGGCAGCGACTATGCGCGTATGGGGTGTGAGTTATCCAGCCTTCTAACCTCGTCTACGGTTGCCAAGGGCCTAATTTTATAGATCAAGGGGTCACCACAATGGCAAAGTAGTCATTTATGCATTGATATGATAGCACACAGTGCTATCATACCTAACTCTGTGGGCTGACATTGCACATTTAATGCACCGCTCAATGTCATATCATTGGTTGCCCGACAGGGCTTGCCGGGTTATCTTGCCAGCTCCACGCTTGCTTGTTTGACACGCCACAGGACGGGTGTCATCTGTGGGCTTTTCCTATAGGGAGAGGCTGCCATGTGGCGAATGGCTGCCACTTAATCACTCTACGGCTTGACACCACACTGATCGACAGCGTGAGTCGTGGTGGAGTGGATGGTGAGATGATTTAGCCTCCGCAAGTCCCGACGGGCCCTGCCGGGACACCTTGGTCGTCTTCTTCTAGTGGTGGCCTCGTCCCTTGTCGGGCTCGCCTGCCTGGCAAAGGAGGCCTTTCTCTTGACGACATCTTGCTTCTCTGGCGTGGTCTTGGTCCCTCTGATCTGCTTGTTGGTCCTTCGAATCTCTTGGTTTCTTATACATCTTGGCTCGATCTTGGTTTGTCCGTGCACAAGCCAGGGGAAAATATGTACCCCCATATATTTTCCCCGACATAAGCCCCCGGGCCTGAGCCACACGTGTTGCGTGGCATGTTGGTTTAGGTCCCAAACCGTGTGCGGACATGTGGTAGGAGAGGGCTGCACGTGCTGGTTTGCCATTATGACTAGTCAATCCAACATCCACTTTGCGTAATTACTGCGTGTTGTGGGGTCGTGGGACTGTTGCCCCTGTTCCATTTTTCCCCTTAAGAGCAGGAAAAAAATGGAGCGGCACGATTCACGTGTCTCTTGCCCCGCTTTCCCATCTTCTTCCTTCACAAGCCAAGCGACAGTTCCACCTCTCTCCCTTCCGCCGCTGCCCTTCCTATCGATTCCCTCTCCCTTCCGCATCGGTGCCGCCGGAATGGGGAAGAAACCCGTGGAGAAGAAGAAGCAGACGACCGTGGCGAAGGAGGCTACCGCTAAGGAGAGCAGGAGAGGGGCGGAGCTGAAAAAGAACCAGAGTGAAGATGTCATATTCACCCCGTCGAACTTGAGCGGCCCAGTCCTTCAAGCAAGGTACGGGTATCTATGGGGGAGGCCCACTAAAAATGGGCATGGAGCGCCCGTAGTTTATGTGGCGGGGAAGGAGGATCCCCCGGATTCTTATTGATTCATCTGCGCTTACTTCATCTGCGGCCTTTGTCCCCCCTTCTCCAAGTTCTTTAAGGCAATCATGAATATCTATGGGTTCCTCCTCCTTGATTTCACGCCAAATGCAATGGTGACTATGGCCATCTTCGCGCATTTGTGTGAGAATTTCGTTGGAGTTAGGCCCAATGTGGATCCATTCCAGCATTACTTCGTCCCCCGTGTGGAGAGCATAGTTATTCGCTCCGATATCATTAGCTGGATGCCACGCGTGGCTAGGAAGATCTGGGATTACCTCCGCGGGTATCAGCGCGAGAGGTGGGACGAATGGAGAGGAGATCGGTGCTGGATCCAGGATAAGGAAGCCCCCAAGTTTTGTGAAGCCCGAAAGGAATGTGTCGAGCGCGGCAAGAATTTGAGCGCCAAAGGCCTTACTGAAGATAGGCTCTGCCCGACAATTAATAGGATCACCCGTTTGAGGACTGCTGGGTTAACCATCGAGCATGTGGGGGCAGACTTTCTTCTCTGCCGCATCTCGCTGTTGTAGGAAAGGGACAGACCCGCGTGGCTGTATGGTGATGCTACAGATAGGATGAGGCTGCTCCTAGGGTTGGCTAACAACTTATCAGTTATGGCTATGGCTGGTTGTGCAATCAATTGTTTGGTCGCTTCGAGTTTTTCAAGCTCCCGGCAACCTTCATCCCTCAGAATATCAATTCTGACTGAGACCAGATATTGAAATGGATGCCTAACTGCAATCCCAAAAGGGTACTGAGCACTTGGCAGCTACCCACCCTAGATGAAGAGCTCGAGTGGTCAAAAACCCTGGTGGAGAGGGCCACCAGGACTGAAACGAGAATGTATAAACGCACCATCTCTGCGGAGGTGGCATATATTTTGAAGAGGGTCGAGGAGGACAAGGCCGCCCGCCTCGCTGAGATGGGGAAGGTAGGAAAGGCCAGAAAGGGCAAGGTGAAAACTGAGGATGGGAATTCTTCCTAGGGCGGCAGCAAGGCGGAAGCCACGGAAGGAGCTGCAGGCGAAGAGCTTGTCGGGGATAACTTTGCCTGGCTAGATGCCATAGCCACGACAGCAACAGAGCTTTTGGAAGAGGAGGAGGTCAGCGAGGTGGCGGAGCTCGAGGAGTGGCTCGCGGCTGGGCCGCAAGCCCCCGAGCCGGACCTCAAGTAGCGCACCCATAGGCGTGCCGCTGCCCGAGGGGTGGCGGCTTCCAACCGGGCCACCAAGAGAGTGAAGAAGACCACTACCAAAGCCACCAAGGCTGAGGCCGCATGCCGCCCATCTCCTCATCTTTCCCTGACAAAGGCTTCCTCCGCCAAGCGACCGGCAGACATGGAGGCGGAGTCCATCCCCTACACCGGTTCGAGCTCCTCGTAGAACTCGTCTTCCCCGTAGCTCCTGGCGCCGTGGCAAGCACCAAGCTGCCGGGAAGTTCTGCCCCTCCATCTCTAAAGAGAAGACGGTACTCTCCACCTCCCATGGAGTTTAATTTGGACTCCATGCTCACTTTAGAAGAGTAAGGAGGATTTTTACATTCGTGGATAGCTTGTGCATACCCAACTATTTTTGCTGATTGGCCTCTTTCTCTTGTTGTCGCCGGCAGAGAGGTGGAGGAGGACACGGAAACCCTCACCCACCGCTCCCGGAAGAAGCTCCGGCATCTTGGATCATTGAAGGGCATGCAGAGCTCGGCCTTGGTGGGGGTGATGCTCCAGACCCTGTGCCGAGCCCCCAGCCCAGCCCTTGTCTCGGGAGCGGAGACTTGGTTCCACCCGCCGGGGGCAATGGGGATGGCCTTCTTGTTCCCTCAGGTGGAGGGGAAGGTGAGACGATGCAGGGCAAGCCCCTCCCTGAGGGGCACGCTTCCCCTGCCGCTCGATCTAGAGAGACTCCCACGGAACCTTTTGTGGATGATGCTGCACAGAAGGCTGTCGGGACTACCAAGGCAGAGTGTGAAGTTTGGCGCCCGGCAACAGCTTTTGCCAAGGAAACAGAGGTTCCTGCTCGGCAGACTTCCCCAGGTACTTCATTTGTTCCTTCTTTTCTTTCTTGCTCTGGTTGCTTCTCCTGGCTTCTCTATTAGCTTAAGACTTTCGTTTCCTCGTGATTCACCGGCTCTCTCATATGCAGCCCCTCAAGCCGAGGAATTAGACCTGCTGGAGGTGGTGGCTGATATAGGAAGGGCCGTCACAGATGAAGCCGTAGAGCTCGCTGCTGCTAAGGGCCAGGATCTTGCTGCCGGGGATGTGTAGGGTTCCATGGCGGTGAAGGAGCATTCTCCGAAGGACGCCCCAATAGGGGAAGTGGCCGTCGAGGTGAAGATCCCTCTCCAGACCATGGGCCCATACCCCACCATAGGGACCGTCGCTGAGATCCCTTCATCCTCCTCAAGCATGCTTGCCATGGTGCTGTCGCCACCCGGAGTTGGAGCCCTCGGCCTGTCCCTGACGATGGATGCTGAGCTTGATGAAGAGCTTCAACGTCTCCTGGCTCCGCTTTACCAGCGAGCTAGAGAGGTCGACGACTCAGACGCCATTGCCATGGACTTGTCCTTAACGGAATCCATGGCGGCGGTCGTGAAAGAGATGCAGGCCCGGCACAACCAGAAGTGGCAGGTGCTCAAGGAGTAGCGCGAGTCCGTTGACAGGATGAACCAGAAGCTGAAGGATAAAGGCCTGGAGCTGCGCATGTGGCATGACAAGCAATTCAAGGTGTTCTTGAGGCAGCAAGAGGTGCTCCAGATGATGCGGGAGGATGTCATAGCTCACGAGGCGCACTTGGCGGACCACGAGGCATCCCTGGACACCAGAGAGCAGGAGATCTCTGTCGGGGAAACTGATCCACGAACACCTATGTTGCCGGCGGACCGGGCCCCTTTCGGTTCAGCGGGGGGCGGAGATCGCACGAAGAGCAGATCGAGGCGAAGCACACGAGCAGTTTACCCAGCTTCGGAGCTCTCCGGAGAGATAACACTCCTACTGCTGCTTGTTTGATTATCTTGTGTTCTTGCTCCAGAGAGAGAGAGCGTAGTGTTTTTCTGGGTTACGAATGAGTCGAACCTTCCAACCCCCGAACCCCTTCTACGTTGTGCATGGGCCTCCTTTTATATGCTAAAGGGGTCACCAACAGGTGGCAACGCAGAGAAGGGTACAAATGTAAAAAGTGAGGTGGTTGGTACAGTTACTTGTATAGTGTGCCCTACCTAACCCTGACGGCAGGGGACAAGGGCATTAAATGCCCGTCTGAGTCGCCCAAATAGTGCAGAAAAGGACCATTAGGGGCGCCACCGTTCGCCACGATGGCGATCTTGTCAGCTTCGCATGCCACTGCGCACCGCTGGCTGCACAGCCTCCTGCCACGCGCGCCTGGAGAGGCCCCCAGAGCAACACATTGGTGGATGCGCTGGAGCGTGGGCACAGAGTGGCCGCTTGCCGCGGCAAGCGCCTTGCCGCTGCTGTTATCTTGTCGGGTCCGGAAGCTTGCCGCTCACCGGGCCTCGAGGTACCTTGGTTGGTCTTCCCGGCAAGCTCCTCTTGCCGGGGCCTTGTTGCCTTGCCGGAGCACGTGGCGCGTCACGGCAAGTTCCTTGGAGTGCCTTGGTTGGCCTTCCCGGCAAGCTCCTCTTGCCGGGGCCTTGTCTCCTGAGCTTAAATACTTTATTCTTGAATGGCTCCAAGGGAACCACGGAGGATCTTGGTGTTAGCCCGGCAAGCCTTGCCGCGGGGTGCTGCAACTGCCCGTGCACAAGTTCGGGGTACTAGGGTACCCCTATTCTAGTACACCGACAGGAGCCCCCGTGCCTGGGCCAGACACGGTGCCGAGCGCTGTTGGGCCAGGCCCAAGATAGGGCATGGGCACATGTGGACTGGGCCACGCCGAATCTCGCTCCGTATCCACCGCGCTCTCCCCAAATGGCACGCGTTGAATGCGGCGTCGTGGGAGAGATCGTGGGTGGTTCTTTATTCGGAAGGGCGAAACGTCCGCCCCGTCCCTCTTTATAAGCAGAGGAACCAGGGGCAGTTCGTTCCCCCTCGCTGCTTGCTACTACTCCATCTTCACGAACCTCCGCCGCTCCCCCCACTTCTTCTCGAAGCCGAGAGAGCAGCGCTCCGCCCGCCATTGCCACCAGCATCACCAACGCCGTCGACCTCCCCCACCACCTCCGCCATGGCTCCGAAAGCTGACAAGGGAAAGGGCGTGAAGTGGCCGAGGCGCAGCGGCTCGCGGTGCTGCGGAAGGAGCGGGCGATCTTCTCCCCCCAGCTCAGCGTGAAGGAGCTGAGGGAGTACTTCTACCTCTTTTGGGCGACGGAGATGCGGGCGCATCCGCGCACGAGGGTACTCCCAACCGCTGCTTCGTAACTGGCTCCAAACGGGTACCCATTCTTTGCGTTGTTCTTCTATTGCGGGCTCTGCCCGCCCTTCTTGGAGTTCTTCTGTGATATCATGAACACCTACGGCTTCCGCCTCCTTGATTTCACCCCCAACACCGTTCTGACCATGGCAGTTTTTGCACATTTGTGCGAAAACTTTGTCGGAGTCCACCCCAACGTTGTCCTTTTCCGCCACTTCTTCATACCTCGGGTAGAGAGAGGAGAGCCGCTTGCCGGAGGGATCTCCTGGATCTCGAGAGTCGGCAAGAAGGAGGCGTACTTGGAAGGTGAGCTCCGCAGCAAGTGGGAGGAGTGGAGAGCGGAGTGGTGCTGGATCGTCAAGGAGAATCCGCAGCCCTTCACCGCCGTGCGCCAAGCTCCAATAGTGCGCGGCAATGACTGGAGCAACGTGGCCCCGGAAGACGAGAGGCTGAAGATCGCCATTACTAGGATCCTTCGCCTCAGGCTTGCCGGGCTCACTGTAGGCGCTGTAGGCGCAGATTTCCTCCGCCGCCGCATCGCCCCCTGCAGGAGAGGGGGAGGCCCGCCTGGGAATTCAAGAACTCGGCGGACATCATCAGGCTGCGGCCGGGCCTCAACTACAACTTCACCGTCTTGGAGCTGGATGCAATGCTCCTGGAGTTGTTCGAACGCGATCCCCAGCACCCATTCACGCTGGCGAGGGGCGTCGTTCCATCGTGCAATAATTCTTCGCTTGACCGGATCCGCGCCATGATGCCGTTGTGCGATTCACACGGAATCGTTCCAACTTGGCAAGAGCCTGCGGATGACGTCGTGTAAGCGTTCTTTGACAACTTGGAAGAAGTGCCGGTCCGTGCTGACGAGCAGAAGAGCCTCACCCATGACACCACCGACGAGGAGCTGCAGCGCGTCGCCACTAGAGCAGAAGAGGTTGAGGTCGCAGCTGCCGCGGGCGCGTTTGGGTTCACTGTGGAGGAGGCGGAGGCGGCAGAGGCGGCAAACCTTGCCGAGCGCGCGGAGTTCATTGGCGAGGAAGAGACTGCCGGCTCTGAAGCTGAGCCGAGCGAGGCCGGCGAGGAAGAGCCCGAGCCTTCAGAAAGCTTGCCGCAGGTGGAGCCCCCGGCCCCGCCAAGAAGGCGTCTTCGCTGGGCCGCGGACGTGGCGGGGCGGCAGCCGGGTCAACAGCCGCCGAGCCGTGCGACACGCTCTACCGCGGCAAGCAATGTTGCCGCGGGAGCACCTCACGCAGCAGCGGCAACTGGAGCGGGATCTTCCCGGGCCACTGCCACCGCCCCCGCCAAGCGGGCAAGGGATCCTACTCCTCCGCCTCGCCGCACCGGAAGGGAGCCGGACTTCGATCTTTCCGCGCTCAGCTCCGATGAGGAGGAACAAGAGTAAGTTTCTTTGGTGCTCTTGTAGTTCTTCAATCTTGCTGTTTTTATCTTGTATCTGACTTGCTTCAATCTGGACTCCTTTCTTTTCAGGACGCTGGCCCAGAGAGCGGCGAAGAGGGCCAAGGCCGCGGTGATTGTCATCGAAGATGACCCCACCATCTCAGCAGGGGGTGGGTCCGAGACCACCTTGATGGACCCGTCAACCACTCCTCAAAGCAGCCCCCAGCGCAGCCCCCAGCGTAAGTTCATAGTTAGCTTTCTGCTGTCAGGCCCGCATGAGTGCTTTTTCCTTTGTTGATATCTTGCTTGTTGATTTGTGTAGGAGCAGAGCAGCCATATCAGGAGCGCCCGGAAGCTGGTCCCGAAGTGACATCTGCTTTGACTACGCCGCCAAGGGAGGAGTTCCCGGTAAGGGAGCACTCTCCGACAAAGGGCAGCACCGTCGATCCTGCGGCGGCCGAAACCGCAACTGCAGATCTTGGCACAGGTAATTCACTTGTCCAAAAACTTTCCCCTGGGTTCTTCTTCTTCTGATTTTCTTCTCTTGGATATTTGATTGATTTTTCTCCCTTCTTCGTTCTTCAGACCCATCTGCTGCTGAGCCAATGGAGACAGAGGGCGCCAGCGAGGAAGGGGCCGGTGCTGATGAGACCGCCGGCGAGGAAGCCGCCAAGGCTGCCATCGCAGAAGCCGGCGAGGGGTCGGGCGATCGCACTGACGACCCTAAGGCCGCAGGAGCGCCAGGCGCTGCGCCGACCGCCGATCCCTCTGCCGCTTCTGCGGAGCCGGGCTCCGAGGAGCCCCAGCCCGGCGCCTACTTGAAGGCCGGTGACGATATCTTCATCAAGCTACCCTGGGCGTCGAGCTCCAGGGCGCCGGTCGAGGGGGAAACTTTCGATGAGGAAGTGCTCGCCTCCGCTGGACTGTCGTTGGTCGATGCGCCCAGCAGCAGCAGTGGCGAGCCTGAGGAGGATTAGCTGCTGCGGAAGCTGTTGTCACTCTACCGCGCACGGCAAGCCAAGCTGGCTTCCGGAGAAGCGCTTGTCACGAAGGCGGGAGTTGATATGGAGAAGCGCGCGGAGGAGCTCCGGGGCCACAATCAAGAAGCTCTCAGGTCCCTGGCACAGGAGCGGGAGCGACTCGCCGAGGAGCGCACGGCCTTCCTTCTTGAGAAGGCCGAAGCTGAGGAGGAACAAAGGCTGGCCGCCGAGAAGCAGTCCGCGCGAGAAGGTGAATTGGTGCAGCGGAAGGCCAAGCTCGACAGCTACGAGGAGGAGCTTGCCGAGCACGAGCAAGCACTTGGCGGGGCGCTCAAGGAAGCAAAGGACGCTGCCGCAATCGCAGAGGCTGCCAAGAAAGAGCTGGAGGAGAAGGTGGTGTAGCTGGAGGCCAACATCGGGAAGAGCGGCGAGGAGCTTGCCGCGCTCAAGCGTGAGCGTGAGAAGGATGCTGCCGCCCACGATGAGCTGCAAGGTCTTCTCGCTGAGAGGGGCAAGGAGCTCAGCGCCGCCAGGGATTCCAATGCAGACCTGAAGTTGAAGCTGGCCACGCTGACGCACACGCTGGACAACGCCAAGGAGCGGGAGAAGACCTTGTCGGAGAAGGTCAGGGCCGACAAGGCGCTGCTGGAGAGCATCGCAGTTACCCAGAACTCATTCAGATATACTGTGGAGCACTGGACCGAGGGTCTGGTGAATATTGCCGCAGTCATCGACGAGGAGCTGGCGCAGCTGGGGATGGAGGACTTTGGGTATCCCTCCGACGAGAATCTTCAACCCAGCACCAAGCTCAGCCTGTTCTTCAAGGGCGTGGCGACAGCACTCCAGCGGCTCCGGGAGAGGATCCCAAAGCAGCTGGCCGACGAGTCGCGCAGAATCTACGCCGGAGTTCTCCAGAAGGTGCTGATGAAGGTGGCCTTCCGCAATCCAGGCCTCAGCTTCACCAACGTCCTCAAGTCCTTGCCGCCCGACGCCGATCGGGACGCACTCAAGGCCCTTGTCGCACCCATTGTGGACAAGGTGAGCGAGATCAAGAGGGTTGAGGGCGATCGCGTAGACTAGGCCGCCCATTTCTTCTTTTCCCTTGTCGCTGCTAATCATGTTATGAAAACAGTCTGTTAGAGCTGCGACAAGTTATCTTGTAACATAACTTTATTTCTATTATCACTTGCTATGTTATTTCCTCTACTAGATTCCTTTCTTTGTATGTTTTTACCCTACGCTTCTAGGGAACTTGTCGGCGCAGGCGCCCGAGCCGCGAGCGCTGAGTGCGGAACGTCAGCAGCCTGCTGGCGGCGCTGCTTCCGACAAGAAACCTTGTCGCGACTAGATGCAGCACACTTAAGTTGTTGAGCGGACTCGAAACAAAGTAAGGGCGGAACTAGCCACGAGTTGGTTCCTCCGCGCACAGGTTTTCCATACAAAGCAGGGTCGTTCGAGGAAGATAACTCAAAAATTTAAAAACTGATTGCTCAAACTTTGGCAACTTAGCTTTTCTGTCGTTTGCTTCCCGGCAAGGCAAAACTTTGCTTGAACGATGCCTGGTCCATACCACAATATTCTCCTTCCCCCCGGCAAACTTGTGTGCGAGGGAACCTTCTTTTCCTTTGTTGAAAAGAAGAAAGAAGAGAAAATAAAGATATGGAGCCCTTCGGCTCGTAATTGCTTACCGGATGTAGGTGCTGCACAAAGTGTCAGATAACGCATGCAAGAAAGAAACTAATGCATGAAATGGACAAGTTGTGTGGAGCACATGGGGTTTTACTTATGCACGGGATCTGCGCCCGGCTTTGTACAAAGGATTACATGCAACAGCGGCAAGACTTGTACAAAAGGTGGTTGCCGGAACGGGTTCCGGCAACCGCGCCCTACGGGAAAAACTTACAAAGATGTTCTATGTTCCAGGAGTTGCTCACCGGAATGCCATCTTCGGTCTCAAGGCGGATAGCGCCGGGCCTTGTGACTCGTTTCACCCGATAAGGGCCTTCCCACTTCGGCGTCAACTAGTTGGAATTCTTGGCGGACTGAACGCGCCGAAGAACAAGGTCGCCTTCCTCGAAGCTTCTGGCCTTAACTTTGCGGCTATGGTAGCAGCGCAAAGCTTGCTGGTATCGAGCAGCTCGTACAGCAGCCTGAAGACGATCTTCCTCAAGGAGCAGCGCGTCGTCTTGTCGCAGCTGTTCTTGCTCAAGCTCATCATAAGCGAGCACTCGAGGCGATCCGTATACGAGTTCCGTGGGGAGAACTGCCTCTGCTCCATAGACTAGAGTGAAAGGCGTCTGGCCAGTGGCTCGATTTGGCGTCGTTCTGATCGACCAAAGAACCACCGACAGCTCCTCGATCCAGTTTCCTCCGCACTTGCACAGCCTGTCGAAAGTTCTAGTCTTGAGCCCGTGCAGCACTTTAGCATTTGCCCTCTCTGCTTGACCGTTGCTTCTCGGATGAGCAACAGAAGCGAAGCAGACCTTGGTGCCAAGGTCTTGGACGTACTGCATGATGGTGCGGCTCGTGAATTGCGTGCCGTTGTCGGTGATGATCCTGTTAGGGATCCCGAAATGACAAACAATTGACCTGAAGAACTTGACTGCTGACTGTGCTGTCACCTTCCTCACTGGCTGCACTTCCGGCCACTTTGTGAACTTGTCAATTGCGACGTACAAGTACTCAAAGCCCCCGACAGCTCGGGGGAAAGGGCCGAGGATATCGAGCCCCCAGACCGAAAATGGCCAGGATAAAGGGATCGTCTGGAGAGCTTGAGCTGGCTGGTGTATCTGTTTGGAGTGGAACTGGCACGCTTCACACTTGGTTACTTGTGCAGTTGCATCCTGGAGGGCTGTCGGCCAAAAGAAACCTTGCCGGAAAGCTTTGCCGGCAAGTGCTCTTGCGCCAATGTGGTGGCCACATATGCCTCCATGTATCTCTGCCAACAGCTTTTGTCCATCTTCCCGGCAAATACACTTCAATTTCACACCATTGAGTCTTCTTCTGTACAGTATGCTATCGACAAACTGGTACATACTTGACTGCCGGGCTACTTTTTCCGCTTCTTCTTGCTCTTCGGGAAGTTCTCCTGTCTGAAGGAAATGGACAATCTGCTGTGCCCATGCTGGAGCTTGTGGCTCGACAACAAGGACTAAAGGCACATCTGCTGCTGCAGGAACATCCGCTTCTACGGCAAGGACTTGCGGCCCCGCCGGAGCTTGATGTTCCCCGGCAAGCTTGCCGGAGCAAAACTTGTCGGGAGCATCTGCTTCAACGGAACAAACCATAAGGCCTGCCGGAGCAGACTGCCCCTCAGCATCCTTGGTGTTGATCTTGGGGACTTTCTTGGCGGCGGCTTCGGGGAGCTCTGCCGGAAAGTAGTCACCAGAAATCAACTTCCTCTTCTTGCTTTGTCCAGTTGATGGTGTTACGGATGGTTGAGTCAACTTGAGCACAAAGATCCCTGGTTCCACAGGTAACTTTAGTGCGGCGCACTTTGACAGGCCATCAGCAATGTCATTCTGAGCTCTTGGGATATGCTCCATCTGTAGGCCGTCAAAGTGCTCTTCTAGTTTCCTCACTTCATCAACATATGCTTCCATCAATGGACTCTGTAGTTCTTGTTCACTTGGCGGACGACAAGCTGTGAGTCACCCCTGACAATGAGCTTCTTAATCCCAAGGTCTGCTGTGATCCTGAGACCGGCAAGCAATCCTTCATACTCTGCAGTATTGTTGGTTGCTTGCTCCTTGGGAAAGTGCATCTGGACTGCGTACTTGAGGTGCTCTCCGGTGGGCGCGACAAGCAGCACTCCCGCACCGGCGCCTTGCAGCGAGAAGGCACCATCAAAGTACATCAGCCACTCCTTGCTTGCCTCTTTGACGGGGATGCTTGTCTCTGGAATTTCTTCATCTGGTGTTGGCGTCCACTCTGCTATGAACTCTGCCAATGCTCTGCTTTGGATAGTTGAAGTGCTCTCAAACTTGAGGCCAAAGCTTGACAGTTCCAGCGCCCACTCGACAATCCTGCCTGTCGCTTCTGGATTTTGCAGTATCCTCTTCAGCGGAAAGCGAGTGACGACTGTGATCTCATGTGCTTGGAAGTAATGGCGCAGCTTTCTCGAGGCCATGAGGAGGCCGAAAAGCAACTTCTGCACACCAGAGTACCTTGATCTAGCCCCCTGTAGAAGGGAACTGACAAAGTAAACTGGACGCTGCACCATTCTCTTCTGCATCTTATCATGCTCCTGCGCAGATCCATCTCTGTTGGGACCAGAGCTTGTCGGCGAAGCCCCATGCTTGTCGCTGGATGCATCTGCCGTGGTTGCTGGCTCATCATCTGCCTCCCTCTCCGCCACTAACGCAGCACTAACCACTTGATTGGTTGCCGCTATATACAACAGCAACTTCTCTTGCGGCTTAGGTGCGACAAGTGTTGGAGTGGAGGACAGGTATCTCTTCAAGTCCTGCAGCGCAGCCTCCGCCTCCGGAGTCCATTTTATTGGACATGCCTTTTTCAAAATTTTGAAAAATGGCAGGGCTCGCTCAACAGGTCTAGAGATAAACCTGCTGAGAGCAGCCACGCAACCGGCAAGCCTTCGTACATCCTTGACGCGCTTTGGTGCTTCGATCTGCTCAATGGCCTTGATCTTGTCGGGATTGGCTTCAATTCCCCGCTGAGACACGAAGAACCCGAGAAGCTTGCCGGAAGGGACTCCAAACACGCACTTCTCGGGGTTAAGCTTGAGGTTGATCTTGCGCAGATTTGCAAATGTCTCGTCTAAATCTTGAATCAGGGTCGCCCTATTCTTGCTCTTGACCACTATGTCATCCATGTATGCTTCCACATTTCTGTGCATCTGCGGCTCAAAAGCGTGGTGGACTACCCTTGCGAATGTTGAACCAGCATTCTTCAAACCGAAAGGCATCCGTACGAAGCAGTACGTGCCACACGGGGTGATAAATGCGGTTTTCTCTTCATCCTCTTCTGCCATGAAGATATGATGGTATCCTGAGTATGCATCAAGAAATGAAAGCAGATCACATCCGGCTGTGGAGTCAACAATCTGGTCAATGTGCGGCAAGGGAAATGGGTCTTTGGGACAAGCTTTATTAACATCAGTGAAGTCAATACAAAGCCTCCATTTCCCTTTAGCCTTGCGCACGAAAATAGGATTGGCCAACCACGTGGGATGGAGCACTCCTCTGATAAGGCCTGCTGCTTCCAACTTCTTGATTTCTTCTGCGATGAATTCTTGGCGCTCCACTGCCTGTTTCCTGACTTTCTGCTTGACAGACCGCGCATGAGGACAGATGGCAAGGTGGTGCTCAATTACTTTCCTGGGAACACCGGGGATATCAGACGGTTGCCACGCAAACACGTCGACATTCGCCCGCAGGAAAGCAACG
Source organism: Triticum dicoccoides (assembly GCF_002162155.2). NCBI lineage: Eukaryota > Viridiplantae > Streptophyta > Magnoliopsida > Poales > Poaceae > Triticum > Triticum dicoccoides. The sequence continues at coordinate 362,133,293 of NC_041391.1, read as the reverse complement.
AGCGCGCTTTCCTATTTGGGGTCAACAGTGGCGCTGATGGTGAAGGTACCACCAGTGCCGTCCTTCTTCGCGGACACCTTCTTGGTCTCAGGTGGAGCTGTCATTGCCTTCTTACACTTGCCGGTGGAGCTCGATGGTGTGTCCTCGACGGTAGCGCAGCACTCCGAAGAGGTGCGCTTGCCGGAGTGGGCATCAGAGCTCTTGCCGGACTTGGTCTTCTTCTTCCCCCCGGGAGCTTCAGCGGCAAGTGTCTTGCGTTCTGCTGCGGCTGCTGCTTCCCGGTAGATCTTGTCGGAACAGATAAGAGCATCCTTCTTGTCGCCAGGGACAGAGATGACACTTATCGGGCCTGGCATTTTTAGTACGTTGTACGCATAGTGAGAGGCTGCCATGAACTTGGCGAGTGCCGGACGGCCAAGGATTCCATTGTAAGGTAATGGAAAGTCAGCAACATCAAATGTGACCCTCTCAGTCCTGAAATTCAGCTCGCTGCCAAATGTTACCGGCAACGTGATCTTTCCCTTCGGCTTGCTCCTTCCCGGGTTGATTCCTTGAAATGTACCGGTCTCTTCGAGCTCACTGTTAGGGATCTGGAGTTTCTCGAGCACCGCGGAGGAGATCAGGTTCAAGCCGGCCCCGCCGTCAACTAGCATCTTAGTGACCTTGAGGTTGCGGATTGTTGGTGAAACCAATATCGGCAAGCACCCGACCGCAGTTATGCGATCAGGGTGGTCCTCAATATCAAAGATGATAGGCGTGCTGGACCATTTCAGAGGCTTGCGTGACTCGACGGGCGGTTCTGCTGCATTAACTTCCCGCACCCACTACTTGAGCTGGCGGTGCAAGGTATGCAGAGAAGCACCACCGTCAATGCACAGGACCTCTGTGGCTTTCTGGAACTCCTGCTCATCAGTATCCTCATCATCCATGTCTTCATCGTCGCCGTCACCTTCATCCTTGTCGCGGCCGCGAGGAGGTCTGTCTCCTTGCCGCTGCTTGGCCTTGCCGCGGCGTCCTCCTCGGCCGGAACGTTTCTTGCCAGATCCCCCAGCACCTTCCTGGGCCTTCTCCATGTCGCGCCGCTCATATTCAGCTTTCTGTTGCTCAACAAGCTGCTCGACTTTCTTACAGTTCTGGAGATCATGGCCCTTGGTGCGGTGGATCTTGCAATACTGCTTGTTGGTGCCGTCCTGCTTGTCGGCGACCGCCACCTCCGCGGCAACCTCCTTGCCGGAGTCACCAGCTTTGGCTTCCTTGGCGCCACCACCGTTGCCGGACTGCTCAGCAACTAGCACCTCTTTGCCTTTCCTCTTCCTGTTGTTCCGCCGCCGGTTTTTCCTTGCCGGGGCAGCATCTTCACTGTCAGATCCTCCCGCTCCTACATTCTCTCCGGGGAGTCTCCTTCCGTCCTCAGCACATGCACACTTGTCGGCCAGTGCATATAATTCACTGACGTCCCTGATCTTGCACATCACCATTTCCTCCCGCATCCTGCGGTTTCGCACGTTCTGATGGAACGCGCTGATCACCGCGGCAGGGTGGACGTCTGGGATGTTGTGCTGCACACTGCTGAATCTCTGAATGTACTTGCGCAGGGGCTCTCCTTCCTTCGGGGCGAGCAGATGAAGATCACTCTCCTGGCCATGATGCTTGTGTCTGCCTATGAAGGCGCCGACAAACTGATGGCACAGATCAGCCCAAGAGGATATGGAGTTGTCCGGCAAGTGCATGAGCCAGGACCTGACGTTGGGCTTGAGCACCAGCGGGAAGTAGTTGGCATGGATCTTGTCATCCCGTCCCCCAGCAGCCTGCACCGCAATTGTGTAAATGCTGAGGAACTCCGACGGATGCATCTTACCATCGTACTTCTCCGGTACGTCTGGCTTGAAGTTCTTCGTGCTGGGCCACTAGACTTGCCGCAGCTCACGAATGAACGCAGGGCAACCTACCGCGCACGGCAGATCGCCTGGTTTCCCTGGCGCATGCATGTCAACAGAGGGCCCAGCGCGCTTGTCGGATTGACGTCGCGCTTCTCTTCGGTGCTCGATGCGAGTTCGAGCGTCTTCTTGTCGTCAATCATGAAGAACTTGGCGCTGATCGCGACGAGCTTGTGGATCCGACGATGCAGTGGAGTCGCTGTCGAGGTGGATCCGGCGAGTCGGCGATCTTGGCCTTCGGGGCGGTGATTGCATGGTAGTTGCACCTCCACCCGTTTCGTCGCCACCGGCTCGCGCCCGACAACCCTGCCGCGGCGGCGACGCGCTCGGCCGCCGTGGAGTGTCGCCGTTGGCGTAGCCGATGAGACTCTGAATGGTGGACCTCCATTCATCGATCTTGTCCGACGTCGGAGGGTAATCTAGGAGCAGTTGAGCTCGCGCCAAAGCTTCTGCTGGAGTGGTGGGTGGCAGTGGCGGACGGCGCGAGGAGCGGGACGTGCTCGGACTCCTAACTATGTTAGAAGGAGCAGTATCCCGTCCAGGCGACCGTGCCCTGCTCGTGCCAGCACGCTGGCGTGCATGCTGGTCTTGAGCGGCCCGAGAACCACCAGCTTGGTCTTGGCCTATCATGCGTATGGCACTGCAAGTGCCATGACGCTGTTGGTCTTGCGCCTCCTGAGAGTGGCGTGGAACATGTACAGTCGCCGAGGTTTGTGCAGCCTTGTCCCTGGACCTGGCAGCATCATAAGCTTCCTCGTCGACGTCCATTCTTCCGTCGGCGTCCATTCCACCACCCGTTTGCTCCAACGGTGGCGGAAGTGATGTGGACGGAGCGGCTGCCGCCGAAGTCTTCTTCTTCGGTGGCATGTTGATGAAGGGAATGAAGATCTAGCTCGTGTGAACGCCGGATCAGGTTCACACAATCTCGACGCCCCCTACCTGGCGCGCCAAAGATGTGAGGAAACTGATCCACGAACACCTATGGGGCCGGCGGACCGGGCCCCTTTCGGTTCGGCGGGGGGCGAGATCGCACGAAGAGCAGATCGAGGCGAAGCACATGAGCAGTTTACCCAGCTTCAGAGCTCTCCGAAGAGATAACACTCCTACTGCTGCTTGTTTGATTATCTTGTGTTCTTGCTCCAGAGAGAGAGAGCGTAGTGTTTTTCTGGGTTACGAATGAGTCGAACCTTCCAACCCCCGAACCCCTTCTACATTGCGCATGGGCCTCATTTTATACGCTAAAGGGGTCACCGATAGGTGGCAACGCAGAGAAGGGTACAAATGTAAAAAGTGAGGTGGTTGGTACAGTTACTTGTACAGTGCGCCCTACCTAACCCTGACAGCAGGGGACAAGGGCATTAAATTCCCGTCTGAGTCGCCCAAACAGTGCAGAAAAGGACCGTTAGGGGCGCCACCGTTCGCCACGATGGCGATCTTGTCAGCTTCGCATGCCACTGCGCACCGCTGGCTGCATCGCCTCCCGCAACGCGCGCCTGGAGAGCCCCCCAGAGCGACACGTTGGTCGATGCACTGGAGCGTGGGCACAGAGTGGCCACCTGCCGCGGCAAGCACCTTGCCGCTGCTGTTATCTTGTCGGGCCCGGAAGCTTGCCGCTCACCGGGCCTCGAGGTACCTTGGTTGGTCTTCCCGGCAAGCTCCTCTTGCCGGGGCCTTGTTGCCTTGCCGGAGCGCGTGGCGCGTCGCGGCAAGTTCCTTGGAGTGCCTTGGCTGGCCTTCCCGGCAAGCTCCTCTTGCCGGGGCCTTGTCTCCTGAGCTTAAATACTTTGTTCTTGAATGGCTCCAAGGGAACCACGGAGGATCTTGGTGTTAGCCCGGCAAGCCTTGCCGCGGGGTGCTGCAACTGCCCGTGCACAAGTTCGGGGTACTAGGGTACCCCTATTCTACTACACCGACAATCTCCCTCCGGGAGGAGAAGCTTGAAGCCACTCTTTGCGCCAAATATGACGATCTGGAGGCTCTTGTTTGCCAGCGCACTAAGGGTCTGGAGGACAAGCATGGAGCAGTCTTGGACGTCGTTGCCGCTGACTCTCATGCCCAATTGAAGAAGCTCACTGATGACTTGGCTGTCGCCTCCACCGCCAAGAGTGATCTTGACCATCAGGTGTCTAAGCTGACAGAAGATCTTGCCGGGAATGCCAAGGAGTTGGGAGCTCTCAAGGAGGAAGCATGGAAGGCGGATGCTCTCTTGTCCAACGTGCAGTCCCAACTCTTCTCCAGGGCCCAGAACCTCGATGCCGCCAACAACGCCATTGATGATATGAAGGCCAAGATTGGGTCCTAGAGAGTGCGGTAGAGTCCTTTGCATCCAGTCAATAGTTGTTGTCCAAGGATCTGGACACTGCCAGGCGCCTCCGGAAAGATGCAGAAGACAAACTGGAGAATCAATCTGAGCAAGTCAACCTATGGATCAGGAGCTTCATTAACGTCGCCAAGCACCTCACTGCCCAGGCCATGGCGATGGGTATGGATGTCCCAACTTTCTCGCTCAGCCAGCACGAGGTCCCAAACACCAAGTTGGGAGTCTTCTTTAACGAGCTGATCCAGAAGCTAAAGGTGCACGAAGAAGGGAGGGCCGAGCGCTTCGCAACCGAGTCCCAGAAGCTTGCCCGTGATGCCCTCTTCATGGTCTTGAGCAATATCGCCTGCCGCCATCCAGACCTTGATCTTGATGGCGGATTCAAGAAGCCGCCAGCGGGTGCCGACATTGCAGCTGCCAAGGAGAAAGCTACGCCACGGGCTGACAGGGTTCTCCATGTTTGAACTGCTCCATCTGGTAACCAAGCCAAGTATCTGGGCATTGTTGCTTCTGTGTTGCCCCTGTAATGAAACATGGTGTACATTTTGCGTATAGTCATTCTATCTCTGGTGCTTGCACGAAACCGATATTCCTAGCTGAATTTTAAATGCGTATTTATCCATTTGAGCCATGTACGTTTGTGTTTGTATGATTGAACCCTATGTATGCTTTGGATGCCAGCCGGTATCATATTGCCGCGATTGTTGTTAGAGTCCGGCCCTTATCAGTCATCTTGGCGTGGATGCTTCTCGGCAGGTTTTTCCCAGGTAGTTCCCGGTGCAGCCTCTCGTCCTGCGAGCATGACTCTAGACAGGATGATGGTGCGAGCAAAGAAACTCACCAAGGTTCCATCGCACGAGGGTTTTCACAATACGAACGCTCACTAGAGTTAAGGGATAAACGTCCGCAAAATTCTCAAATGTATCAACCAAGAAGTGATAATGTACACTTAGCTTTTGTTCTGAGCTTCTTTCTCCTCTGCTGGGCCAAAGTCAACCAGGTGGTTTCTTCGTTCCTGGCAGGGAATGATATGCATTTCATGCGGTTGGCGGGCATTGGGGCATAGTTTCGGGCTTCTCTGGTCCTCTCCCTTTTTCTCCTCTCCTTTCTAGTCAGTCCGGTGACTATCGATGCATGGGTCATGCCCATGCAGGCAGCTGATACGTCTCCAACGTTTCTATAATTTTTGATTGTTCCATGCTATTATATTACCCGTTTTGGATGTTTATGGGCTTTACTATACACTTTTATATCATTTTTGGGACTAACCTATTAACTGGAGGCCTAGCCCAAATTGTTGTTTTTTTGCCTATTTCAGTGTTTCGAAGAAAAGGAATATCAAACGGACTCCAAACGGAATGAAACCTTCGGGAGAGATCTTTTTGGAACAAACACAATCCAGGAGACTTGGAGTGGACTTCAAGAAGCAAACGAGGCTGCCACGAGGGTGCCGGGCACGCCCTAGGGGGGTGGGTGCGCCCCCACCCTCGTGGGCCCCTCGTGGCTCCCCTGAACGACCTCCTTCGCCTATATATATCTACGTACCCGGACAACATCCAGGAGCACCACCAAACCCTATTTCCACTGCCGCAACCTTCTGTACCCGTGAGATCCCATCGTGGAGCCTTTTCCGGCGCTCCGCCAGAGGGGGAATCAATCACAGAGGGCTTCTACATCACCACCATAGCCTCTCTGATGAGTTGTGAGTAGTTTACCACAGACCTTCGGGTCCATAGTTATTAGCTAGATGGCCTCTTCTCTCTCTTTGAATCTCAATACAAAGTTCTCCTTGATCTTCTTGGAGATATATTCGATGTAACTCTTTTTGCGGTGTGTTTGTCGAGATCCGATGAATTGTGGGTTTATGATCAAGTTTATCTATGAGAAATATTCGAATCTCCTCAGAATTCTTTTATGTATGATTGGTTATATTTGCAAGTCTCTTCGAATTATCAGTTTGGTTTGGCCTACTAGATTGATCTTTCTTGCAGTGGGAGAGGTGCTTAGCTTTGGGTTCAATCTTGCGGTGTCCTTTCCAGTGACAACAGGGGCAGCAAGGCACGTATTGTATTGTTGCCATCGAGGATAAAAAGATGGGGTTTATATCATATTGTTTGAGTTTATCCCTCTACATCATGTCATCTTGCCTAATGTGTTACTCTGTTCTTATGAAATTAATACTCTAGAAGCATGCTGGATAGCGGTCGATGTGTGGAGTAATAGTAGTAGATGCAGGCAGGAGTCGGTCTACTTATTGCAGACGTGATGCCTATATACATGATCATGCCTAGATATTCTCATAACTATGCACTTTTCTATCAATTGCTCGACAGTAATTTGTTCACCCACCGTAATACTTATTCTATCTTGAGAGAAGCCACTAGTGAAACCTATGGCCCTCAGGTCTATCTTCTATCATATAAGTTTAAGATCTACTTTATTTGCAATCTTTACTTTCCAATCTATATCTTGAAAATACCAAAAATATTTATCTTATCTTATTATCTCTATCAGATCTCACTTTCGCAAGTGGCCATGAAGGGATTGACAACCCCTTTATCGCGTTGGTTGCAAGGTTCTTGTTTGTTTGTGTAGGTACGAGGGACTTGCGTGGAGCCCCATATTGGATTGATACCTTGGTTCTCAAAAACTGAGGGAAATACTTAAGCTACTTTGCTGCATCACCCTTTCCTCTTCAAGGGAAAACCAATGCTGTCGGCGTTCTGGGAATGGGGGTCCCCAGACTTACCTGCCTGCGGCCTGCGGCGTGGCTCGAAAGAGGCCCAGCACAGCCCATCTTCATCAATGCGAGCTCAAGACCCTCGCGAGGGGCCAAGCCTCGCGGGGCGGACGACAAGGAGCTTCCTCAGGAACGGCCTCATCAGGCAGGCTCATGAGGAGGCGGAGAGTTCAAGGCAGGGTACCTCGCGAGGTGCCCCTGACACAAGCCATGACGACCAAGGGCGCCAATCGGGCGCCAGCCCGCGCAGTGTCCTCCTTTCCTCTTTGGTGCAAAGGGAGAAAGAGCAGGCGAGAGCATCAAGCAAAGGCGTCCATTTCGGTGCAACAAGACCAAGACCAGCCCAACGGCAGGGAAGAAGTCATTGTGGAGCCCAAGCAGGCATTATCACCAGAGCCTTTGACAGGCGAGGACCAACTTGAGTCAGGATAAGTGTACCCGCTGTTCCCCTTCAAAATGGCCAATTGTTGGCGCCCTTCCCGCTCAATATTTGGGAAGAGGCCCAGGGCCATTGCCTATAAATAGGACTAGCCACCCCCGGGGTAGAGACATCTAGGGACCGGATCAAGAATCCAAGAGCCAGAACCAAGTAGCACCAGCTAAGAGCAGACCCTCGCGAGGCTGTTCTCCCTTTGTATTGTTCCTCATCAGCCCAAGAGGCAATCCACCACACCACACACTGGAGTAGGGTATTACACCACAATGGTGGCCTGAACCAGTATAAATCTTATGTCTCTTGTGCTGTTCAGTTAGTAGTTTAGGTCCTAGCGATTCGATGAGGAGCAAGCCAGTAGAGGGTTGAATCTCCGCGCGCACCCTAGTGTTCGAACCTCAAGGGTCTGTCGGAACCCGAAATCCGACATTTGGCGCGCCAGGTAGGGGTGCGCCGGAATCTGCCTTCCATCGTCTTGTTCTTCCCCGACCACCGCAACCATGTCTGACGCTCGTCGGGCTCGCGCCGAGCGCCGAGCCGCCCTCGCCTCCCATGTCGCCCAGACGGCTCCCATCGGCGGGCGCCCTTGTCGTTCCCCGTCACCTGCTGTCAATGCCGCCACCGGCCCGGCGGGGAACGAGCAGCAAGCATCGTCCCAGCATCCGTCCATGAGGCAGGACGGCCGCACCGCCACGCCCTCGCTCACCCCCGCTGGTTCTTCGTCACGCGCACCCCGCGCGGCCATGGAGGCCCGAGCTGCGCTCATCGCGCCAAACGAGCTCCTGCACTACCGCCCCATCGACGACGTCTACGAAGAATGGCTCGACCGAGTCGCCGATCTCGTCCGTGCCGCAGGAGGCGCCCCCGCACTGTCCTTCTCGCTGCACCGCACCCCGCCCCACGAGGGCGATGAAGCTCCTGGGGCGCCTCGGTCGCCTCCTCCCCAAGAAGGCGCCCTCGCCCCAAGGCGCACGGCCCCTGGACGGAACCCGCTCCGCCAGGCGCCAGCGCGGCAAGAGCAGAGCTGCCAAGAAGTCCCTCGCCCACGAGAAGCTGCCCGAGCGCTCCCTGCTCCAGCACGTCAAGACCCTGCGCTGCCCCCAGCCGCGGCGCACGGGGACCCGCAGGACCAAGCTCTCCGTCGCCCAAGGCCCCCCGTGGCCACGGCGGGCTGCCGCGCCTTGACCTCCGAGCTGCGCAGCGTTGCGTGGCCCAGCAAGTTCAAGCCAGACCCGCCCCCTCGCTACGACGGCATGGCTGACCCTGCGGAGTTCCTCCAACTCTACGAGTTGGGCATCGAGGCTGCCAACAGAGACAAAAAGGTTATGGCAAACTGGTTTCCCATGGCGCTCAAGGACGGAGCCCGCACCTGGCTCCTGAATCTGGCCCCAGGCACGATCTCCTCCTGGGACGAGATGTGCACCTGCTTCATCGCCAACTTTCAGGGTCCTCGCGACCGGCCACCCGCCGTGAGCGACATGCGCCGTATCAAGCAGCAACCAGGGGAAACCCTGCAGAAGTACATCCAGCGCTTCAACAACGCACGCCTCAAGATCCCCAGGGTAACGGAGGAGGCCATCATCTCTGCCTTCTCCGACGGTGTGCGTGACGTCAAGATGAAGGAGGAGCTGGCGATGCATGATGACCTGTGCACCTCCTTGGAGCTATTCAACTTGGCGACCAAATGCGCCAGGGCTGAGGAGGGGCGCCTCTCCCCCTCGAGCTGCCTGCCGCAGACCCCGAAGAGAAGAAGCCCAAGGCCAAGGACATGAAGCGCAAGGGCGCTGCCGTGCTCGCGGCCGAGCCAGACACCAAGCGGGGCAGAGATCAGCCCGAATCCTCCAAGGGCAGTCGGTGCTGCATGTACCACGACCTCCACACTCACAACACAAATGAATTCCAAGAGCTCCGGGCCGTACGAGAAGGAAGGGTCGGCAGACGTCCCGACCGCAGCGACCGGGGCTACGGCCGAGGAGGAGGAAGGAATGCAGGATGTTGGGAAGACCGCGGCCCGCGCCAAGGGTGGCGCGACCAACCTCGCGAGGACCGCTGGCAGGACCCGCCTCGCGAGGGAGGCTGGAGGGATCAGCCTCGCGAGGATCGCCCGCAAGGGAACGCAGGCCTCCCTCCGCTGCCGCCGCAGCCAAGGAGAAATGAAGACCGTCATCAGGACGAGGGGGCTGGGGGCTTCCAGGAACCGCGTGCGATCGCCTGCATCCTGGGCGGAGCTCAAGCCCCAGCCTCTCAGCGCATCTTCAAGCAGTTCGCCGGCGAAGTGAACACAGTCCTTCCCAAGCTCGAGGCCACGCGCCCTCTCAGGTGGTCGGCGTGCGCCATCATGTTCAGCTCAGCGGATCAGCTCAAGTGCGCGGCCACAGCCGGAGTCCTCCCGATGCTTTGTTCCCCAATCATCAGCAACGTGCTGGTCACCAGGACACTCATCAACGGCGGGGCAGGGCTCAACGTCCTGTCCGTGGGAACATTCAACAATCTTCAAGTGCCTTACAATCAGCTTCAGCCAACCAAGCCCTTCTCCGGAGTTACCGACGGCTCGACGGTCCTGATCGGGCAGGTCCGCCTTCCTGTCACCTTCGGGGCTCACAACAACTACCGCACCGAGCTCATCGACTTCGACGTCGCCCACATTCTCCTGCCGTACAACACCATCCTCGGGTACCCGGCGCTGGCCAAGTTCATGGCCGTGACCCACCACGGCTACAACGTCCTCAAGATGCCAGGAAGCGGCAGGGTCATCACGGTGCCCTGCGAAGAGAGAGACGCAGTGTGCTCCCTGGAGCGAGCCTTTCAGGCCGCATCACTGGAAGACCCAGACCGCAGTAGCAGGAGGCTTCCCGAGGCCGCCCCCAAGATGAAGAAGACATCGACCGGCCCGGCCCCTCAGGAGGCAGGCCCCTCAGGGCCCGCACCTGGCCAGGAGGAGCCTCCTTCCATTGCATAGGGAAGCGCGCCCGGCGCCCTCCTCAGGCAGGGCTCGGGGGCTCTCCCCTGGAGGGCCGCCAACCTCGCCAAGGTCACGAGGGAGGCGCTTGGGCACCACGTGGAGGCGTGCTTCGAAGCACGTCTCCCTCAAGAAGGATCAAGGCAAGGAGGGCCAAACCCTCAGGAGTTTTTCAGCAAGGCCATTCAGGAGCTATAGGAGTCAAGGGTCATGAGAGGAAGCCGCCGCCTACCCGCTGTGGCCCCCCATCCAGGCGAGGATGGTGGGCTACGTGTCTGCATCGACATACCAGGGCTCAACCGAGCCGCGTCTCAAGAGCGCCTCTAGCCCTTGAGAGTGGGACGTTGCGAGGGTCTGCCCCACAGCTACGTGCGCATGCCTTACGGCCTGCCGAACGCGGCTGCTACGCACCAGCGTCTCATGAGGGCCATCTTGGAGGCTCAAGAGGTTAGGCGTGCCGCATCCCTGACGGAGATGGAGATGGCCCGCGAGGAGCCGCCAGCGCCTCCGGAGCCTCCAAAGGCCCCTGGGCCTGGGGGCTCGTGAGGATCGGCTTCCGCAGCCCACCGAGTCTGCTACACCAACACCCCTTCGTCCCCGACATCATCAGGTGACATCTTTTAAGTTTCGTTTCTGGCTGGGAGCGCCCTCAGGGCCGCATTATTCCCAGGCCGTGTGGGTCCGTCCCTGCGGCATGTATCCCTTTTATTTCATGTCCTTAGCTTATCTTATTGGGGTCGCCCCTCGGGCTGCATCATCCCCAAGCCGCTCGGGCCTGTCCCAGTGGCATGTCTCCTTGCGTTTATCTTACGACTATGCTTTCGATCCACCATGTTTGTTATTTGGTGCCTTTTTCTCCTTTGTGTCGGAATCTTGCACGTTAAAGGGGGGGTGCCTGAGCATCGCGACTCAGGGCTCCTACCGGCTCTCCAGCCCTCACCCTCTGGTCTTGTCCATGACATCGCGACCTGGCATGCCAGCGACGGCTGAGACCAGCCCGAGAGCCGGGACCCAAGGACGTAGAGTTTCGTCATCCAACCCAGCTTGCGCGTTAAATGGGGGGTGCCTGAGCATCGCGACTCAGGGCTCCTACCGTCTCTCCGGCCCTCACCCTCTGGTCTTGTCCATGGCATCGCGACCTGGCATGCCAGCGACGGCTAAGACCAGCCCGAGAGCCGGGACCCGAGGACGTAGAGTTTCATCATCTAACCCAGCTTGCGCGTTAAAGGGGGGTGCCTGAGCATCGCGACTCAGGGCTCCTACCGGCTCTCCGGCCCTCACCCTCTGGTCTTGTCCATGGCATCGCGACCTAGCATGCCAGCGATGGCTGAGACCAGCCCGAGAGCCAGGACCCGAAGACGTAGAGCTCCGGCATCTGGCCAAATTTGCAGGAACACACTCCAAGATAAGGCCCAGAGCCAGGCGCAATCCGCCTTGAGGTAGGGTCCCGTGAGCCCCGTGCTAGCTCACGGGTGCCCCAATACACCTCGTGAGGCTTTTCACGCTCCTCCAGAGCAACTAACGGCTAACTGTCGATTGTCGCGACAAACCCTTGTTCGTTCGGTGATGAGCTTGCAGGGTCCCTCCAAGAAGCATCTCCAAGCAACCTCGCGACGGCCAAGGCTAGCGCCGCACCTGGAAGCATTTTTCTGACCCTCAAGATAAGTCACCCTCCGGATGCACAAGTTATCGCAGCACCATCCCCGCACTCAATGCAATCCCGTGTTAGCAACGTCGCTCTCCTTTCTCACCGAATGATGGCTGCTTGAGCGCTAAGGGGGACCTCCTGAGCATCGCGACTCAGGGGCTCTTACCGGGCCTCGGGCCGCTCACCTCCTGGCCTTGACCACGGCATCGCGACCTGGCATACCAGTGACGGCTGAAGCCGCCTTGGGACTGGGACCTACTGGCGCAGAGCATCAAGCCCTCGTGAGGACCGAAAGGAGGAAACTAAGCTAAAACGGAATGAGCATCTCGCACTGCTTCATAATAAGGATCATATTGACAGACGGAGCTACAAACATCTTACAAGCCCCCGTGGGGTATATCCTTGGCCCCTCGCAGGAACAAAATGCGCGAATCCTAAGGAGTCCTAACTACAGGAGGCATCACGGCACATGCCATCATCAACAGTGGGCAGCCCAGCACCGACGCCAACCCCATCCAGATCAGGGGTGGCGATGACCTGACGAGCCTGCCCTGCTCCGGGAACGATGCAGGCTCGGGGGCTCGTAGCTGTCGTCGCTCGTCTCCGGCGTCACGAAGATCTCGGCGGAGTCAATGGATCCTCCGGCGCCTCCGTCGCCTGAGGAGCGGCCAAGGGAGCGGACGGCCGGCCTCTGTCTCACCGCAGCAGGGTCCCGACCGCCTCCCCCGGGGCAGCACTCCAGTCGACGACCCTCCGCATCGAAGACCTTGATGGACATCACCGAGGCACCGTCGTACTCCAGATGGACCGTGAGGGTGCCCCTCGTCCTGCAGACCTGAGCGACCTCGCCCCAGCCTCGAGTCATGAAGGCCTCACCCGGGGCAATGACCATGATCTCTGCCCTGGTCACGAGGGTGCCGCAGCCGGCGTGCTGTAGCTAGAGCCCCAGGGGTTCCCCCTGCCGGATGACGGAGGCGAAGAAAGAGGGGAGACGAATCCAAGACTTAGGAGGCGTGGCGGCGTGAAGCATGAACTCTCGGCAGGAGCCCTCGGCATGGACTCCAGGGGGGAAGAAGCACACCTTCGTGACCAGCCGGCGTCACCGGCGGCGCCGCTCGAGGCATTCGACGCCGACTCCTTCAGAGCTGCCGATGTGCGTGTATAAGGGAAGAGGGAACCCTGTGGCGGCCGCTCACACCAGGGTCTTGACGCCTCCCGGTGAGCGCTCTCGCCCTGACACCAGAGGGCAAGCCGTTTCTTCGGGGGAAGTGGGTCAGGATCCTCTTGGGGAGCCTTTCCCTTCTCTTCCGCGGAGAACCGGCGGATCGGAGCCATTGCAGCAAGACGGAGCAAGGCCCAGGAAGGAGGAGAAGCAGAAGGATGGACTGGAAGGGCGCGCGCCGTTCTGTACTTATAGCCGGCGAAGGCCAACCGTCGGCCTCCACGATCACAGGTAATCATGACCCGATTTGCATGCAGGGACTTGTCAAATCCGAGCGGTTACCGAGGCATCGTCGGGAAGCAGTGCCGCCCACGTACAATCAACCGCCACGCGGCGCCCAAGGCCGTAGGCTGTTAGGGCCCGCGACGCTTCACACTTGCCCTTTCGCCTCTCTGCCCAGCCAAGTTCGGGCGCGCCGTGGGCCCGGGGGCTACTGTCGGTGTTCTGGGAACGAGGGTCCCCAGACTTGCCTGCATGCGGCCTGCGGCATGGCTCAAAAGAGACCCAGCACAGCCCATCTTCATCAACACGAGCTCAAGACCCTCGCGAGGGGCCAAGCCTCGCGGGGCGGACGACAAGGAGTTTCCTCAGGCACGGCCTCATCAGGCAGGCTCATGAGGAGGCGGAGAGTTCAAGGCAGGGTACCTCGTGAGGTGCCCCTGACGCAAGCCATGACGACCAAGGGCGCCAGTCGGGCGCCAGCCCGCGCAGTGTCCTCCTTTCCTCTTTGGTGCAAAGGGAGCAAGCGCAGGTGAGAGCATCAAGCAAAGGCGTCCATTTCGGTGCAACAAGACCAAGACCAGCCCAACGGCAGGGAAGAAGTCATTGTGGAGCCCAAGCAGGCGTCATCACCAGAGCCTTTGACAGTCAAGGACCAACTTTAGTCTGGATACGTGTACCCGCTGTTCCCCTTCAAAATGGCCAATTGTTGGCGCCCTTCCCGCTCAATATTTGGGAAGAGGCCCAGGGCCTTTGCCTATAAATAGGACTAGCCACCCCCGGGGTAGAGACATCTAGGGACCGGATCAAGAATCCAAGAGCCAGAACCAAGTAGCACCAGCTAAGAGCAGACCCTCGCGAGGATGTTCTCCTTTTGTATTGTTCCTCATCAGCCCAAGAGGCAATCCACCACACCACACACTGGAGTAGGGTATTACATCACAATGGTGGCCTGAACCAGTATAAATCTTGTGTCTCTTGTGCTGTTCAGTTAGTAGTTTAGGTCCTAGCGATTCGGTGAGGAGCGAGCCAGTAAATGGTTGAATCTCCGTGCGCACCCCAGTGTTCGAACCTCAAGGGTCCGCTGGAACCCGAAATCCGACAAACGCAATGCTCAAGAGGTAGCAACAAGGATTTCTGGCGCCGTTGCTTGGGAGGTCTTCGCACAAGTCAAGACATACCAAGTACCCATAACATACTCTTCTCCCTCACATTACACTATTTGCCATTTGTCTCTCATTTTCCCCTTCCCCACTTCACCCTTGCCGTTTTATTTGCCCTATCTTGCCCGTTCGCCTATCTTTTTCGCTTGCCTTTTGTGAGCTTGTGTGTTGGATTGCTTGTCATGATGGCTCAAGATAATACTAAATTGTGTGACTTTTCCAATACCAACAATAATGATTTCCTTAGCACTCCGATTGCTCCTCTTAACAATGTTGAATCTTGTGAAATCAATGCTACTTTGTTGAATCTTGTTACGAAATATCAATTCCCTGGCCTTCCTAGTCAAGATGTCGCTACTCATCTAAACAATTTTGTTGATTTGTGTGATATGCAAAAGAAGAAAGACTTGGATAATGATATTGTTAAATTGAAGTTATTTCCTTTTTCTCTTAGAGATCGTGCTAAAACTTGGTTTTCGTCTTTGCCTAAAAATAGTATTGGTTCACGGAATAAGTGCAAAGATGCTTTTATCTCTAAGTATTTTCCTCCCGCTAAGATCATCTCTCTTAGAAACGATATTATGAATTTTAAGCAACTTGATCATGAGCATGTTGCACAATCTTGGGAGAGGATGAAATTAATGATTCGCAATTGCCCTACTCATGGATTAAATTTATGGATAATCATACAAAAAATTAATACCGGATTGAATTTTGCTTCTCAAAATCTTTTAGATTCGGTCGCAGGAGGCACTTTTATGGAAATCACTTTAGGAGAAGCTACTAAACTCCTAGATAAAATTATGGTTAATTATTCTCAATGGCACACCGAAAGATCTACTAGTAAAAAGGTTCATGCGATAGAAGAGATTAATGTTTTGAGTGGAAAGATGGATGAACTTATGAAATTGTTTGCTAATAAGAGTGCTCCTATTGATCATAATGATATGCCTGTGTCTACTTTGCTTGAGGATAATAATGAATCTATGGATGTGAATTTTGTTGGTAGGAATAATTTTGGTAACAATGCATATAGAGGAATCTTTAATCCTAGGCAATTTCCTAGTAATTTCTCTAATAATTATGGTAATTCCTACAACAACTCTTATGGAAATTTCAATAAGATGCCCTTTGATTTTAAGAATAGTGTTAAAGAATTTATGATCTCTCAAAAGAATTTGAATGCTTTGCTTGAAGAACATGGATAGAATTTATCTTGATGTTGATTCTTTGAAACTTAGATCTATTCCACCTAAGCATGATATCAATGAGTCCCTCAAATCCATGATAATTTCCATTGATGAGTGCAAAGAAAGAACCGCTACGATGTGTGCTAAGAAAGATTGCTTTGTAAGAGCGTGTTCTTCTAGTTTTCATGATAATAATGATGAAGATCTGAAAGTGGTTGATGTGTCTCCTATTAAATCTTTGTTTTGCAATATGAATCTTGATAATTATGGGACCGTAGATGAGTCAACTTTAGTTAAAAGGCGTCCCAATGATTCGGAGTTTTTAGATCTTGATGCTAAATTTGGTAAAAGTGGGATTGGAGAGGTCAAAACTTTACATAGCAATGAACCCACTAGTTTGGATTTCAAGGAATTTAATTATGATAATTGTTCTTTAGTATATTGTATTTCCTTGTTGCAATCCGTGTTGAATTCTCCTCATGCTTATAGTCAAAATAAGGCTTTTACCAAACATATCGTTGATGCTTTGATGCAATCTTATGAACAAAAACTTGAATTAGAAGTTTCTATCCCTAGAAAATTTTATGATGAGTGGGAACCTACTATTAAAATTAAAATTAAATATCATGAATGCTATGCTTTGTGTTATTTGGGTGCTAGTGTTTCCACGATTCCAAAAACTTTATGTGATGTGCTAGGTTTTCGTGAATTTGATGATTGCTCTTTAAATTTGCACCTTGAGGATCCCACTATTAAGAAACCTATGGGAAGGATTAATGATGTTCTTATTGTTGCAAATAGGAATTATGTGCCCGTAGATTTTATTGTTCTTGATATAGATTGCAATTTTTTATGTCCTCTTATTCTTGGTAGACCTTTCCTTAGAATGATTGGTGCAATTATTGATATGAAGGAAGGAAATATTAGATTCCAATTTCCATTAAGGGAAGGCATGGAACACTTTCCCAGAAAGAAAGTCAAATTACCTTATGAATCTATTATGCGAGTCACTTATGAATTGAATGCCAAAGATGGCAATACCTAGATCCATTCTCGCTTTTATGCCTAGCTAGGGGCGTTAAATGATAGCGCTTGTTGGGAGGCAAGGCAACCCAATTTTATTTTTGTTCCTTGCTTTTTGATTCTGTTTAGTAATAAATAATTCATCTAGCCTCTGTTTAGATGTGGTTTTATGTTTTAATTAGTGTTTGTGCCAAGTAGAACCTATAGGATCATCTTGGGTGATACTTAATTTGATCTTGCTGAAAAACAGAAACTTTTGCACGCACGATAATAATTTTAATAAATCACAGAAACGTGACTTTTAGTTGATTATTTTTGCAATATATCAATATACAAATTTCCTAGGACTTCCTATTTTGGTAGGATTTTTGTAGTTCCATAAGTATTCGAAAGTTATAGATTGCTACAGACTGTTCTTTTTTTGACAGATTCTGTTTTTCCTGTGTTGTTTGCTTATTTTGATGAATATATGGCTAGTATCGGGGGGTATGAACCATAGATAAGTTGGAATACAGTAGGTTTAACACCAATATAAATAAAGAATGAGTTCATTACAGTACCTTAAGTGGTGGTTTTTCTTTCTTGCACTAACGGAGCTCATGATATTTTCTCTTGAGTTTTGTGTTGTGAAGTTTTCATGTTTTGGGTAAAGATTTGATGGACTATGGAATAAGAAGTGGCAAGAGCCTAAGGTTGGGGTGCCCATGGCACCTCAAGATAATTCAAGTACAACCAAAAGCCTAAGCTTGGGGATGCCTCGGAAGGCATCCCCTCTTTCGTCTTCGTCTATCGGTAACTTTAATAGGAGCTATATTTTTATTCACCACATGATATGTGTTTTGCTTGGAGCGTCTTGTATGATATGAGTCTTTGATTTTTAGTTTACCACAACCATCCTTGCTGTACACAACTTTTGAGAGAGACACACATGATTCGGAATTTATTAGAATACTCTATGTGCTTCACTTATATCTTTTGAGCTACACAATTTTGCTCGAGTGCTTCACTTATATCTTTTTAGAGCATGGCGGTTGTTTTATTTTGTAGAAATTATTGATCTCTCATGCTTAACTTATATTATTTTGAGAGTCTTTTAGAACAGCATGGTATTTGCTGTGGTTATAAAATTGGTCCTAGAATGGTGGGCATCCAAGTTGGGTATAATAAAAACTATCATAGAAAGTGCGTTGAACACTATGATCAATTTGATGCTTGATAATTGTTTTGAGATATAAAGGTGGTAATGTTAGAGTCATGCTAGTTTGGTAACTATGGAATTGAGAAATACTTGTGTTAAAGTTGGCAAGTCCCGTAGCATGCACGTGTGGTAAAAGTTGTGTAACAAATTTGTAGCAGGAGATGCTCTTTTGATTGCCTTTCTTATGAGTGGAGGTCGGGATCCCGCGATGGTTAACCTCTACCAAACTTCCCTAGGAGCATGCATAGTAGTACTTTGCTTCAAGGGATAATAAACTTTTGCAATAAGTATATGAGTTCTTTATGACTAATGTGAGTCCATCGATTATATGCACTCTTACCCTTCCACCATTGCTAGTCTCTACGGTACCGTGCATTGCCCTTTCTCACCTTGAGAGTTGGTGCAAACTTCGTCGGTGCATCCAAACCCCGTGATACGATATGCTCTATCACACATAAACCTCCCTATATCTTCCTCAAAACAGCCGCCATACCTACCTATGATGGCATTTCCATAGCCACTCCGAGATATATTGCCATGCAACTTTCCATCGTTCCATTTATTATGACACGCTGCATCATTGTCATATTGCTTTTGCATGATCATGTAGTTGACATCGTATTTGTGGCAAAGCCACCTTCATAATTTTTCCTACATGTCATTCTTGATTCATTGCATATCCCCGTACACCGCCGGAGGCACTCATATAGAGTCATATTTTGTTCTAGTATCGAGTTGTAATTCATGAGTTGTAAGTAAATAGAAGTGTGATGATCATCATTATTAGAGCATTGTCCCTTGAAAAGAAAGGCCAAAAAAAAGAGAAAGGCCAAAAAAAAGAGAAAGGCAAAAAAATAGAGAAAGGCCAAATAAAAAAAGGGAGAATGTTACTATCTTTTTCCACACTTGTGCTTCAAAGTAGCACCATGATCTTTATGATAGAGAGTCTCTTATTTTGTCACTTTCATATATTAGTGGGATTTTTTCATTATAGAACTTGGCTTGTATATTCCAATGATGAGCTTCCTCAAAATGCCCTAGGTCTTCGTGAGCATGCAAGTTGGATGCACACCCACTTAGTTTCTTTTGTTGAGCTTTCATACATTTATAGCTGTAGTGCATCTGTTGCATGGCAATCCCTACTCCTCATGTTGAGATCAACTGATGGGCATCTCGATAGCCCGTTGCCTCGTCAATGCACTACAAAAAAAAGACACATCCATGACAGTTTGGGCCGAACGAAATTTTTTCTGTCATACATATGACACTTCTATGACGATAATTGTGACAAAACCCGGTATCATCATAGATGTGGTGGGCTCCTACTTCTATGACAAAAAATCATGACAGAAAATGGGCTTTTCGTCCTGGGCGGGCCGGAGAGGCAGCTGCATGACATTCTTTGGGCTGTCCATGACGAAAAAAACAGTGGTAGAAGTGTGGTTACGGTGGGAGGTCGGGGGCCTAGCGATGCGCGTTTCTCTTGTACACGTACGCGTGTGTGTGCGAGGCGTTGGCTCTAAACTAAACCCGAGTGAGGCGTTGCGCTCTAACTGAACCCGAGCGATTGCACTGCAGGCTACGTGTTACTAAACCTGAGCGATCGATCGATGGCTGTTAACTGAACTAGATTGAGCGATTCCTTCGCTACTGCTGCTAACTGAAGCCGATCGATTGGATGAACAGTGTCGAATTTCGGGTTCCGGCAGACCCTTGAGGTTCGAACTCTGGGGTGCGCACGAAGATCTTTCCCCTACCAGCTCACGTATCGAAGTCTCGTAAAGGAATCTAGGCTAGAAAGAAGAACACACAAGGGACACGAGGTTTATACTGGTTCAGGCCACCATTGCGGTGTAATACCCTACTCCAGTGTGTGGTGTGGTGGATTGCCTCAGGGGCTGATGATGAACAATACAAAGGGAGAGCGGCCTCGCGAGGGGCTGTTCTTTAGCTCGTGCGATGAACAGATTGGGGAGTTCAGTCACCTCTATGTAGTCTATGCGCAATCTGGATCCGATCCGCTCCCCCCTGTGGTGGCTAGCTCTATTTATAGAGGGAGGCCCTGGGCCTCTTCCCAAATAATGAGCAGGAAGGGCACCAACAATTGGCCATTTTGAAGGGGAACATCTAGTACACTTATCCTGACTAAAGTTGGTCTACGGCTGCCAAAGGCTCTGACGATGACGCCGTCCTGGGCTCCACGATGACCTCCATCTTGCCGTTCTGCTGGTCTTGGTCTTGTTGCACCGAAATGGTAACCTTTGCCTGATGCCTTGGCCTGTGCTTGCCCCCTTTGCACCGAAGGGGAAACAAGGACACTGCGCAGGCCGGCACCCGCCTGGTCTCGATCGTCATGGCTTGCGTCACGGGCTCCTCGCGAGGTACCCTGCCTTGATCTCTCCGCCTCCTCGCGAGCCTGCCTGAGGAGGCTGCTCCTGAGGAAGCTTTCTGTCATCCGCCCTGCTAGGCTTGGCCCCTCGCGAGGGTCTTGAGCCTGAGATGATGAAGCTGGGCCGCACTGGGCCCCCACTTGAGCCACGCCGCAGGCCGCAGGCAGGAAACTTTGGGGACCCCCGTTCCTAGAACGTCGAAAAACAGTGAGCGTTGCGGGGGGGGGGTGGATGAACAGTGAGCGTTGGCGTTGCCTCTGGATGAACAGGACCCCGTGGTGTGGAGGGCTGGATGAACAGTAGACGGTGGAGGGGTGGCCATGGAGGGGTGGTTGAACAGGACCCCGTGGTGGTGAGGGCTGGATGAATAGTAGACGATGGAGGGGTGCCCGTGGAGGGGTGGTTGAACAATAGCCGGTGGAGTAGCGCGCGGCGGAGGCTGGATGAACAGGAGCCCGTGGAGGCTGGAGGAGGTCGACGGTAGCCCATGGAGGCTGGAGGAGGTCGACGGTGGAGATGAACAGTATCCTGTGGAGTCCCGTTTTGCGGTATGCCACACCCCTCCCGATGAACATGACCCCCGTTTTGATCGTAGGAGGTCCGTTTCGTCCGTTTTGCGCTACGCCACACCCCTCCCGATCAACAGGACCCCCGTTTCGACCGTAAGAGGTTCGTTTCCTCCATTTTGCGGCACGCCACACCCCTCCCAAGCAACAGGACCCCCATTTCGACCGTAGGAGGTTCATTTCCTCCGTCTTGCGGTACGCCACACCCCTCACGATCAACAGGACCCCGTTCCGAATGTAGGAGGTCCGTTTCCTCCATTGTGCAGTACGCCAGGCCTCATTTCCATCGCCTGTTCCGTCCAAGCCCTCCCGATGAACACGACCACGCATTCCGTTCCGACCCAGCCGGTTGGCTCCCACGCGTTCCGTTGCCTCCCGATGAACACGACGCATACCGTTGCCTCCCCATGAACACGACGCATTCCGTTGCCTCCCCATGAACACGACGCATTCCGTTGCCTCCCCATGAACACGACGACGACTCTATTTCTCCGTTACAACCCAGCCATGTACACGAGCCCTGGCCGTACATATGCGTGAGTAGGAGTTCGAGACCCCGCCCGTATGTACGTACGTGGCCGTATTTTCTTTCTTGCACCCTGGCCGTTGTACGTATGTGTACATGCTACGTGCGCGCCTCTACTACAACACGTACGCGCCTCTACTACGACACGTGCGCATCTCTACATCGACCAGTATATATGTACGTACACGTTCGCGACCAGAATGACAATGCTACGTACGCTTCGACCAGGTGGGTCCCGACTGTCAGGCACTTCCTTGCGTGCGAAGATGTAGCTGGTGGGTCCCAGCAGTCAGGGGGCGAATCGTTTTTTTTTGCCCGGACGCACTTCCTTGCGTGCGAAGATGTAGCTGGTGGGTCCCAGTAGTCAGGGGGCAAATCATTTTTTTGCCCGGACGCACTTCCTTGCATGCGAAGATGTAGCTGGCGGGTCCCAGCAGTCAGGGGGCGAATCATTTTTTTCGTCAAATACGATGGCCCGCCCAGTGGGTCCCCGCTGTCAGGTGGAGGAATAATTATTTTGCACATAATAAGGAGGCACTTCCTTGCTGTGGCCGTGGACCAAGCTATCAGCCTCTCCACGTACAGTCCACGTCCGATGGAAGCCGTTCCTTGACCATGTTGACCAAGCCCAGCCGAGAGCACCAGGGCAGTGGACGACGGCGAGGCCAAGGAAGGGGACGACGCGGAGCCGGGGAACACGCGGCAGTGGATGCCCACGCGTAGAGGAGTACGAGGGTTCACTGGTTCGCTGCGGTGTGAGGCTGCCGTCGCCGCAGAATAACAGGGGGTGTGGGTGAGTAGAGGGATGGCCTGGCTAGTGGGGGGAGTAGTAGGGGGTGGTGAGGCCTCCGCTGCATCGCAGCCGGCCACGGGAGGCAGGAGCACGAGGCATGATCGGCGCTGGTTTGGGCGGCTGGAGCAATAAGACCAGAGGTTGAAGAAGCACTACGGCCGTTGGATGGACATCGTACGGTCACTCGAGCTAGAATCGTGCATATTGACTAAGTTGACAAAGCCCTCCTTCCCCGTCAAGTTAGTAGGCCCACAAGTCAGCCTGCCACTATACTGGGTCCCAGCTAACAGGCGGAGTATTCATTTTTTTGTGCGTAATAAGGAGACACTTCCTTGCGTGCGAAGATATAGCTGGTGGGTCTGAGCTGTCAGCGGCGGTAACGTTTTTTTCACGAAATACAGAGGCCCTTTCGGTGGGTCCCTGATGTCAGGTGGAGGAATCATTATTTTGCGCGTAATAAGGAGGCATTTCCTTGCATGCGGCCATGGACCCAGCTGTCGGCCTCTCCACGTACAGTCCACTTCAGGTGCATGTCGGTCGTTGACCACATTTACTAGGCCGCGCCGAGAGCACCAGGGCGGTGGACGACGGCGAGGCCTAGGAAGGGAACGACACAGAGGCAGGGAAGACTTGGCAGTTGTTTCCCACGCGGAGGGGAGTACGACTGTACGAGGGTTTACTGGTTCGTCTCCCGTCGCCGGAGAATAACAGCAGGTGTGGGTGAGTAGAGGGATGTCTAGGCCAGCGATGGGAGTACGGTGGGGCGGTGAGGACTGTGCGGCAGCAGAGCCGGCTGCGGGGAGGAGGGAGCAGGTAGTCCCGCCGATGCTTGTTTGAGCGGCTGGAGCAGGAAGAGCAGAGATTAAAGAAGCACGACGGCTGCTGGATGGCCATCCAACAGTCACTGCTTGTGCATCAACCTTTTTTAGGAAAGCCTCTTATGTGTGGAAAATAGCATACAACAAATCTGCCATTATTTCTAATAATTTACAGCCCATTTGCTAATTCTTAAGGTTTTTTTGGAGCCCATATTCTTTTTGTTAGCATTACAGCCCATATTGTGGCCACGGTTAAAAAATTATACGAAATTTTGCATATTTCGATGTGGTCCGAACTGTTTTTAATCCCGAAATTTCGACTCACATTCAAACTGATTTTAAAAATAAATTTATATCAATATAAAATCCAACAAATTCTCCACGCATAAAAATTAATGTAATTTAAAATCTCGAAATGGAAAAAAAGATATTTGAAACTAATTGCCGGTTTGATGTGTTTTAAAAACGTACAGCCCATTTCTCATTACTGATGGGCCATTTTCTCGGCTAGCCGAATGAAAGCTCTCCTCGTCTTGAAAGATTTGCAGCCCAAGAGGCCTGACAAAGCGACTTACTTGGCAAATCACAAAAAACTGGGATGTGGCCGTGGACCCAGCTGTCAGCATCTCCACGTACAGTACACTTCTGATGGAAGTCGTTCCTTGACCATGTTGACCACGCCGCACGGAGAGCACCACGACGGTGGACGACAGCGAGGCCTAGGAAGGGGACGACGCGGAGCCGGGGAAGACGCGGCAGTGGATGCCCATGCGTAGAGGAGTACGAGGGTTCACTGGTTCGCTGCGGTGTGAGGCTGCCGTCGCTGCAGAATAACAGGGGGTGTGGGTGAGTAGCGGGATGGCCTGGCCAGCGGTGGGAGTAGTAGGGGGCGGTGAGGCCTCCGCCGTATCGCATCCGTCCACCGGAGGTAGGAGCACGAGGCACGACCAGCGCTGGTATGGGCAGCTGGAGCAAGAAGACCAGAGGTTGTAGAAGCACTACGGCCGTTGAATGGACATCGTACAGTCACTGGAGCTAGAATCATGCATATTGACTAAGTTGACAAAGCCCTTCGTCCCCGTCAACTTAGTAGGCCCACAAGTCAGCCTGCCACTATACTGGGTCCCAGCTAACAGGCGGAGTATTCATTTTTTTGTGCGTAATAAGAAGGCACTTCCTTGCGTGCGAAGATATAGCTGGTGGGTCCGAGCTGTCAGTGGCGGTAATGTTTTTTTCACGAAATACGGAGGCCCTTTCGGTGGGTCCCTAATGTCAGGTGGAGGAATCATGATTTTGCACGTAATAAGGAGGCATTTCCTTGCGTGCGGCCGTGGACCCAGCTGTCGGCCTCTCCACGTACAGTCCACTTCAGATGCATGTCGGTCGTTGACCATGTTTACCAGGCCGCACTGAGAGCACCAGGGCAGTGGACGACGGCGAGGCCTGGGAAGGGAACGACATGGAGGCAGGGAAGACTCGGCAGTTGTTCCCCACGCGGAGGGGAGTATGACTGTACAAGGGTTTACTGGTTCGTCTGCCATCACAGGAGAATAACAGCAGGTGTGGGTGAGTAGAGGGATGGCTCGACCAACGATGGGAGTACGTGGGGCGGTTAGGCCTGTGCGGCAGTAGAGCCGGCCGCAGGGAGGAGGGAGCAGGCAGTCCCGCCGATGCTTGTTTGAGCGGCTGGAGCAGGAAGAGCAGAGATTAAAGAAGCACGATGGCTGTTGGATGGCCATCCAACAGTCACTGCTTGTGCGTCAACCTTTTTATAGGAAAGCCTCAAATCTATGGAAAATAGCATACAACAAATCTGCCATTATTTCTAATAATTTACAGCCCATTTGCTAATTCTTAGGGTTTTTTTGGAGCCATATTCCTTTTGTTAGCATTACAGCCCATATTGTGGCCATGGTTAAAAAATTACACGAAATTTTGCATATTTCGGCGCGGTCCGAACTGTTTTTAATCCCAAAATTTTGACTCACATTCAAACTGATTTTAAAAATAAATGTATATCAATTTAAGATCCAACAAATTCTCCATGCATAAAAATTAATGTAATTTAAAATCTCGAAATGAAAAAAAGATATTTGAAACTAATTGCCGGTTTGATGTGTTTTTAAAAATGTACAACCCATTTCTCATTACTGATGGGCCATTTTCTCGGCCAGCCGAATGAAAGCTCTCCTCGTCTTGAAAGATTTGCAGCCCAAGAGGCCTGACAAAGTGACTTACTTGGCAAATCACAAAAAACTGGGATGTGGCCGTGGACCCAGCTGTCAGCCTCTCCATGTATAGTACTCTTCCGATGAAAGTCGTTCCTTCCGTGCGAAGATACAGCCGGTGGGTCCCAGCTGTCAGGTGGAGGAAACATTTTTTTTTCAGCTTAATAAGGAGGAACTTTCCTTGCATGCGACCACGGACCTCCTGGGTCCCAGCCGTCAGGCTCTCCATGTACAGTCCTCTTCCGATGACTCTCGTTTGTTGACCATGCCGCACCGAACACAGCGAGGCGGAGGATGACAGCGAGGCCCCGGACGGGAATGACTCGGAGATGGGAAAATGCGGCTGTGGAGTCGCAGATTGAGAGGAGGAGAAGGGTTATAACTGGTTCTGTTGCGGCATGGGGTTGTAGTCTGTGGAGAATAACAGGAGGTGTCGAGGGGTGGAGGGATAGCCTGGTTGGCGGTGGGGTAGCGCTTCGCACCGATGCGTGTTAAGCAGAGCCGCTAGCCGCCGGAGGCCGGACCAGGCTGTCCCGGCGAGGCTGGAGGAAGAAGACAAGAGATTGAAGGTGCATGCCGGCCGTTGGATATAAATCCAATGGCTGTGGATGACACAATCATTTGTTGACCAAGTTGACAATGCCCTGCGTAGGCTTCGACCTATTGGCCCACATGTCAGCCTGCAAAAATGTGGCATATATTTAACCCATGTTTTCTAGAATGTAAAGTCCATTTGCTGGGCTGGGTGAACAAATAATTTCTCGTCAATCAGGCCCATTTATATTTTCTAAGAAATCCCAGCCCATTTGCACTTCCTTGGAATACACGTATTAGGTGGGCTCGTTATATATATAATGTTATGTTAGAAGGGGCAATTAATATCAAAGAATAAACCGGAGAGGCACATTTTTTATATATATAATTAAGAAATTAGCGAGTTATTGCTCAAAATAAATTGGACACAACATTACTTTTATAAGAGACCTGCGTTTTATACCCCACAGTAGGCATACTAACAAGTTCACACACAAATACAACAGAAAATGTAAACATTCATATCAAACTCAGGTTCACAAGACACGTTCATATTCATAGCCAACATTCACTATCAACAACTCAAAAGATTCATATATACACAAGCTCAGCATCTCTATGCATCCAAATGATTGATAGATCACACGACAATATTCGTACATAATTCACAAAAAGATTCAGATATACACATGTTCAGTATGTTTATGCATCCAAATGATTGAGATCACAACCAATATGATCCATGGACGAACTTTAATTACCTAGGGTACAGACTGGAAAATGGTGCTCAATCGGAGGTACTTCTTGCTAAAATTAGTTCTTGTACGAGTAAACTTTCGAGTACATAAGAGGCAGCACAGAAAATCTAAACTTTGCTTGTAGGTTTATCCTCAAATAGTGGCCTCGTGCCGAGGGAGGTTTGAGCAACTTGGCCACTACTTTCATCCAACTAGTTTACTGGCTCATCTTGGTCCTGTATCTCGCCTAAATTCTACATTGCAGACGAGAAAGAAGGCGGTTGAGAAAATGAACCACCCAAATTTATTGTGCAGTTCAACTGAAATGGAGCATCCTTGGCATGCAGACTGATTAAGTGCCATATGAATATACGCGTCAACCAACTTGTCTGGAATCTTTAGACTCCATGCCATATTGTTCGCTACCATTTGTGCCGATAACCAAAAGGCACAAGTTGGGACCAAAAACTGGACTGCGTTTTTCTGGGCTATGCACCAACAAATACTTTTGGCGTTCACTCTCCTAATACTTGGAGTTTGACAGACGCCGGTTGATACTCGAATGAATATAGACTCTTCTTGTCAACATTGATGCTTGTCTGAGTGAACTTTGGAATACATAGCAGCAGCATAAGTACCTGTGCATCTGATCATTTTGTGCAGTTCTACTGAAATCACCTGATGTAATTATTTTCCTGCGAGTTCAGGCTCCAAATTACTCCTTTATGAAATCGGCAAACAGTAGCACAATAACAAATTACCAATACATATGACAGGCACAATAATCAGGATAAAGACCAGTACCAACATGTGTGAGGTTGCATATCAATTACTATTTCCTTTGACTGGAAGCCGAGATAAGCCAAGGGACTGATAGCAAAGGAAGAAAGCAAGCGGAGATTAGCGACTGACAGTAAAGGACGAAAGATGTCGAGGCAATGAAGCACCCAAAGTTTTTGTGCAGTTCCACGAAAATCGAGCATCCCTGTTGGCACACATATTGAGAAAGTGAGATTACTGTAATAGTGCGACTAGTTGATGAAACATACACTAACAAATAGAATCACCCTCATTATCTTAATGGGTAAAGTTAGCAACATAGTAGTCTTGCTTAAAGAGAGGTATTAGTTTATTTAATCAGTGCCAATTAGCTCAACTCAACACTAAAAGCATTGCCATTTATCATAGGTTGCAAAACTTAAAAGTTCAAAGATAAAGGAGTTTCTCATGATAGTAGCACGATACAAATAGAGATGACAACAAACTAATATGGATGAAGGCCTTAGCCCCGTACCAACCTGAGAAAAAAAGCTTATTCATGTAGTCCCATAAGAGATGATAAAGCACTCACTGGAATCACACAATAGTATATGTTTTTGTGCACTTCAAATGTATGGTTGAAATCACTCTTGTTTACCAGTGCTGAGATTATATCGAAACATTATCAAGAACTTCCACCAGAGTTAAAGCACTGGCTGGGATACAGTTCATTGTATTGTCTTGTGTAGTTCCACTAAAATGTATGATTGGCACAACATGATCCATGTTTGCACAAGTAGGAACAAGGTGAAACCTTCATTAGATTAGTGAGAAAGGATAGGAAGACATTAGTATATTACTCAAACAGTAGCATCAAATTCATGATGGACAATACGCAAAACATTGCCTCATTGAACCAATGGCAATAAATTGACATGCAAAACAATAGCACTATTATGTCATGACACTAATAATATTCCCTCCCCGCTCCACCACATGATTCACCTCCATAGACAAACATTCACATGTACATGATTCAACATGGGGTCCTACTAAAGATTTGTTTAACTCCAACAGGAAAATTAGGCAGTAATAAATTAGTGGTACTTAAGTACTCCTAATTAATTAAGTGAGACAGCAGAAGTGGAAGGGCTCCCTGGAGGATCGTCTCACATGTAAGGTAGTCGTTGTCGGAGCCCTTGAATAGCCTTGACTGAGGCCTCTAGCTTCAGCAAGATCGCCTTGGCACTGTTTATTCTTCTTCTTCTTCCTCTTCATGCTCTGTTTCTCTTTCTCCTCACCAGTTGGTGAAACCAAGTAAATGATTGGCCTTCTAATTCAGAATTGGTTTTGTCAGTGAGGGAGTACAAGTGTACTAGTACAAAACAACATTATTTTCTCATGGCAGTCGGAAAATAGAGATGAACACATGCATTAAATATCATTCTTACCTAAAGGAAGGTTATGGTGCCAATATGGATTATGAGGATTGGAACACAGATCTCCCTTTGTGCAGTTCCACCAAAATGAACCAACTGTTCCATTCTGACATTCCAGTTAAACAACACAAATGTCACTTCTTTTAAGAAGAGTTTTGTGCAGTGCACCAAAAGGTCACAACAGCAACCAGGTGAAATGGATATCCCTATTTGCACAAAAAGACACAGAGGAAACAGTCAGAGTCTCAAACAATTACAGGCAAAAACATTTTGCTAAACTTGTCAGAGTCTCAAACAATTACAGGCAAAAACAGTGGCATGGCTTCATTTTTACCAGGGACATTATATTAAGAACAACTAAGGCTGCGTTCGGTTCACAGGTTTGGTGTAGGATTTTCGTAGGAACACAATTCCTACGGTATTCTTTCCCTTCCAACCGTTCGGAACACGGGAAAGGTGAATAGTGTTTCATAGGAAAGCTGGTCTGGTAGTACTGATTCCATCGGATTAGAAACATCCACGCGCTGCTCATTTTTTGGGCGGAAGCCCGAGGCACGCGCTCGCTGCCATGCATTAGACAGGTTGCTGTGCTATGTTTGCCGAAATAAAAAAATCAACCTGTGTGTGGTACGTGAGGTGAGGACAAGAGTAGTCACTGTGCAGCTGAATAAACAAATAGCATCTCATACTGCCAAGCATGCTACTCTAAAAAAACAAATCTATACATTTCGTAGTCCATCCGAACACATTCTCTTGAGAGTTTCCTCCGGTTTGTTGTTCCATAGTTTTGTACCTACATTCCTTTCCTATTC
The DNA here is from genome assembly GCF_002162155.2 of Triticum dicoccoides. Taxonomy (NCBI): domain Eukaryota; kingdom Viridiplantae; phylum Streptophyta; class Magnoliopsida; order Poales; family Poaceae; genus Triticum; species Triticum dicoccoides. Next base: position 362,103,642 of record NC_041391.1, on the reverse strand, counting down.
CTCTATTTTCATCAAGACCTATGTTTTCTGCCCCTTTATTCTGACCGGAGCCTAAATATTTGGTATAAGGGCATGGGACAGTGGGTGCACCAGCAGTACAGCACCATGTACGTAAACAGGGGCATAAAGTGGTGATTCATAGTTTGTTGCCCCGAGAAACAAACATCGAAGAAACATATCTAGGTTGTTCCCATTTTTGTTCACTCTAGCCACCTACTCCTATGTGTGGATAGCAAATCTAGTCCTGGTCATACCACTGTGTACAGCGTTACCCCTATATTTCCCTTTTCGACCAAGAGACCAGTTAGATGACCAGTCTGTACTACTTTCATCCCCTTTCCTTCCTATTTGTACCAAGTCCGATGTACATACTAAATTCCCCCACCCCCACTTTATTTCAATGACAAGTATTTTCGGACGGAGGGAGTACAAGATTCGACTCCATGAAGTAGCTTTACCTCTAACAATAGAAGAAAAAAATAGGTGATGTTGGACCATCCGATTGAGAGGGGCTGAGAGGTAGAAAATGATGCACATGCAGCGACGTAGCATGCTGGGGAAGTAGAGCTAAGGCGGTTTCAAACAAAGATATACCTGAAGGTCATCGGGATGTAGATAGGTGGGCGGCGGGAGGCCGGATCCGCCCACAGGCAACGACGAAGGGATTGGAGGACCTCCCACGCCGGCGCTCAGCCAGAGATAACGGTGCGGCCGGTAGTGGGTCTCCTCCCTCGCTGTCGATGACGGCCTAAATGCTGCCCCTCCTCCCCTTCACCGATGGAGGGGGATACGTCCGGATCTGTAACCAACGGTGAGGATAGAAAGCCAGTGTTTTTTGAAGGGAGAAAGACAGTGTTACTACCCCTATCTTGTTTAGATCTGGAGAGGATGAGAGTGTGTGAATAGAGCAACCCTAGCAAGCAAGCGCGGAGGCTCCAGCCTATATATAAGTAGTGGGGTAGTTTTCCTTTTTCACTCCATCAAAACAATCGTTTAAAATTGTGTACTACTACATGCCAGGTCGTGGTTTTTTTAGTTGTTGATTGTTTTTTGAGATAGCTAAACGCTTGTTCCAAGTGGTGTTACGGTGTGCCAGGTTGCACTTTGTATCGTTCAAGTCTGGTACTACAAGTCCCTCCATTAAATGAACAACCATCCCCTCGTAAAAATTGTGAACAAGCCCACGGCTAAATTTAGCGGAAACGTGGGTTGCCCCAACATGCATTATTATTTATACTTTCTACTCCCTCCATTCCTAAATATAAGTCTTTTTTATTAGCCACACCTAAGACAAGAATTTTTTTATTAGCAGTGAACCCCACATGTCATAGACACAAAAATTATGGCAAGATTCCCTTAGGCAAGCCAAAGTGTGTCTAACAATTTGAGCAACTCAGGTTAGGCAAGTGTGGCAAGTGTGGGAAAAATAATGTGGCAACATAAGACAAACATAGTCACAATCCAAATAGCCCCGTAATTTTTTGTGACATGCATGAAAATTTGGTTAGTTAAATTTATAGTCAAAATTTGGCAAGGTGCATCAAATCAACACATGCAAGTATCAAAAGGAAAGTCACGACATGCATGCATGCGTTGTACTCCATCCGTTTCCAAATATAAGTCTTTTTAGAGATTGCAACAAGTGACTACATACGAAGCAGAATATGTCTACTGCTACATAGAAAGTAGCCCATTTGAAATGTGTAAAAAGACTTTTATCGAGTGCAGTGCTTTGATGTGTCGCGTCAACTCGTACAAGAACGAGAAATTTGATTACTACGACGCCTTCTTCCTCACGGACTGAGCTCCGGTGCCTTAACTGCACCTGCCTTTGGCTGCATGACAGGAGGGCCAACCACCTATTGGGCCCACCTGTCATAGAAGCAAAGGCAGGAGCATTAAGTAGAAGCTTTCGCTACACGCTATCCCTCCTGCACGAGGTGGACGGACATGCAGCAGTGGATTCGATACTGTAGAAGTAGGAGTAACATCATTGTTTGTCTTCTCGAAGAGGCGAAGAGCCAAGCGCAAACCAAACGTGGCAGTTGCGAACACTCGCGTGGTGCGGTTCCTTGGAGTACTAGCCAGGCTCTTGCATGAGACAAAATTGCTATTGTTTAACAATTAAACTCCATTATCCATTGGTTGATACTCATTCTGCATAGGTCCACGCGCTTAGCACCGTTTCCTCCTGGGGTCACCAATGTTTATTTGCTAATTAATAGCATTCCATGCAATGAACTAGCCATTGCAAGTCATTAAAAGCATGCACACCTCTCATCTCTTATTGGTTGATACGTATGTCAAGAAACAAGAAACAAGGTAGAAGCTAATGCACTGCGCCTAAGTGTTTTGGGACTATTTGGTTTTCGTAAAATGACTTACACACCTAAACATAGGGAGTAGTATAGACCTGTAAACCGGAAAGGAGTATTTGCCTTTCTAGAGATTTCAACAAGTGACTAGACTACATCGTGTGCAGTACCCCCTCCCTTCCGGTTTATGGGGCTCAAATCTCAAATCTCATGAACCAAGGCATTTTGCGATTGGAGGAATATATCTCGTACTTTACAAAACTATCCTAATTAAACTCATGCATTAATTACGTAGTTCTCTCGTTTTCCTCTCCACCTTGGTCGCGGTGCACAATATTGAGCACTCCTATATGACTAGCCGCTCTATCTACATGCGGGACATTTCAAAGCATCCGGGCCCGCGTCCCATCCACCAAAACACAGTGAGGTGCTACAGTCGAGACTCACCTGTCACCCCGGTGTGGCCGTCATGACCCGTCATATCACAAAACACACACCTTTACCAACAATGGTAAGGTGGCCTCCAAGTTGGACCGGACGAAGCAAGAATCATTTCATTGGAACACTGGTTCAAGCCCTTTCTTCCCTTCCTTGAAGAAAACCTCACTCCAGGCTACTCACTTCTGCCATTTTTCTTCTGTACGGACGAAGGAAAGGTGGGACAATCAGTTATGCTGCTATATTTTCATTCCAATAATATTCTTTTTGCGAAGCACCGACCGATTCTCACATCCTATTCTTTTCCTGTTTTCATTGCGATTGTGGTTTCCTGTCGATTGATTTTTGTTTGTTAGTTCATTGATAAATCCCGGAGCACTAGGCAAAGAGTAGCCGGCGGACAACCCACTGGAGACAACGATCTCCAGGAAGCGAGCACCGACCAACGAGTTGACCATGTTGGCGGGCCAACCCATGGAGATGAAGAACTCCAAGAAACAAGCACTGGCCAAAGAGTTGAGGATGTTGGCGGACGAACTCCTCAAAGAAAGTTGGAAGAATAGCAAGGAACCCACCGTGCCTACCCCAGGAACTCTGATTGCCACCTATGTGAGGCTCAAGACCGAGTTTGAGGAGATAGTCGCCGTTGAGAAGCAGTATTCCCCTGGCAAGGTGATCGCCCCCATCGAGGGCGAGGAGATGCCCCCCGGAGGGATGAGATCCCTCGGTGAGCTGCACAAGGTAAAAAATAATGGCTTATTACCATAGTTGTGGTTTTGATTATTGGCAATGTGCTTGCTAATATGTTAGGGTTGTGCAGGTGCCGGTGGTTGTCCTAGATGATTCCGATGTCATGGCCCATCCTGTTGGCATCGCCTCGGAGATCGATTCTGATGCCGCTGTCCATCCTATAGAAATTGCCCTAGAGATTGATTTCGATGTCGCGGTCAGTCCTGTGGACATCGCCCCAAAAATCGATTATCATGCCATTGTCCGTGCTGTGGTCATTGCCCGAGAGATCGATGACAAGAAATAGTTGGTCGCGCTAATCCTTCAGGGTAGTTTGCATTGCCCTGTGTTTAATTACCAGAATGATGCATGTTATCAAACCATCTTAGGGCTAGTGCACTGTCTTGTGTGGGTGGATCTTGCTACTTTTGTTTGATAGTGAATCATGCGATGAATCATGCGAACCCTCTCCAAGTTATGGAAATAGATGTATCCTCACCAGCTTTTGATGTAACATATGGCATGCTTAGATGTAAGTTTGAACTGTTTATCATATCAGCAGGGCTTGTCTGATGATTCTTGGTGTTAGTAGGCTAGCTACTGTGCGAGCTATAGTACTTGCAAAACACTCACCGAAGAGAAATGTTGGGGCTAATGAGCTTGTGGTACGCTTATACTTATCCCTCGTCGATCGACCAATAGCCCTAGCTCCTAAAATTGTAGGGTTAGCAATCGATCAGACAATAGTTGACATACATTGAGGCCTCATTTGGTTCATAGGGTAGGAAAATCGTAGCAAAAGTACAGAAAACATGCAACACAAAATCATAGCAGTGCAGAGACATACTCCCTCCGTTCCAAAATAGATGACCTAGGCGGGCTAGTTTGGCCTAGTGGGTTTCAGTGATATGATTTGGTACAGTGCCGTCCAGTCTTCGCGTGTGGTAGCAGTATTGCGGGTACAGTAAGTTTTCTTGAAGAAGCGGAATTCAACGAAGTCATGATGGTTCCTTCGTCCGAACAACTTACAGTGGGAAAGGTTGGGCCTGCGATACGACCGGGTAGACCAAGATAATTTTGTGCATGGCAGGTGGACCAAGATGGTCAACGTCCCACATGTCGGCGAATGAAAGTATTCTTTCCGATATAGAGGACGAGCAACGAGTATTCATTGTTTATTTTTGATGAAAGCTATTATCTCCACTGTTACTCCTTGACTTTATCAATGCTTCTCTCTCCTCCACATAAGCAGGGACTACTTGCTATGCATGCAGTGGGCATCTGGCATCTTGAGGGGCCAGGGTGGTGAGAGCGGACTCCGGAAGCGGTTCGGACTCCAGCATGGCCCACCTCACATTATCACCATATATTTCTTGGAGTCCATGCATGGCGGGCGGGCGATCTCTTCTCCCTCCCCCGTTTCTCTCTTCTCAGCCGACGCCAGCCGTGCGATTAGATTTAGGCTACCGATGGTTTATTCAATTATGGTCCCACATGTCAGTGAAATTGCAAGACAACGTGTGTCCCCTCTGGTGAGCAGCGTGCGAGCCGGACTGTCGGGGTTGCGCCGCGTACGAGTCGTAAGTGTGTCGCCTTTTCCTTTAGAACTTGCGAAGCGTAACATTTTCGCGCGATCAATCGATAGAAATCCAGAACAAAATGATGAGGGCGGTGCTTTCCCGCTCGTTAGGCGGGCTAGTTCGAGTGATATGACGTGCTACAGTGCCGTCCACTTGCTCCATTTTTATGTAAGCAAGAGTTTACAGTCTTACGCGGGAGGAGTGTGAAACACCGTGGATCTGATTTTGATCGAGGGATAACTGATCCCTGCCAAATAATGGAGGATTGTTAGCGATTATAGCACGATAATTAGGGCATCTCCAGCGCTGGCCCACAAATTTACACCGACATCTATCCGAGGACACTGATGGATGCCATCCGATGCTGCCCGCATACCTTTCGACAACTATATGAACTAACCGGACGAAATTCATGCAAACAAAGCAAATTTCAGATTAACTAGATGAAATTAACCGGATGAAATTCATTACATTTCGAAAACTTTTCCTACAAACTGGACGAAATTCATTACATATTTCGCACAAACCGTACTAAACCTACTGTAAACCTAACCTAAACGATCGCCGGCGACCGACCACCATGTCCGACCATGAACCCGAGAAAGCCGGCCATTGCCTTTGCCTCCTCCTCATCCGCCTCGATAACCTCCTCCTTCGGAGCACAAGGTTCTGAAGATTTCCGCCTCCACGTCGCCGTCAAGCAGCTAATCGGCTGCCGATGTTTACCCCACCAAGCTTGGCATCAACTGAGTGGAGTAGCGGTGGCCTTCCCGGGACCAGAGTGGTGGCGACCTACCGTGTACTACTCTTCCTCGCTGCTGGCTGCACCCGCGCAGGCGCGCCGGATTCGTGGTCGCGGCGGCGGAGGGCG
>NC_041391.1:362092059-362097305 GCF_002162155.2 Triticum dicoccoides | reverse complement strand
CCAGCGATCTCCTTCGTTTGCTCCTACGACAGTATGTCGAAGAGAGATTTGGAGTGTGCCCGGAGCAGAGCCGCCGGTGTCCCTCGTCTGCTCCTACGACAGTATGTCCAAGAGAGCTTCGGAGCGCCAGGAGGCCGTGGTTGAAGTGGTGCCGACAGAAGGAAGGGACCGGAGGAGAATAAGTGTGGGTCTTTGCCTATGGCTGGGAGCTGGGGCTCAAGTTAATATAGCGGGCGAATGGCAATGAGCCGCGGCATACGGATGGACAACTGGCGCCGGAGTAGGTTCGTCGGGCATGAATGCGGATGCTACTTCAGTGACTTAACTGCAGATGCATTTGGGTTACTGACATGTGGGCCCAACGGGCGTCTGGCCCGCATGTCAGTGACACACCAATTGCACCTGCTGTTAAGTCCGGTGAATGCGGCATTGACATTCTGGAGAGACGGTGACCGTTTCAGGCGGGAAGCGCACGCTAGCGATGGAAGGGGTTTCGGTGTGCAGTGGCACTAAGATCGATCGCTCATGATAGTACATACTCCGTACCATACTACCATAGTACCCTCTCTAGCTTAGGATGTTTTATAGATTGTCGTTGTGATGGACGATATACATGAGCAAGGCGGTCCGAGTATGACCGTTGGTGTTGAGCGAGGTGAATACATGCTCGGCGTTCGCGTAGGCCTCCACCAAACGTCTAAATAGTAATGTAAGGCACCGCCGGGGCGCGCAGGTGATTGGCTCGCTGTTTGCGTTGCGCCATGAGCAGGACTTTGATTTAGAGGGCGATGTGCATGCATTAGCATACTTTGAGAGCGTGGGCGTGAGTGTTTGACGCGAAATATTTCATTTTCATTTGGCTGGAGAGGGTGCGTCGCAGCGACGAGTACGTGGTTTGATTCCCCACATACGCATAATTTTGGTTTTTACAGTATTTCTTTCTCCATTCACAGGTAGGCCCGCGTAGATAGATAAAGAACACGAGCTGATGAGGCACATGCGGACTGTTTGACTGGTCAACTATACAAATACGGAGCTATACGCTGAGCCAGTGACCGTATAATCACCATATCTCGTATACAATGATCAAAGTGAGCTATCAAGACAAGTTCGATGACCGCCAATGCATTTTACTCGGTAATAAATGTCCAGGATTGAAGGGGAATCCAAATTTGCTTCGTCTTCTGTCCTTGAGCTCTTGACAAACCAATGCACTATACTGTTGTCCGGCCACTCCACCCCAAAGCTCTCACCAAGCGTCGTTCATGCCACCGCGTCGCACACTAACCGGTAAGGCAGTGATGGCATCCTGCCGCGCCGAGTTCCTCGCCACCCACGACCGCACACAAAATGGTAGGGAAGCGATGGCATCCCGCCGTGTGTTCATCGCCACTCGCGACCTCACAACTATGTGGGAGGAATTTGAAGATGCTAAGGCCGAATGGACGGTAGAGAAAGAGGCAGCCAAAGCCGCACAGAGGGAGCGGAAAAGTCAGAAAGCACTCAAGAAAAGAGAGGCCCGCGCCGCAAGAAAGAAAAGGACGCACACGCTGCTGCGGAGAGGTCGGCGGAGATCCAAGCACGGTGGGGTGTCGCCGACAAAGCCGGGAAGGAGAACGACGGCGTCTGTCCAGCATGTGAGAAGTAGTAGTACTAGTAGTTAGTGTGTGTGTCTGTGTCTGAGTACGAGCATGTACCAGTACTACTAGTTACTACTGTAGTTTTTAGAGCAAATTACCAGTACATTAGCCTAGACTAAATGAAAAAATTCCTATCCTAAGCATCAAATGGCATCTATTTCTCTATAGGAATTGAGATGAATGTCATCTCACTTCCTATGATTTTCATATTCCTATCCTCTGAACGAAAGGAGGCCTCTGTTGGAGTAAATATTGTAGCTAGCAGTACTGCTGGTACAGTAGTTTTCTTCAAGAAGCGGAATTCAACGAAGTCATGATGGTTCCTTCATCCGAGCAACTTCAAAGTGGGAAGTGGGCCTGTGATTTGACAGCTCATTAGTCATTATTACTGCGGCGCGATGACATGTTGGCGAACGGAAGTATTCTTTCCGATATCGAGGAGCAAGGAAACCGTGTGCTATAGTATCACTGCTGATTGGTTCACAAAAAATAGTATCACTGCCGATTTATAATTATTTTTTATTTCTGATGAATGCTGGCGTTTCAACTCTTACAACAAAGGGTGCTAAACACGGCACGTGCTGGATGTCCCACACGTCAGTGAAAAGTGTGGGACATGAACAACGTGGTACAGCCCAGTGAAAAGAAAACATAGTGGTAGAGCATCTGCACTTCTTCCACTTCTGGGTCGGAGACCACACGTAGTAGTACTTAGTGGTATGAATGATACAAAGTGTGACCTGGAGAGAAAGACACGTCTAGTTGGAAGGTCTCGGGGCATACACATAAACAAATATAAAAGTTAATATGTGCCTCCAACTAATATAGTAGTAGTAGAGTACTTAGGCACGTACTCCATAACATCACCGTGCATTGCACGTACAACATTTAGTGGTACTACGTAGTAAGAGACAAATGCCGCCCAAGAGATCCCTTCTCGACCTACTTTTGGGTGTTTGGTAGAGTGTATGGAGGGTGCATGAGTCCACACTAGTTTAGAACTAATACACTAGAAGCATGCATGAAGAGAGTGTGCATGAAGAGGGGTGTTGAGTTGAGCATGCATGAAGAGGGAACAACTATGCTGAGACGAGAACGCAACCAAACACACCCTATATGCCACGCATGTTCATACCATTTGTGCCTTTCTACTTCACTTACTGCGCTACATTACTCAGGTTCGTACGTCCACTCCTGGGTACATGTTCGTCTCATAGTTCCAGTCCCACGTGTTCTTCATATAGATGGAACGATCCTTGCATAACACGTGCACCATGATGCTAGATGTCTCGCGTGTTGGCAAAAGGATGAACAAAGCTCAAGTAAAAAAATAGAGTGGAAGAACATAGATTCCGGGCGACCGAGAAGGAGCAAGGAACCTCGTGGTGGAGCGTCTGCACTCATAATATTTAATATTATTCAGCGATATAAAATTAACCAATCATCTCCACAGTGGACTGGAAGAGTACAAAACACGGCAGACAAGTGTAGTTACATCATACTAGTACATGGCTAACCCACGCTATCACCATATTTCTTGGCTTCCGTGCGACACCTATCTCTAGTAATCCAGCAGCCTGTATCGCTTCTCCCTCCTCGTCTCTATCAAAGTGCGGTGGGCTGGCATTTCTGCCGTCTATTGAGGTCGGTTAACTATCACATGTTAGCGACATGCCAAGAGCATTCTAAAAATATTCCTTTCACGTTCCGTTTTCAAAAAGAAAAAAATCCTTTCACGTACGAATTTGCATGTATGCTTTGAGCAACTTGCATGTCCTATACTGCTCCTGTTTGATACTCTAACTGAGCTGGAGGTTAGACTAACTCATGACTAACCCTGAACTAACTGTAGCCAAAGAGGTGTTTGGGTGACAGGGTTAGATTGACAATAAATGCACTTCATGGAGAGAGAAAAGTGATTTTTCAGTGGTCCGAATGAGAACTATCTCCAGTTAGCACCTCTTGGGTGGGATAGTTTTTTTGGTGGGTTCGGTGCAACTTGATCCAATTTAAACCCTCATGCTTGGATACTTTAGGGCTATTTGAGCCCCAACTAGCTCAAACTAACTCTAACCCATGGATCCAAATAGGGCCTATGGCCAGTCTCGTCGCGGAGCAGTCGCGTGCACCGGGAAGCGGCGCTCTCTCGGCCATCGCGCCACTTCAAACCGGCGCTAGTGAGAGGTCGCCTCCGCTCTGGCCGGGCATTAATGCGGCACTGACGCTCCAAGGCGACGCTAACTGTTTCACGCGGGAAGCACACGCTGGCAAGGGAGTATAGGTTTTGAACCGTTTTAGGTGTAGTACTGGTAGTTTGCAAAACTACTCAATTATTGCATCAGTTTCCTAAGAAATTGTTGTAAAAACGTTACTCCATAGCCCGCTTCCCTTCTCCTTCCTCTTCCACCGCCCGCGCATGTCTGCGGGAAGTGACCGGTCAACCCTTATATAGGAGTGCTAGCACAAAAAGATGCATGCATGACCACTAAAATTTCCATATTAAAGTGCCGCTCCGGCGGGAGTATGGCATATGTTGTTACCTTCGGCTGGCCCATGGCTACCGGGCAACGGCGACCAGAGAAGAGGCGGCGGGAGGGAAATGAATGCAGCTACTGTTTGGGTTCGCCTTCCGGCATAATAAATGCGCAGCATCACGTGTACCCGCGGGTGCACAAATTGTAACATACTCGTGTCTGCTTAATTGGGCATCACGTAACTGGTGTGTGTGTGTGAGAGATTCTGAGAGACAGAGTGCGTGTGTGCGACTCTACTCTTCGGACATGTACTCAACCTTTTGCATCGGGATATAAGTATAATGGTATTTACTTTAGCTAGTGATTTACATGGCCATGTTAACGTGGTTGTGTCAAAAAAATGTCACTACCTGCTCGTGATTTGCGTTATATAATTACAAGCAAGATTCTCGTGCATTGCACGGAACATCAATATGCATTTTTTTACAAAACACCTGTTGTGATTGACCCATGCAGGAGTAATCCCATGTGTAAAAACTAATGATATCTCGAGAATTTTATCGGAAAACTTGTATCTCAAGAATGTCATTGGAAAAATGAAAGATGAGAGATAAGGCGAGGAGGAGTGGAGCGTGGTGGTGACTGGTGGTCGGAATGGGCGGAGGCATGGGGATGGACGGCGCCGGCAGGCGGCAGCGGCGACCATGCATGCTAGATTGTTCCAGAGACTTATTCCTTTTTTAATTGCTGAGCAATGAGGTTGCAGGAGATAATGATGTGGAGAGAGGTGCGGGTATCTTTTGTAAAATTATCATAGTTTGCTTTCTATCCGTCAGATATAGATCATACGGTCTGTATTACAAGATAGCAGGCACACCATCATCGCCAACTTGTTTTTTCATAAGGGTACAGATGATAAGTTTGCTGACTACTAAAGTAAAGTGGAATTTGTCCATGTTATGCAAGTAAATAAAGGTGATTGTTTATCATACAGGTAAGGTTGGATGAAGGGTGGTAGGAACAAATGCTCCGCCTAGAGCATTTGTGTGTGAGATGGAGTCTTAGTGTGTGTGTGGTGTGTGTGTGTGTGTGTGTGAGAGAGAGAGGAGAGAGAGAGATGGAGTCTTAGTTT
>NC_041391.1:362058261-362091574 GCF_002162155.2 Triticum dicoccoides | reverse complement strand
AAGGAGATTGTTAAGTGTGAGTGTGTGTTTTACCCATCCAGGCGGAAGTTATGTGCACAAAAGAGGAGAACGATTCGATGTGGCGTTAGGATTGAGGGCAATTAACTACGTATGGAGACATAGAGACCTTGAACGTGCATGTGTGAGAGGTATACATGTATACGTGGGATGTGTATGTGTGCGCGCGTGCATGATCGGGATAAAAGAAAGAAGACATAAGTCATAAGATCAACGACATGGGAGAGACGGATCGGTATGACAATATGCATGCATGTGAGAATGCAGGGAAGAAGGCCCGACAATTGAGCATGTGTTTTTGTCTTTAAGAGATAGTGGCATGGGCTGGAGCATGCAACTATGGCGAGCAAAGGGGGTGAGGCGCAACGATTGTGCAAAAGAGATCAACCTATAAATGCATATGTATGGAGAGACATATATAGTGTGGGTGATAGGAAGCAAGACTCCTTGCGAGAAAGAAATGTTGACGGAGAAACTACAGATAGATATAGAGATGGAGATGCTAGCTAGAGGGACATCCGTTAGTTTGGGTGTTCGAGATGACCGTCGGGTGGTTCAAAGGGTGAAGTTATATATGTGTGTGAGAGGGCACCTGACTGCATGTAGAGAGAAACATATGTAGTGTGCGTGATAGGAATCAAGAGTGAGGGCGAGAAAGAAGGTTGATGGAGAAACAGATAGATAGAAAGATAAAGATGCTAGCTAGTGTGCGTTAGAGATAGGAGTCGAGTGGATCAGAAGGCTGGGTTATGTGTGTGGGTGTGATAGAGATAGAGAGAGGGTGCATGTGAGTCACATACAAACAGATATCAGAGAGAAATGAGATCCAGAGAGACGGAGTTTTGTGTCTGCGGGAGAGAAAGATATTTCACAACGAGAGTGATAGCTAGAGAGACATATGAGGGAACACAAGATATCTCTAGGGAAAGAGGGTGTGTGTGAGCAACATACAAGAGAACAATGGAGAAATATGAGACCCTGGGAGACAGAGTTTGTATTTCTGTGTGAGAAAGAGATATTGAAGAGGAAGAGTCGTAGGTTCTCATATCTAAGGAGCGAAAGACATCTCTGTATGAGGGGTGTGCGAGTGGCACACATGGGAATAGTAGAGAGAAATGAGACCCCGGGAGACAAAGTTTTGTGTTTGTGTGAGAGAAAGAGATTCCACATGGAGAATAATAGTTAGAGACACATAGCAGGGAGCGAGATATACTTAGAGAGAGATAGAGTGATGAAGGTCGAGGGAGAGAGTACCGTCAGTGTGTTACGAAGATAAAAGATCATTGTCGACATACAGGTAGCACGAGAGATACCTGAGAGATGATGATCGCATATAGGTCAAGAGAGATAGTCCTATATAAGCATGAGTGATAGCTATATGAGACGAATATCTGGATAAAAGGGGATTCAAATATTTAAACTGGAGATCACGACATCGATAATATCATAACGCAAATTGGTGTATCAAACATGCATATTCATTTGAATTTGGGCACACGTTTAATTTTATATAGTTTATCAATATTGGTGATCCATAGATTCTTCAATTACAAACAATGCATGGTTTATATGAAATTAATGTCTAAACGGGATTACACTATATGTTGCGTGTGTGAAACACATTATACATGTTTGAGAAGTTAAAAAAACCTGCATGGAACACACATTAATTGGAGACAGTTAGCGAGGAATGCATATATTGGATTTCAACATAAAGTGGTTTCAAATATTTGAAAATCCAAATTGATGGATACAACCTTATTAATCTGAGATCATGCCATTTGTAAACCATATTTATGTATAAATGGTGTTGTGATTTTGAAAGTATATATAAAAAAATGATGTATATAGAATGTAATTCCAATTGAAAATGGATCCCGCCCGAAAAAAATAGTAGAATACAAATGGGATTCGAATTGAGTTGGCACGGTAAACGTGCACTCTGCAAATTTTGAACAAAGCAGGGAAGTTGCAGTAACCGCCCGAAACCAAAATGTGTGAGATGGAAATCACTACTGCCTATCCCTGCCATGCAAAGCCTATCTGCTGGATTTCTATAGGTTTCAATAGGGGTAGGTTTGTAATTTCACCCAAACGTGACGTAACCGCCTCTCACTCGGATTCATAAACGGTGGGCGCCAAAACACAGTGTGCCCTCGGGCGAAATCGACTCCCTCCCCGATTCATATTCATACATGGTGGGCGCCAAAAACAAACTCTCGTCGGCAAATATTTGGTGTATGCGAGATTATCATCCTATCCCCAACCGACTAATGTTGCTGTGCTGTAGTAGAAATTTGAAACAGGGGCTAAGTTTATAAATTTCCTCGCATTTGAGACAAGCGCACCCTGAATACATGGTTCCCCCTTCCTCTCTACCTCCCTTTTCCCCATTCATACTCCGTGGGCGCCAAAACTCCCTCTCCACCCCACCCTCCTCCGTCCGCCGCCGTCCGCCACCCCATCCACCGCCGTCCTCCTCCACCATGCAAGAGCTGATACCCCGACGCCGCCGTCCATTACAAGATATCAACCTCTCTTATCCACGCCATTGGACCGGGATCCTTGCATCCCGTCCTCTTGCTTCATCCCCGCCATCGTCCACCTTGCCGGCGCCGCTCCTACGACCATCTCGTCCACCGCGCCCCACCGCCACCATCTACCCTCCTAGATCTGCTTCCATGCCGCCGACAGCCATCGCTACCGCAGCACCGATAAATTCTCAGCAGATGCGTACACGGTGCCGCACTAAAGGTGGTACTCTTTCGTATCAGCTCAACTTATTTATCGCAGCAAGAAAATAGATCGCCACTGCTTTACTCTGATTTCTTGTCTTGGTTGCGAAGTTGCCTTTATCCGGTTTGCACCTTCAGATCCGCCATGGCACGCTCAACACTATACTCCCAATGCTTATGGTTTTCCCCTTTTATATTCCACACTAGTTAAATCACAGTAGACTAAATTTCAAAATTGGGTCAGTCGATTTTTCAGAGCTCGCCGGAGTTCGCCGATGCGATCCAAGGGGCTCGGGTGGTTGTGGGGCCTCGCCGAACGAAGAAAACTCGACGCGGGTGGGGGGTGGGGGTGGCGGAGGAACACAGGCGGTGGGGGCCGGTGGTCCGGCCGGCGGCCCGTGCGGTGTTCTGTATGTGAAGAATCAGAGACGAGGAAGAAGAAGGGTTAGGAGATGTAGGATCTTCATCCAACCGCCTGAAATGGCCGAGAGACAGCTGGGAGTTGCATTCTTAATGCGCTCTGGTTCATCATGTGTGGGCACTGTGCAATCAACATTTTATTATCCAAAATCTGATTTCTCTTCTTTACCATGTTCGATAGAGCTGGCCTGTACGTGATCGATAGGCTTTCAATTACTAGCGGCAATACAACACCGTATTTTCAAGCCAGTTCCACTTTCCCGATTTATATATCGTGGTTATGGTGTACCCCTGTTATGTACACTATGCTCTGCCTAGTTGCTGTGTGCTCTTGTTATCATGGTTTGGCAATAAACACTCTATATAGTATATTATGAACCTATCATCTGCCAGCTATCCTTACTTTTGGAGCCTATTTTTTTTGTGTACTTGTGCCAGATTATATAAATGCACGCACCATATTACAACACACATGAGCTCTCTCATGAGAATCCAGTGATAGCACATAAGTGTTTACAGGGGCGCCCCTATATTAGAATATCATCTGCATTACAAAGATAATCTCACAACTATTTATGTTTTCATGGTTCTCAGATATTATATGCAATTACAGTGACTTACAAAATTGGCACCAAGGCATTGAGTGCCCTTATGGAAGCAATGAAACTCGTACGCTCCCCACCTGTTGATTCTTGTTCAGAATATCATCCTAATGACTATTCTAACCTCGAGGAGTCAAAGGCAGATGGCCTGTCCTATTCACCCATCAAGGTGCCTGTTCTAATTTGGCAAGGTTTTATTGATTGCACATATCTTTCATATGTTGTCTTGCATTTCTTCTACTTTGTCGCACCGCCATCTGCTTAGTTTATTCATCATATAACTCGAGATGCCATGCCCATGCATTATCAATACATATTCCATCTATTTGTCATACCATGTTTTTTCACTCAAATGCTGTTCTTGTGCATCAGACAACAAAAAGGAAGAGGGTGATTGCCGAACCTGAAGGAGCACCAGCAAAGTCCTTGAAAAACGTGGTGGTGCCGGAGAAATCAGATAGCGCCCCACTTATATTGGTTGTACAACCAGTGACACAAAACATAGGACCGACTCCAGCAGACTGTACCCATACTTCACTGGCCACACCACTAGCTCCACCACACAGGACCTTCACTCTAGCAAAAGGTATACCAATTTCATTTGCCATAGAAAAATCCCACTCCAGCAAAAAGTATAGCAAGTCCACCGGCCGAAGACCTATCCCAACTGCAGAGACGGCCAATTCCTGCAGATTGGAACCCCATTCCATTTATTCCCAGTTTAAAAGACAATGCTTTCAATGTGGTTAGGGACTACGTGCATATATTCCCATCATGGGAAGATTATAGTGAAGACAAACACCATTTTCACATCTTCCTGTCCAACTTACGTGCAAGTGCTATTATTCATGGTTTTTATTTTCCTGTTTGCTGCTAATCGAACACATCAATGATTTACATTACATTGTTGTAACTAGGCGAGGGTCAATCTGGATAGTCATGACGAGCAAAGCTTGCTTGTGCTTTTCAAGGAAGCATTGCAGCAGTATCAGTGTTACCTGAGGAAATCACACTTTGATGGCAAGTCTATAAACGAATTTCCGGTGAAGTCTCCTGCGCTAAATTTAGAAGACATTGAATGGAAAAACCTTGTTATGCACCGGTCTCGTTCCCAGGATGAGGTACTGTCTATGAAATCACATCAAAATTTGAACTTCTACTTTTCCTTATGCGCCTTACGGATCTTTTTTGCAGGAAATCTGCTCCAAGAAGAATTCCGATTTGAAAAGAATGACAGGATATCGCAAATATGCTGCCCGCTGCTTTCCTCTTGTTAGTACCTATTGTCCTGTATCACTATACTTTCATACATACCTGGTTCATTATGTGACAGCAGTATGCATGATAGCTTGCTTATCAATTGTTCGCTCCAAATTATCTGATCTGTATGAATGATTATATTGGTGTAGAATATATCCAATGCCAATGATTTTTTAGCTCTGCATTGTTCTTGTAAGTACATGCTGTCCTTTATCAGTGTAATTATATTGACAGGTAGTTGTTCATGTACCATCACTCTGCAGCTTATTTTCCTTTGCCCTCCATCTTCTACACATCAGATCTATATTTACTCTTACCATAAGGTTGGTACTGAAGAAGTTTAGCTGTGCATTGCTCTTGGCTGTGCCTTTTGCCTATACCGCTGCACATACATTTATAGCTACTTGGTTATGTAGCATCACTCTTCATCTTATCTTAAATATTCTCCATTTTTTCGTAAATTATCACATCTATATTTACTCTTAACAAAATGTAGAATAAAGGCAATGCTTATGAAGAAGATTCTGTGCTAAACTTCTTGAATTGCCCCCCATCAGCATGGACAAGGGCTTTATAGAGCCTGTCTTCACCAGTAATGTAAGTATGTCCTTCTCAAGCCTTCAAACATTGTTGTGTATATTTGGTTAGGCATGACTTCAACAGCTGTTTATTTTTTGTGTTTGCATCAAATTGCATGTTTAAAGTTTATTATGTAGTTTATAAACAAAAGTTTGTCCTTCTCAATTTAAGTTTTCAGTTGTACAACCAAGTTCCTTCTTCATACCATGTAAATTAAACTATACAGAGCAAGTGATCTTCTTTGCACTGCATGTATGCTTCTGTTCTTCATCCGTAATCCAGTGGTGTGGTGAACCTACCCACTACAGGACAATGCCATATTCTGCAATGTCTTAACTATGAACAATGTCATATCATTCTACTATTATTTAAACCACCTCTTTATTTTCCAATCTGAAATGGGATAAATTGACAGCGCACTAACCATTGATACTTATGAGTTCTTGATCTGTAATCCAGTGGTGTCGTGAAGCTGCCAACTCCTTCACAATGTCATTTCCTGCCATGTCTTGACCTGAACAATACCATATTGTGTTAATGCAATTTTAAACTGTGTCACTTTATTCTTCAGTAAGAAATGTGATGAATTGTCAGCACTGATACTTTTATGTGCAAAACCTTTCATTTGTCTGCTTGTTTATCTTTCAGAGTGAGGAAGATATAAGTGTTGAACAAGCGCAGTCTCATAATCTTGCTCAGCTGCTTGCACTGCAGCTCCCTAGCAGGGCTAACCTTTCTTGAACTCTATTGAAGTGCTGTCGGTTTTGTATATTATTTTGTCGGCGTGTTTATTTGCACTAGTGGCGATCTTTGATGCCGAGTGTATGTAATCTGCTGTCTTCTTGTGTTTTATTATCATAGTGGCAAACTTTGATGCCCTGTGGACGTAATATGTCGTAATTTCTTTATTGTATAGTCTAGGTTTTTTCTTATTCACGATGCTGCAGTTATTTTACTGTATATATATCCTGTCTTCGCAGTAAACCAGCCAAACCATAAAATTACGGTACATAATCGTGCCGTCATGCAATCACGATGTATGATCCGCATCATGGGCCCCGTCAAACTGGCCCACTAGTAGATTCAGACCTTCAATAGGCCGAGTAACCCCCGGCCCTCTTTTCGCAAGAAAACTCAATGGGCTTTCAGGAGGCTGAGAAGTAGGTTGGGCCTGAAACGTGCCGAATAGCTCACGGGCCGGGAGCAGCCTGAAATGGACCCCGACCCATGATTGTGCGAATCAATTCACGGGCTTTTAACATGATTGCTATTTTTGCTATGGAGGGGTTTGGAGCGGCGCCTATGACGCCGGTGCTTAGATTGCTTCTCCAAGGGGTTATCGTCCATTGCCTCATTGCCATTGCTTTCTTTGGGGGTGTCCACCATATATATACCATATGATGAAGTGGCTGTCCAGCGCCCTATAGGCGGTGGTTCCTGTTCTTCTCCTGCATCGTCATCCGTACCTTCGATGTCTTTGGACTTGAAGTCAAGCACATTGGTTAAGTCATCGACAATGGCTATTAAGTGGGTGGTGGGTAGGGAACAAATTTCTTCGTCATCCGCTTCCCACTCAAGCCGAACATAGTTCAACCAAGAGTCTCCTGACAAGGAAAGAGACTTTAACAAATTTAGCACGTCACCCAAGGGCGAGTTCTGAAAGATATCCGCGGAGGTGAAATCCATGAACGATGCCCAATCAGATTCGATAGGCACGGGCGTACGCGTTCGGATCCTATAGACGGAGACGAGTCCGAGGGTCCGATGATGCCATCCTTACAGGAGATGGGATCAGTGTTCGGCTCCAACGCCGATGAGTGTGCAGCCTCCGTGGCGGGGTCCATCCACCCGTCCCTGGAAGTCGCAATGTGCTCCAGATTGATTCCCGGGGCTGCCGCAGGCGCGATCTCCCAAACATTGTCTGATGGCAGATCTAAGTCATGCCCATCATGACTGTTCGGCGCGCCTGACATGGGCTCGAATTTGTCGAAGATCAAGTCTCCGCGGATGTTGGCAGTAAAGTTTAAGCTTCCAAACCTGACCTGATGGCAAGGGGTGTAGCTATCGATCTGCTCCAGATGGCCAAGCGAGTTGGTCCGTATTCCTAAGCCGCCGAATATGAAGATTTGTACGAGAAGGAAAACCTCCCCTTGGACCGCATTGTTGAAGGTGATTAAAGGAGCCATCAAGCCTTATCGTGACGACACAGTAGAGCTCTCAATGAAAGCACCAATGTCGGTGTCAAAACCGGCGGATCTCGGGTAGGGGGTCCAGAACTATGCGTCTAAGGCTAATGGTAACAGGAGACAGGGGACACGATGTTTACCTAGGTTCGGGCCCTCTCGATGGAGGTAATACCCTACTTCCTGCTTGATTGATCTTGATGATATGAGTATTACAAGAGTTGATCTAACACGAGATCGTAGAGGCTAAATCCTAGAAGCTAGCCTATGATTCTGATTGTTGTTGTCCTACGGACTAAACCCTTCGGTTTATATAGACACCGGAGGAGGCTAGGGTTACACAGACTCGGTTACAGAGAAAGGAATCTACATATCCGAATTGCCAAGCTTGCCTTCCACGCGAAGGAGAGTCCTATATGGACACGGGACGAAGTCTTCAATCCTGTATCTTCATAGTCCAACAGTCCGGCCAAAGTATATAGTCCGGCTGTCCGAGGGCCCCTTAATCCAGGACTCCCTCAGCCTCACCTTGGGGATCACCTGTTCTGTTTGTGGAAAAAAGGGACGGTACCATCCGATTATGTGTTGACTATCGTTCCCTTAATGAAGTCACAATCAAGAACCAGTATCTACTCCCCAAGATTGAAGACTTGTTTGATCAGCTGAATGGTGCCAAGGTGTTTTCCATGATCGATCTGAGGTCTGTGTACTATCATCTAAAGATTAGACCCCAAGTCATTCCGAAGACGGCATTCGTAACCAGCTATGGCTTATATGAGTACACGGTCATGTCATTTGGGTTAACCAATGCCCCTGCCTACTTCATGTACCTCATGAACATAGTTTTCATGGAGTACATGGACAAGTTTGTTGTCGTCTCCATTGATGACATACTCATCTTTTCCAAGTCTAAAGAAGAGCATGAGCAACACTTGAGAATGGTCCTAGGTAAGCTTCGAGAGCACTAGCTTTATGCCAAGTTCAGCAAATGTAAATTTTGGTTGCATGAAGTTGGATTCTTGGGTCATGTATTGACTGCCAAAGGATTGTCAGTGGATCCCACCAAGATTCAAGCCGTGACTGAATGGCAAACCCCGAGCAATGTGAAGGAAGTCAGAAGCTTCCTCGGACTCGCGGGATATTACCGCAAGTTCGTTGAAGGATTCTCAAGCATTGCCCGACCTATGACTCAACTCTTGAAGAAGGACAAGAAGTTTGAATGGACACCAAAGTGTGAAGAGAGCTTCCAGGAACTGAAGAAGAGATTGGCCACCACCCCAGTTTTGGCCACACCTCATATTCACAAGAAATTTGTGATATATTGTGATCCATCAAGAAATGGGCTTGGAGGTGTTCTGGTGCAAGAAGGCAGAGTCGTAGTGTATCTATCCATACAGCTACGTCCTCAGCAAGAGAACTATGCTACTCATGATCTCGAGTTGGCAGCTGTAGTTCACGCCTTAAAGACCTAGCGGCATTACCTTCTAGAGAAGCGGTGTGTGACACCCGACTCAGAGAATTTGGAATGCCCCGTATTCTAGCCCAGAGATCAAGGTGAAGTCTTCTGGAATACGACACTGCTTAGCATAGAACAAATGAGTTCTCTATTACAACACAAATACGAATACAAGGTCTCTAATATTACAATGAATAACACCGGCACGAGGGCACTAAGCCAACCACATTTGCTCTATGCAAGCACCATAAAAACTCGAGGCAGCAGAACAACGAACGGCAATGATGGACTCCAATCCACAGGGACTCTGGTTGGAACGATTATCCTAGCTCGTGAACACAGGAACCACACCAAACAAGCAAGCAATCTAGGCACGACCTACAAACTGGCATGACACGCCAAGTCAGTACATTGAATGTACTTGCAAGCTCACAATAACCAAAAGCAGTCAAGACAAACAACAACATGGCATGAGCAAGTGAAAGCAATCATGAACATGATACTAATAGAACAACATGGCATCCACAACTGTACATGATACAACTTTAGCATGGCATGAGCATATGAACATGATGATACTACATGCAACAAGTTAACATTCGCATGCACCAAATTACTCTTGCTCGGTGGTTACCTCGTAACCATCTCATGCATCAACTTACCAACATTGGTATCCATGATACCTCTGTGATCATCTCACGATCACATAAATATCAACCAACTTCGGTATCCACGATACCTTCATGATCCTTTCTCGATCACAACCAATCTCTTTCTCATCATCGAACCGGGGTTGTTATTAATCAAGTTATTATTATTTGCTGGCTCATAGTGTGACCGACAACGAACTGGGCCCGTATCCGCGGGCGCGGCTATCAATAGATTAAACACACACGGTGCAGAGATTAGCACACTGTACCCACACCACAGAACCCATGGCCTCATGCTCCCATTAGGGTGGACCAATGGCATTCCAACAAAACAGATCTATTGCCCAAGATACTCTCCTGGCCACTCCGACCAACTCCCCTTTAGGCTAAGTCATGGGTGGCCCCATGCCTACTAAAGGCATCAATGGCCACCGTCGTGGCAAAACATAAACGGACCCAAACGGGGACATGAGCTCAAAACCAAACATGGGCACACAAGGCTTATGCCATCCTACCCGGCCAAGGTAGCGCCCGTGCATAACCTTCCCTCGTTGGAGGCACTGGCGAGAGGCATGACAATAGACCCAGTTAGGACCTTCCCATAAAAGGCAAATGTGGTTGCACTGGTCATCTCGACTTGGTGGCACCATGACTCGTCCAACCGTTGTTCAAGTTCATTATTATACAGTTAAACTTGAATGCAATAAGTTGAGTCATACAAAAATAACATGATGCAACTACAATGCATGAGCATGATATCAACATAAGCATGGGGTGCAACGTAACTATTAATCAGATTAACAACCATGTCATATCCCACTAAGCATGGCACAATGACGAGCATGAATATCACAAGTATAACACTACTCATACCATAGCTTGACCACTAGCATCATGAATAAATACCATGCAAGAACATAGCAAGAACAATACCAAGTAAGCACTTAACAAACTAAAAGCAAAGGAACGATGCATATTAACGATACTTGGTAACCGACCAAAGTCATGCAACAAAGAACATTACCAATACCAACATGTATTACTACCAAGCATGACATACAACAGAAATACTAGAAAGTAGAACATGATAACGGAGTGCAAGGAAGCATAGCATGACTGTGAGACATCGATCCATAAGCATAACCCAAATGACGACAGCAGTAGCAAAACAAATAGACAGGTATTAAAGATTCAAGTTGAAAACCAATGCTATTGCATGGCTATCATGCAAATGGTGGTTGTCACTTGCCTAGGGGTGATAGAGACTCCGGGAAAAAGTGCGGTGAAGCCACGGAAACGAAACGCTGGACATTTCTCTCTGGGAGGGGACTGATTAGAGGCGAGGGAAAAATGGTTATTTTCACTATGGTACCACCTAGTGAAAATCGAACCAATAGAAAGAGCTCAACGAGACGAAGATGCGGGCGTTGGTTTCACCTCAATCGAAGTTACGGTTGAAAAGTTATGAGGGGTTGAAGTTCAGGGACCAATCTGTAAATGTTTTTTCCACAAACAAGTCCCTGAGCTGAAAAACGGAAAACGCATATAGAGGAATACGCCTTCAGAACAGAGAAAGCGCACTCCGAGCCGCATTAGATAGAAATACGCTTTCAAAATGTGAAAACATATTCTTATCTAAAGCAAAATAGGAGTACGTTTTGACAAAAGGAAAACACATTTTATGAAAATGCACTTCCACTTAAAACAGACTAGGCCGAGGGTTATTTCACTTATAGGTGGGTCCAGGGGGAAGGGGCACGGGCCTCGTCTTCTTCCTCCTCCCTCTGTCTCGATCGGGGTAGACGAGGAGCACGGGAGGGGCGACGCCGGCGAGGGGCCCGGGCGGCTCCGGCCATCTCCCGCCCGGCCGAGGACACCGGCGGGTGCGGCGGCGCCTGGCGCACCCATCGAGAGAGGAGGTGGCCATCGGGGAGGCACGGGGAGGCCTATAACTGTGGCGAGGGGTGGCACTAGAGTAGGAACAGAGGCGGGGGGCGGCGGCCGTGCTCGGCGAAGCATGTGGTCTCCGACAGGGCTGAGTGGGCCGGACGGCCCAGTGGGGAGGTGGGGGAGACCATGGTGAGGTTGGATCGGGGCGAGGAGGCTTGGGTCGGCCGGACGAAGCAGTGGCCGAATGGCGGCGGCGATGACCGGACTTGGAGCATGCGGCTAGAGAGGCTCCGGTGACTAAATGGGGAGCCGGGACCAAGGAGAGACCGCAGTAGCCATGGCGAACATGATGAACTCTGGCAAGATGTCATTGCTCTGGTGGACTAGGAGGGACGAGGAGAGGGTTCGGAGCTATGGACGAACCTTGGGGGTCCAGTACATGGACATGTCACAGGCGCGTAGACAGCGACCACAACACAACGATGCACGGCGGGGCAGCAACGCAGGGCGGAGCAGTCGAGCATGGGCTAGCTCTAGGACAAGGGTTGGCATCGAGACAAGGAGGAAGGAGGTTCAAACAGGGACGACAACAGGCGAGAGCACATTGTTTGCATGCCAGACCACGTAGTCACAGCATGCACTGGCGCACACGGTGCACTCTGTCCAGCCAAATCATGTCCAGTAGATGGACCGTGATACCCCTAGTCCAAATGCAAAAGGAATTAGGTCCAGGGGCAAAGAAGTGATTAGTAGAAGGCTCCAATGTATTATGGCAGGAAGGTGTTTGTGAGGGGGGACAAATCCAGGAGGAGGCACGGGTTGAACTTTGGCATGGCTTAATCACATGCCAAGCTGACTGTGTTGGCCAAGAATTGGAAGAAGAGGAGCTCTCTAGAGTGCACTTGCTGTAGAAATGAACCCACTGGTCAGAATTAGAGATGATGAAGTTTTACTCACATGAAGAGGCAAGTGGAGCTGAAATTGGGCATGGACCAGATATGAAGATATGAAGCTACTCAAAAAGTTTCAGGCCATTTGGATGAACCAAACTAGCACTTGCTTCACAATGCTTTATTTTGACCAGAAATTTGGAAAATTTACACAGGGCAAATGGTTTGATGAAATGGGCTAAAACTTGGTGGAGAGAGTTTATACGGATAGGATAATGCTCTTAAAACTTTTTAGCTTAAATGAAGCAATATAAAATATAGTTGCTTCACAAACTAAAAATCTGACCAAAAACCAAGATTTGAAGTTGGGCTCACATAAATGAGTTACATGAGCTCAAATTTGGTGGAGAGTGATGATTTGATCATATGAAGGACCTTGCAAAATTTCAACTCATTTGGATATGCCTATCTTGTACTTCCTTCACAATATCTTCCCTCAGACAGGAACTTTGAAAAATTGCTTAGGAATATTTACTGAGCAAATGAAGTTGAATTTTGGCACAGGGCAATGTTATGGACAGGAAAAGATGTCCAAAAAGTTTGGAGTCAATCAAGCAAAGATAAATAGCACTTTCTTTGCAAAGTGCCATTTAGGGCAGAATCGGAAAAGAATTATTGGAGGGTTATTATTGAAGATGGCAATGAAAAGGTTTGCCATATTTGAGCAAGATAGGACCCAAACAATTAATGAGAATTATCTGGAATTTTGGGAGGGACAGAAATACAGGTTTCTTCACAACCTAGGGCAAACAGGATAATTCCTTTATGAGAAAAGGAATATTCCCAATAAAAGAATACTAAGACTTGGGCTAGGATGAAAATGACATGATCTAGGGATGATAATGAGGATGAAAAGCCACTATAAAACCTAGGAAGACATGATCTTCCCAAGTTTTGGAACCACATAGCCATAGAAAAACAAATCAAATCAAGAAATTCAAGAAAATCAAAGGAAAAAGAAAGGGCAAAATCCAGGGTGTTACAAACCTTCCCCCCTTAAAGAAATCTCATCCTCCAAATTTGGTTGCTCAGGGATAAATAATTGTTCTAACTTGAAGAAACCGTTTCCAACTCGGGTTTCTTTTATTCATTCTCATATAATATTCCCACTGAATTAGATCTGACTCACTGTCTTGATCTGGCGTGGTTTGCTTCACCGTATCTGACATACTAACCAGACTTATCTAATATGTTCCTGTTCATATTGATTCAAATTTCTCTTTCATATTTGCCGACTTAGCTGAGGTCCAAAAGATTATCATTCCTCATAGACGTGTCCTTCTCGATATTAATCCTTGCTGAGATGTTATTCCGATGTCGAGTGCCGAGAACATTCCGCGGAGTTGGGAACACATCTTCCCGTGGAACTAGGAATCTCCTCTATCCAGATATCAGACTGCTTGAATATATGCATACCTTCTGGGTTCAAAGCAGTGTAGGAATCATACTTGGCTTTCTGATGGATTCTGACTTCTTGTAGGAGTTTTCTGACTTATCTTGCCTGACTTCACTATCTCTCATATCCAATCTGTACCAAAAGTTTGACTGTCGCTTGACGTGACTGCTAGAAAAATGCACTATCTCCTGATGATAACATTTGTATTCTTGACTGGCAGTGATCTAGGCAAAGAATCCCATTCACGAGAGTCTATTCTGTAATTGCTTCCCATAAGTGAGAGATAACAATCCTCAAAGTATGTGTTCTCACACTGATTCTTCATTTTGCCGGTATATCCACGGGGATAACAGTCCGTGCGATGCTCTAGCGTGGTTGCTGAGGTCAATATATTGAGTTGTCCTGGGTTCGGACTTAACAAACTTGGGTATTAAATGCTGACAGTTCTGAGCATATACCATGGGCTGAGCTGGTTATCTTGCTATCAGGTCCTTGCTAACATGGGGTGTAGACCTCTTAGGCGGATCTTCACTTGCGTTTGGAAATACATTGCTCACACAATAACCGGCATATCTGAATTGTCGGTCTTGCTCTTTCATTATTATTTTCTTCATCGGGATCCTTACCTGAAAGAGTGGGGCCTTATATATCCTTGATTATTTTTGTGACCCTGAGTGATGTCATATGCATTCTTTTGCAATCATACTTTGGTCTCGAGTCTCGGGGTATTCATGCGGTTCACATGTGCTTATATAAATCTCATTACAGTTGCTAATTATACTAGATAGTGAATGGATTAATAGCATCACCTTGTCGGATGGGCGGGGTTGATCTCGAGAATTACTACCAAGATTATTGCCTCAATGTTGTCTTTCTTCCAGACTTGTCGATTCTTGCATCACCCACTGGTTTTCCTTCACTTACATATCTGGCGAGGTTGTCAGATGTGTACCGTTAATTCTTCCTTGTGCGTGAGACTTGCATGAACTTGACATCATACTCACTGTATGAAGAAATATCTGATTTTGGAGGTATACCTTTCTTCTGACTGATTCTTGTTTCTGACTTAACTGTTGCAGATTTGCCACTTGGAAAACACTACCATATGATGACAATCCATTGTTTATTTTCTTGTAACAGTGCATACTAAAGAAGATTGGTCAGCTTGCTTTAGAATCCATCGGGGTATCGTGTTGCGGAACACTGGATAGCTTGTGCTTGAAGCTTTATGCAGATATCTTGCTGAGGAAGGCTGGGTACCGTACCTTATAAGCTTCCCCCTTAAAGATTTACTAGGGAAGACTTGGTACCTTATGCCAGAAGCTTGTGCAATGTCTTACTGGAGAAGACTGGATATCTTGCACTGGAATCCATTCATACCTTCTAATGCAGACTGATGAATCTTGTCTTGTATGCTTTGCTGATAAATTGTGGACAAGGATTGGTCTGATTTTCTTTGTGTACATATATATTCTTGTCATTCCCGCATGCTGATTACTTGTCTAACAAGAATTGTATGACCATCCTTCTTGCTGAATTCATTGCATATTTGGAATGACTTCTGGGTGTCGCATGCTTCAAATCTGACTCATGACAGACTCAATCATTGTGTACGGACCATACCTCTGACTTGAAATGCATGGTTGGACTTGGATCAAATTTTGTTCGCCTGCTAATTTAATCATTGCTGCAATAAAGGTGTGTCTCTGACGGGTACTTGTTACTGAAAGTCTGTGCAGAATATACTTGGATTCAGACCGGATGTCTGCAATACAATGTTGTCAGCTAAAAATCTCATTGCTTTTAACTGAGTTCCTTGGTGTATATCTGTAATTCTCACGGCTTCTTCTGGTCTGGTGTCGGTTGATGAGCAATTTCCATCAGGGGGTAACACTAAAGATTCAAAACAAAGTAGCACGTGAAAATGATCGATTGCAATAAAGCACACAACAAACAAGCTAGAAAACTAATTCACACAGGCGCACACAAGCACACACAAGCATAAACAAGCAATGATACTACAGCAGATGCACACGCACTACACAGATGACTACACACTGCTGCACGTCGGTGCTATACAGATGGTTTAAAACCCCTTCCCGTGATGGCATTTGAAACCATCGCCTAGTGAGTGTGGTTGATTAGGGGGTCCTTTCCATATGACCCAGAAACCGTCAGGGATATGCCCTCCTGGCACACACGCTCGGTAAAATGAGGTCGTGTGCGACCGGCGAGTGACCAAACACGGTTATACATACAGTAGTGCTCAAAAAAATACAATCATACATGCGAAATCATTTCCGGTCGTAAGTACATCCCACACAGTCGGTCCCCGCGAAACGTTTCCGTTCGTACTATACATCCCACACAGTCACTGCAAGGAAAACATTTCCGTTCGTAGGTACATCACACACAATTTCCCCTGTTAAATCTTTTGTGATGGCATTCCCATCGCACACAATATTAAAAAAATATCGTTTGCGTTATTGAATGCATCACACATGGTGCGTAGAAGAAACTGTGTGGCAAAGTCTATCCATCACACACAGTCTTTTATGCGGTAAACGTTCGTGCAAGGTGGCCTAGCGCAAACAGTCTTGAAGAGAATGTCGTGTGTGATTGTTCATCGATACAACATGGTTTATTCCTAGAAACTGTGTGCGTTGCCTTAAGTCATCGCCCACGGTATTTTCTCAATAACTGTTTGCAATAGAAAAAACCAATTAGCAGGCTAATTCGCCATTAGCAGGCTAATTGCCATATTATTAATAATCCATTTATCAATCTAATTCACATTCATATTAAACACATAATATATTTCATTCCCATATAAAGGAAGTAGGATGTCATAATTGAAATACATCAGAGTACAACATGATAGCTTCAGCACTCAGCTACACTATTACACAACTGCACCAGCACCAAGTTTCACATGACCTTTCGAAACTAGCATCATAGACGGTACATAGATAGATGCATCTCATCAGGAAAACTGCTGAAGCAGAAGGCGACTATTGAGCCTTCATTGATGTTGAAGGTCTTTGCAACTTTAGGCCAGTGCCTGTGGATGATTGACCGTCCATCCTTCGTCCTCTTCAGGAACACTTCAATTGAACCGTGGGTGTTGTATGAAAACCTTCCTCGCCTCCTGACCATAGAGGTGGTTTGAGAGGTAATCATCAGTGAACTACTTTGGAAAGGCCTGAAAACAAGGATGTGCATAAATATCTTCTCTATATTGGAAATGGGGCAAAGGAATAAAAAAGGCAAGGTATAATAGTTAGTACCATCTTGTAGTGAACTTATGTATTCTTCACTGTGTAGACAAAGATTGTTTTTTGTCACCAATTTCTTTATCCTAACAATATTTCTGAGTTTTTTGACTTGATTGATATTCATGGACATATCATTTCCCCATATGCAAAAAGGGTCAAACAGTGGGTCAAAACCTCTGACAGCAGGACCTACATGTGCAAGACCAAATTGTTAAAAACCTAAGTATTAAAATGGTTCCTGCAATTGCACAATAATGTGCTATTAGACAACGGACAATGCACATGCTAACCTCGATCGTAAACCTTAGTGCTTCCCATTATATTGTTTCCCTGTAAGACATATAAGGTAGTTAGTCATCACGTTAATTAAGGGTTCACATGCTATCAGTAAAATATGTTGATGAAAAATAAGCACATTGCAGATTCCTTAGACTAATTAAAGCCACATGGAAACCCATTTATGCAAACCAAGAAAGATTAAGAACTAGGAAATATAGCACTTGTATATGTTTCTCATGTATTAAGTGCAGCCAAATTTGATTTATTCCTCACATGCATAACAATACTGTCAGTGTACAAAAGTAGGGGCTCTTATTTTGACCCCTTTACTTGTGCATGGGCAGTCGAAGCCACGCGCCATGGCCACACATAGCAGGGTAAAGGAGGGAAGCCGGAGAGAAGACGAAGGCTCGAGACAAACAAGGAAACATCAAGGACCAAGGACACAAAGTGCAGATGGACGAAGCAGGTTTCCCCGGCAAGATCCTTGCCGGAGGCAACCTCAGTAGTCCCGGCAAGGCCCTTGCCGGGCAGCTCGCCCACACCGGCAGAGCGAGCCACCCTTGAACCCACGGCCTCCAATCTCAACAACCACGTTGGACCAGGGTTCGGGAGGCACCTATGTGGTGGCATGCAGATCTTTGTGAAGACATAGAATGCTCAAGATCAGATGGGGGTTGGGAGGCAACAATCATCACCGAAGACCCTTACCGAAGAAATCCACAAGACCCCCGGCAAGATCCTTGCCGGGGACGCCAGCGCGCCACAGCAAGACCCTTGCCAGGCCACCCGGCAAGACCCTTGCCGGGCCACCCGACAAGACCCTTGCCAGAGGTGATAGCAGGGCCACTGCTAGGCCCGCACCAACCAACTCCCCGCCCCCGTTCGCATGCAGCTGCCAACTCAACCAGCTGGGCAGGCACCCATGTGGCAACATGCAGCTTCCAGGCCAACTCAGCACGCACCTACATGGCGGCATGCAGATCTTCGTGGAGGCTCCACCATCACGCCACCTTAGCTGCTTGCCTGCCTACATGGCACCGCATGCATCGCTGGCCAGAGCGCGTGTCGAAGCGAGGAGGAGCGGCGACGGATGGGAAAGGCCTCGCTCCCGTCCCAGATAAAGTGAGGGACATGTAAGCCATGCATTAAATGCATCTTGTCCTATAATACGGCTGATAAGCTCGCAACACTGTAGGCTCTTTCCACCTCCTGTGTGCCACTGTGGCAGCCCATTCCGCCTACAAAAGGAGGCCCATGACATACAAAAGAAGGATTCGGCTCTTTTGAACCACACAACACCCGTAGCTAGTTCGAGCCTGGGTAAACGATCCTCGTGTCAATTACTAATCCTGCTCTTATCACAACCTCGCACCCCGCAACCGTAGTAGGGATTCTTGTGATCCCATAGGTGTCGTTTCCCACCAACATCTTTGGCGCGCCAGGTAGGGGGCGCAATTGTGAGAATCTAGTCTAGCAGTTGACCTAGCTGTTCTTCATCGCCATGGCTCCTAAGAAGAAGACGACCACGGCGATCAGTTCATTCGGGACCGGATTGCCAATACAGGTGCGGACCAGTAGCGGGCTAGTCGCGGAGAAAACCCGTGGCGCGGCCCGCGAACATCCACATCACCCTAGCTGTCCAGGCCTAGTGAGCGGCATCGTTCGCGCGCCAGGCGACGAGCCACCAGTCGCGGGCTCTAGAGACGGAGTCGGCCCCCCCGCAGGAAGCGAGGGGCCCTCCAGGGGCGCCGTCATCCCGCCAGACGGCAGCGCGGCGGCCTCCAAGACGCCAACACCGGCGCCCACGGCGCGCTCTTCTCAGGTTGTGCATGACGAGCAGCGCCGCTCTGGTGGTGACCCTGCGCGCCATCCTGGGAAGAGTCCTATGCGCCCTTCACATGATGAGGAAGGCCAACATGCGCGCCGAGGTCCTGATGCGGATGGTGAATGGCTGCGGGGCCGTGACGCGGGTCCTTCTAACGCGGTTAGAAGTCAAGGCACATCACGGTCCACACAGCTTTCGCCACCACCCACGCCAGCAGAAGCCCTAGCACGCGTGCAACTGCTTCTCGATTTTCCTCCCGCCGCAGAGAAGCTCGACGAATGGAGGGCCACCGTCCAGAGCCTCGTCGGCATCACCAACATCGATGAGTTGAGGCCGGTGGGACCCGTAGGCCGTCGCTCCGTCGGGCCACCGCATGCCAGCGGAGGCCAGGCCGGAGGCGATGCGGCCACGGTGCACTCCCCTCCTCCATCCCGACCACAGTGGGTGTCGGTCCATCGCAATGACGCTCGTGATGATATCTCCATAGCATCGTCCGACCGCGAACCCACCGCGACCAACGCCAAGTTCTTCGGGAGCAAGTTCATGAAGACACTCGAACCACCATCGAGCGCTGGCGTGACGCGCGCCCCCAGTCGGACAGGCGGGCAGGGCCCACTATGGACCGCCCAGCACCGGGAGGCTACAGTGGCCTACCTTACGAGGTAGGTTGTCCGGACTTCACCCATGAGCTGTGGTAGTTCCAGTGGCCCTCCCACCGCACGTTCAGGCCCGACTTTGGCGAAAAGTACAACGACAAGACTCACCCGTCGGAGTTCCTCAGTATCTACACCATCGCGACGTGGTTGATGCCTTTACTGGAGGCCACCAAGCTCACGTACATCCAAATGTTTAGCCGGGTGCAGCACAACATCCCCGACGTTCATCATGCCGCCGTGATCAGTGCATTCCATCAGAATGTGCGCAATCGTAAGATGCGTGAAGAGCTGGCGATAAACAAGGTCAGAGATTTGGCCGAACTTTATGTTCTGGCCGATCGGTGCGCTCGCGCTGAAGAGGGAAGGAAGTACCCCAACAAAGACACTGGCGCGGAAACCGACTCCATGGATGATACCGCCACCCTGGCAAAGAAAGGCGGGCGCCATAATAGGTAGCGCCGGAGCAAGACCGTGCTTGCCATCGAGGGATCCGACGATGCCGGCGCCACCAAGAAACCCAAGGCAAGTGACCCCGGCAAGGAAGTTGCCGGGTGTGCCGCTTGCCGGGCCTTGGCGGCTGCCGATAAGCCAGGGGGCTCTGGCAAGCAGTATTGCAAGATCCATCACACCAAAGGCCACGATCTCCAGAACTGCCGGCAAGTAGAGCTGCTCGCTGAGAAGCAGAAAGCCGAATACAAACGGCAGGACAAGGAGAAAGGCTTGAAGGTGCCAAAGGATCCGGCAAGAAACGTGGCGGCCAAGGGGGCTGCCGCGGCAAGGACAAGCAGCATGAGAGGCCTGCCCGGGGCCGTGACAAGAAGCAGGAAGACGATGATCACGACGAGGACGATGAGTCCAGCGACCACGAGTTTCAGAAAGACACATAAGCCATGTGCGTCGACTGTGGCGCGCCGCTGCATACATCCCACCGCCAGCTCAAGTAGTGGGCGCGTGAGATCACAGCGGTGGAGCCATCGGTCGACGCACGGAAGCCGCTGAGGTGGTCTAGCACGCCTATCATCTTTGACACCAAGGACCACCCTAACGGCACTACTGCGGTCGGGTGCTTGCCGTTGTTGGTCTCACCAACAATCCGCAACCTCAAGGTAACGAAGATGCCGGTCTGAACTTGATCTCGCCCGTTGTGATCAAGAGGCGGCAAATCCCTGATGGAGACCTCGAGCAGACTGGCACGTTCCAAGGGGTCAACCCGGGGAGGAGCCGGCCGAAAGGAAGGGTCACGCTGCCCGTGACGTTCAGAGGTGAGCTTAACCACAGGACGGAGAGGATTATCTTCGATGTAGCCGAGATCCCCTTGCCCGCTGGTCCTCGGCCGCCCGACACAACGGGATCCTCGGCCGCCCGGCACTAGCCAAATTCATGGCGCCTTCACATTACACCTACAACATGCTGAAGATGCCTGGGCCGATGAACATCATCACCGTCCCCTCCGACAAGAAAGATGCGTTGATTTGCATTGACCAACTTTACTGGGAAGCAGTTGCAGCAGCTGCCGCCAAGGCACTTGCTCCTGCTGATGGAGCCCCAGGAGAGAAGAGGACTGGCGAAACCCCTCGCACCTACTCTGGCAAGCGCACCTCTTCGGGGTGTTGCGCTCCCGTTCAGGATGTGTCAGAGAGCTCCACCGGCAAGAGCAAGAAGTCCAGAGCTGCACCACCAGAGACCAAGAAGGTGCCCGTCAAGGAGGACGGCACGGGGGAGCTTTTACCATAAGCTCCACCCTCGACAGCAAATAGGAAAGCGAGCTCGTCACTTTCCTGTGGGCAAATGTCGATGTGCTTGCATGGCAAGCCTCCGACATCCCCAACGTTCCCAGGGAAGTGATTGAGCACCATCTTGCTATTTGTCCTCATGTGCGGCCCGTCAAGCAGAAGGTCAGAAAGCAAGCTCTAGAAAGGCAGGAGTTCATCACGGAGGAGATCATAAAACTAGAGGCGGCAGGCTTGGTAAGAGGAGTACTCCATCCGACGTGGTTGGCCAATCCGGTAGTGGTGCGCAAGGCAAACGGGAAGTGCACACTGTGTATTGATTACATAGACATCAATAAGGCTTGTCCAAAGGATCCCTTCCCGTTACCGTGCATTGACCACATTGTTGACTCCACGGCTGGGTGTGACCTGTTATCATTCCTCGACGCCTACTCGGGATACCACCAGATCTTCATGACAAAAGAGGACAAGGAGAAGACACCATTCAACACCCCATGTGGTACGTATTGCTTTTTACGGATGCCTTTCAGGTTGAAGAGTGCTGGCTCAACCTTGGCAAGAGCGGTCCAAATTGGTTTTGAGCCCCAGCTACATAGAAATATGGAAGCTTATATGGTGACATAAGTGGTCAAAACCAAGGACAAAGCAGCACTTGTGCAAGATCTGGAGGAAACATTTGCAAACCTGCGCAAGATCAACCTCAAATTGAACCCTGAGAAGTGTGTCTTCGGTGTCCCGTCTGGCAAGCTTCTCGGATTCTTTGTGTCCCAGCGCGGGATTGAAGCAAACCCAGATAAGATCAAGACCATTGAGCAGATTGAGGCACCCAAGCGGATCAAGGACGTGCGTCGGCTCACTGGCCGCGTTGCCGCCATGAGCCGATTCATCTCCAAGTCCGCAGAGCATGCCCTTCCTTTTTTCAAAATCTTGAACAAAACGGGGCCAGTGGAGTGGAGCCTAGAGGCAGAGGCAGCACTGCAAGATTTGAAGAAATACCTCTCCTCTAACCTGGTGCTGGTTGCGCCCAAACCACAAGAACCGTTGCTGTTGTATCTAGCGGCGACGAATCATGTGGTTAGCGCCACACTAGTGGCACAGAGAGAGGTCAGTGAAGAAGCGGCAGCGGCAGCAGAATCAATGGATGGCAAGCCGGAACCCTCCCCGGCAGGGCTCGATCCCGGCAAGACTGAGCCCCCGGTGGGGGCTGACGCCAATGCAATAGGGTCCACGCGACCGGGTGAAGTGGCGAAAAAGAAGAAAATGACGCAACACCCTATTTACTTCGTCAGCTCCCTCTTCCAGGGGGCTAGGTCGAGGTACTCAGGTGTGCAAAAGCTGCTCTTCGGCCTCCTTATGGCCTCGAGGAAGCTGCGCCATTACTTCCAAGTGCACGAGATCACGGTGGTCACCCGCCTCCCATTGCAGCGGATATTGCATAACCCAGATGCAACGGGAGGATCGTGGAATGGGCCTTGGAGTTGTCAAGTTTCGGTTTAAAGCTCGAAAGTACCTCGACGATTCAGAGCAGAGTCTTGGCGGAGTTTGTTGCAAAATGGATCTCGACGCCCGACGAAGAGGTGCAGGAGACCACTCTCCCCAGCAAGGAAATGAGCCGCAACTGGATCATGTACTTTGATGGGGCCTTTTG
The DNA here is from genome assembly GCF_002162155.2 of Triticum dicoccoides. Lineage (NCBI taxonomy): Eukaryota > Viridiplantae > Streptophyta > Magnoliopsida > Poales > Poaceae > Triticum > Triticum dicoccoides. The sequence continues at coordinate 362,068,019 of NC_041391.1, read as the reverse complement.
GCTGCAAGGCGCCGATGCTGGTGTGATGCTTGTCGCACCCACCAAAGAGCACCTCAAGTATGTCATCCAGATGCACTTCCCCCGGGAGATGTCAACTAACAACACCGCCGAGTACGAGGGTTTGCTTGCCGGTGTTGACACTCAAAAATGGCATGATCGGAAAGAGTGACTTGAGTCTATAATGGAATGAGGTTAAAATTATGATTTTATGCCACCATTTGATGGCCCTCGTCAAGATGATTGAAATAAATATGAAGATGGACCAAAAAGGAGCTCAAGTGCAAAAGATATGACAATTTTGGAGATACCCATGTTGACACCTGATTAAAGAATGGCATGAAACCTAATTAAGAATCCTCGGATGGAAAAAGTTACAACTGCTAAATTCTTCGTCTCACCGAAACAGACGATTCTGATATAAAGATCGTCCCCATCCGAGATCGTATGCAAAAGTTACAGCCAAAACTGTGCGCTGCGGCACTGTATGGCCGGATCATCCGGACCGGGGTCCAGATCATCCGGCCGAGGGCCGAAAAATTGACCACAAAAACAGAAGCTAAAAGTTGAAGCCGGATAATCTGGATCAACTCCCGGATGATCCGGGTAAAGGCCGGACAATCCGGGCAATCGTCCGGGTGTCCGGACACGTTTTCCTGCTGTAGACTTTAGAAAACGGCCAGAAACACCCTCAAGATGGCCTCGGAGGAAAACGTGTTCAACATGAAAGTTGTGCGTCTCATCGAGGTGGTTGATTTGGATATAGAAAATGTCCAAATCCGAGGTCGTACGAGGATTCTAGGGCCAAAACAGTGAGCTGCTGTCAAAAAACTGGGCTAGGCCGGATCATCCGAGCCTTGAGCCGGACATCCGGGCCGGGGGTCGTGAATAGTCCGTGTTTTATTAGGTTTTGATGATTTGGACGGCTAGGCAAGTCCTTTCTTGTACGGGAAGTCCACCCGCCTCTTATATAGACAAGAGGTGACGACCGATTGAACAACAACACACAATCGAACAAACACATCTATCACTTTTTACCTTTACCTTTATCTTCTCCCTTGTTCTTCTTCTTCCTCGTTCTTCGTTCGTTCTTCTTCTTTTGCAGGGCGGCGAACCTCGAGGCCCTAGGGGCGGTCAGGCCGACCTAGGGCAGCCCATAGCCGCCGCGCGCCCTGACGGGGTCCCTACCAGGCGTGTGGGGTTTCGGGTCTACAAAAGCGCCCGCCGGATTGTCTTGCGTACCGTGCTTTCGGTGGGTCTCCTTAGGCGTGAGCTGCGGTGCATCACCCTCGGCGTTGGAGGTACACGGTGACATGTTCGTGTGCGAACACACTTTTCGGCAACTCCGTTGGGGACGAAGCTTTGAACGGTCTCCGGCCCGTTCTTACTACGAAGAGATCGTCATCTAGGGTTTGCAATCTACAAAGGTAATATGAATACCCAATTCACATATGTAGATGCAAATAATGCATATGTTGTTGCTAGATCATCTAATGCGTATAATGTATCGGCTAGCCCTAGCTTTATCAATCATGCATCTAATTATGTGCAAGGGCCGGTGCATCAAAATCTCCATGATTCTAATTCATATAATTTTAGCAACATGCAACATATGTATCCCAACTCTCATGCATCGGCAACCCCACAAATTTATATGCCGATGAATAACATGATGAGTTTGGTTAATCAAGTTGAGACACCTTATGCAGGAACTTTCAATGGTATGCAATAAAGTGTTTCAAGTTTTTATTCATCGGCAAATAACTTGCAGTGCGCTAATCCAAACGTGCCGGTGGATAGGGGAATTGGCCATGTTACTACTAGTTATTTGGCCAATTACCCTCAAACATCATATGCTACACCTATTGCTACTAATTTTTTGGCACCATACGCAACTGTTGATGTCCATTATTCGGCTCCGCACCTTCATGGTCATGGCCGAATAAGTGAAACTTCTGCAGGTGCACAAATGCCTTCACCTACTACCGTGGCATATCATGCCCCCCCTAAACAATTACAGAATTTCGGCAACATCTCATTGCGGAAAGAGTCTAATAGCATTGGGGGGCAACCATATCCAGACTGGGTAATTGAGAAGAAGCTTACATTCTCTTGGAATTTATGCAACTCTATTCGCCAGGAACTAATAGAAGGCAGGAAGCCTCATGATTTTGCTGCTGTAAAAGCTAGAGTTGTGCAAATGATGCAGTCGCCTAGTGCTGTACCATCCAGTGTACCACCGAAACAATTGCAAAGTTTCGGCACTTCATTGCCGAAAGAGTCTCAAAGTATTGGGGGGCAATCTCATGACGAGTGGATGGAAATTGAGATGAAAAAGTTTAAAGCTCGCCAAGCTAAGATGTGGGCTAAAATTAGACGAGAGCGAGAAGCCTCGCAAATTCAAAAAGATAAAGTTATTGATTTAGGTAACAAAGAAGAAAAGCCGAATCAAGTACTATATATTCTGAGTCCATCAAATCCAAAGAGGCAAGCATTATTGAGAAAGGGCATGGAAAGCATAGCAAAACAACCATACTTGATTTTTCCGAAATCAATGGAACCTACTTCCTGCCCTATGAGTTCCGGGCCATAGAAATTGACAAGCCTCAAGGACAAGAACAAGTAGCCGAACAAAGTTCAGCTGACATGGATCTTCAAAGCAATGATGCACAGAATCAAGAAAAAGATGATGAAAAGGTGTTGGGGAGTCATCCAAAGACGGAGCAAGATGTTCTTCAAGTGGCACCACTATCATGTTCTCCCAACATATTTGAAGAGGTATGCATAGAGAGTAATTTACCTATTTTAAAATTTGGTCGCGACTTCATTATTAGCAATTTTCATAAGTAATTTTCATAGAAGAGGTATGCATCTATAAGAAATATTCTCATAAGTAATTTTGAAAGACCAATGAAGAAGGGTAATTTACTTGTTAGCAATAAACTTGTAATGGAACATATCGGTCAACCCATTACGCCATTTATAAAAACCGATATTGACTTATTGTTACAGCCAAAGCTTTCCCCGTTGCTTTATCTAAAGTTCATATCTAGTTGGGAAGCTTTGCTTATTTCGTACTTGGCTTGCAATTGGTCTCAACTGAGACATGTATGTTCTAAATATCTTCGTTTCAGAAATTTAAAGCCAAGGTTAAATTCTATTGAGAAAACCGATGCTAATATAATATCTTATCCAAGGACATCGGAGATAGAGTGGAAAACACAATGCATAGCCGAATGGGGAGATTACAAATCTGAACCATTCGTTTGCTTATCTCCAAAGCCGTTCAAACAACAAGATCGGCTAGAAAACAAGAAGTATACCTTCAATTCAAGCATGTGTGATCAAATATTTGATTTGTTGCTGAAAAATAATTACATTACAATTCTTGATCACCATGTTAAGCCATCAATCCTAGGACGAATGTATTGTAAGTTGCATGATTCGTCCAAGCATAATTTTGAGGATTGCAACATGTTTCATCAAATAGTTAAATTGGCCATTGAAAAAGGACGATTGAAGTTTGTTGAAACACCAAGAGATGACCAGTCTATTCCAATTGGTCTCGATGGCAAAAAGTTTTTGCATCGGCTGCTTCAAGCCGATCCATTTAAAGAGAATGTAAAAGTTGCAGGTGACGGAATCAAGCTTTCAAGTAAAGAAGTCGTTGAAGAACATAACGAGCATAATCTTGAGGGCGAGAAGTCCATCGAAGCTACAATGGAGACGCCAAGGACTAGGGGGCAGCAAGCAAATCCAATGATCGATGACAGCAAACCAAAAGAAAACAAAGGCCGAAATAAGCGCAAGCATAAGAGATCAAAAATAACCTTCACTGAACTATTGGATAAATATCAAAAGAAGAGTGAAGAGAAGAATGCTTATCGGCCCAATCATGCAAAGAAACCAAGATCACCCCCAAGGCGCAAATATGAGGATCGGTATTGGCAAAGTGAGAATTTTAATGCAACATATTTATATCCTTATTTTGGGCCACCAATGCCAGTGTCGTGGATGCCTCCCTATGGTCATATAGATCCATATCCATCATGGGACAGGTATGATACAAGGGCACATTCTCCATCTTATTTTAGACCATCTCACCATTATTATGCAGCTCCAAGAAGATCAACATTTGAACAATCACGTGTCAAAGACCGTTTCAATCATAAGGATTCGGTCCAGGGCTCAAGGAAGAAGAAAGAGGTGGTAAAGCAAGTTTACCACGTGAAAAGAGATGGTCGTAAGTGTGCTAATTCAGATTTGATCTCAAATAACAAAGAGGCAATTAAAGTTTTGACATTGTCTACAAAAGGCAAAGAAGTGAAGCAATCAATTGATAAAAATCAGGGTGTCAAATCTGAAGAAAAGAGGTTGAGGGTGCACAAGGCCCAAAACGAGTTGCCATTGGTTGAAACAAAATCACAGCCGACATGCCCACTCGGCTTATCATATTGGCAAAAGAAGAAATTAACAGAACTTAGTGCACAAGAACTTGAAGATAGGAACATGGCATGGGTTCCCAAAGGAAGTGCTCAAAATAAAAATTATGCGGAAGCTTCCATTACAAGAAGTGCATCAAAGGTGAAGAATGAAAAGAGTGAAAACTATGAAGGACCAAGCCGAAGGTTTCAGCATTTTCAGTCTACACATTATCCATATTCTTCAACTATGCCATTAACGCTTATGCCATGGAATTCATCACCAGGTATGGTTGGTAACCCTCATTGGCCTTATTTGAATCCATGGATGCAATATAATTTCTTACATCATGAAAGGGTATTACCAAGTCAATATACATTTGGTTAGCTACAAGTTTGTTGCTGATCCAAAGGGCCGAAATACTTGATTTGATATTTCGTTTGTTTGTTTCGGCTATATGTGCTTTGAACGAAGTTTACATGGTGATGACCGATATTTACCTATCGTCCTAAGAGTATGTCAATGCATGGCCGGTGTAATATTCTTACATCGTCCTTAGTTCGAATGGAGAGCGAGACAAGTACTATGGAGATTATGTTTTGATAGTTGAATTCATAACAATGGCCATGGTGTTGGTGTTGTTTATATATCTCCATATGGTGCTGTTATGTGAAGCCTCATGCCTCTTAAAATATTTATTGCCCAATAATCAAAGCCCAATATGCAATGTTATTCAGTTTGGAACTTTTGCCATATGTGCTAAACATATTGAGGCTTTTGGTGATTCGTTATGAGTAGTGCAACATATATCCAAGGGTTATGAATGTTTTGACGAATCACTTGTAGTTTATCTTGAGGTATGCCTAGATGCAAAATTTACCTTGGTTGCTTTAAAACTGTTCATATTTCTAGGCATGACAATTCAAAAGAGTTGGCACAGCAAGCATCCGGCTACTATGTTAATCATGGTGTATTGTATTTCATTCAATAGCCGATGCTTAGTCTCGTCAACATAGGTAAGGCTGAATCGAAGTCCATCGCTTCGGCCACTAATGTTTTTTTATGCAGGCAAAAAGTAAGGATTGAAGAAAGTTTATTCTTGATTATTTGCTAAATCCTAGCAAAAGGGTGAGCAATATGGTTTGGAGGATGACCTTGAGATACATATCTATGGGATTGTTAATGAAGTTGAGAAGGTTTCACCCAAGTTTGCATCAAGAATCTGGCTCAAATAAATGGCCGGTATATATTTATCGCTCTAAGCACATGCGAAGTGGCCGATGGAGTGTTGACATCGTCCTTAGAACCAACAATGTACAAGTTATTTTTCGGCATACTACCTTTGCCGAAAAACAGGGCGGCATGTGTTGACGCTCAAAAATGGCATGATCGGAAAGAGTGACTTGAGTCTATAATGGAATGAGGTTAAAATTATGAGTTTATGTCACCATTTGATGGCCCTCGTCAAGATGATCGAAATAAATATGAAGATGGACCAAAAGGAGCTCATGTGCAAAAGATATGACAATTTCGGAGATATCCGTGTTGACACCTGATTAAAGAATGGCATGAAACCTAATTAAGAAGACCTTGGATGGAAAAAGTTACAACTTCAAAATTCTTCATCTCATCGAAACGGACGATTTTGATATAAAGATTGTCCCCATCCGAGGTCGTATGCAAAAGTTACAGCCAAAACTGTGCGTTGCGGCACTGTATGGCCGGATCATCCGGACCGGGGTCCAGATCATCCGGCCGAGGGCCGAAAAATTGACCAAAACAACAGAAGCTAAAAGTTGAAGCCGGATGATCTGGATCAACTCCCGGATGATCCGGGTAAAGGCCGGACAATCCGGGCAACCGTCCGAGTGTCCGGACATGTTTTCCTGCTACAGACTTTAGAAAACGGCCAGAAACACCCTCAAGATGGCATCGGATGAAACGTGTTCAACATGAAAGTTGTGCGTCTCGTCGAGGCGGTTGATTTGGATATAAAAAACATCCAAATCCGAGGTCGTATGAGGATTCTAGAGCCAAAACAGTGAGCTGCTGTCAAAAAACTGGGCTAGGCCGGATCATCCGGGCCTTGAGCCGGACATCCGGGGCGGGGTTCGTGAATATCCGTGTTTTATTAGGTTTTGATGATTTGGACGGCTAGGCAAGTCCTTTTCTTGTACGGGAAGTCCACCCGCCTCTTATATAGACAAGAGGTGACGGCCGATTGAACAACAACACACAATCGAACAAACACATCTATCACTTTTTACCTTTACCTTTATCTTCTCCCTTGTTCTTCTTCTTACTCGTTCTTCGTTCGTTCTTCTTCTTTTACAGGGCGGCGAACCTCGAGGCCCTATGGGCGGTCAGGCCGACCTAGGGCAATGTAACGCCCCGGATACAACTTTCCATATTCATAACTCCAACTCTTGCCTTTTCCGGAGACGTGATATATTATTTCCTTCGTGGTTGGGTTTTGTCTTTTGTTTTGCATGTTGTTCATGTCATGCATTTCATCATTGCATCATCCGCATTTCATCGGCACTTCGTTGCCGTCATTTTTCAAAACTTGCATCCGTTCGTAGTTGTCGTGTCCCCCCTTGCCTCGTTGACCATTTTGAGACCAGCCAGGTTTTGTCTCCCTCTTGCTTGGCTTCCTAACCTCTCTGCACAACCACCGACCCCCTCTTGCGTGCGTCCGAAAACAGCCCCGAACCCGAACCGCTCAGGCATCACCGTTGAGTCCGGATCATCCCCTAACATCTATAAAACATCTCCGTTTTCTTATTTGGACCCCCTACCTATTTATTTCTCGACCGTCCGATTGCGATCGGAGGGGCTAGATTAGCCCCAACCAAAATCCTCTTACTATATATTCAGATGAAACCCTAACTAGCCTGTCCAATCCATCCATCCCCTCACCCACCGCCGCCACTCTCTCCCTTGGGATCCTTCCTGGTCTCCTCCTTGTCTTCCCCACCGAGCCAACCACCATCCGTCTCAGATCCACCTCCCTCCGACCGCCTCGCGTGATTTCCGCGCCACCGAAATCCCCTTGCAGCCAGCCTCTCCCTCCCTCGTTTTCACCACCACGAACTGGAGCCTGCAACCACGATCCAAATCCTCACCGCGAGCAGCCGCACGCCCGAGGCCCCGAGCTCCTCCCGCTCGATCCCTTCCCGAGCACCTCGTGCCCGACTTCCTCTGCTCCCGTGCACTTCCAGGAGCCCCTCTGCCTCTGCCTGAGCCCTCCCGCAGCTTCCCATCACCCTCGCCCTGCCTCGTGGTCTGGCCGACACCAGCGACCGGAGACTCGCAGGAGATGAGTGCCCCGACAGCCCTGCTCCCTTTTTTTTCTCCCTGCTTCGTCTCGATCTCCCATAACTCTCCTTCTCTCCCTTCATTCCTCTCTCAGGGAGCACAAGACGCGTCGCTGCCGCCGAGCTCGACATCGCTTCCTCCAGTCTCCGTTTGGCACGGCGCCACCAGATCCGAGTCCCCAACGCCCGGGTCCGCCCATTCCAAGTGCTCCCCGCTGCTGCCGTTGAACGTCGCCGCCCGGAGCCCCGCTTCAAGTCCCTACCATGGCTGATGCTCTTCTGCTGAACCTTGCACCTGCCACAGCTGCTGCATCGCCTCTGCATTGAGCGCCGCTCGACCCCGCGTTGACCCGCCGCCCCGCAAGGACATGGAGCCGCCTTGACTGCCGCTGGTTCCTGCAACGCCGCCACGGCTCTGCTTCCTGTGAGGAGAGGACGCTCGTTCGTCCAGCCGCGCGTTGACCTCCATCGCCAAGGCCCGAGCGCCCGCTTCCGTTGACCGCACCCCTCTGCATCGTGGTACGCGGCCTAGTCTGCACCTCCTGGCCCAACCTCCCGCACCGCTGGCCTGCCCGGCCTCCTTCTTCCTCGACCGGGCCTTAGTCCATGGGTGAGCAGCCCCCTCCAGATCCCCCCTCCTGTACACTATCGGCCAGCCAGTTTCGGCCCGCTTCTATTTTTTTCAGTCCTGCGATTTTGCTATTTATCCAGAGAAAGGCTATTTTACAGATTGCACCCTCATGTTCATGCATGTAATAACTCCACAACCGAGCATCGGATTAATATGTTTTAAATATGTAAAATGCTTAGAATTTTGTGTAGATTAATAATTTGCCACTCTCATCCATGTTTAAAATGTTTAAAATGTTGTTTGTTTAATTTTGCTCAAATGCCATGTTAAAATGCTTTATTTCATAACTAAATAACCGTAGCTCAGTTTTAAATAAACTTTATATGTAAATGGGGTGGAAAAATGCCTAGTTTAACATGGTGCACTTTATTTCCCTGTTTAACGACATTAAAACATTGTTTAGGCAGAACAGTACCAAATTCAAAATATGGACATGAGGATTTTCCGGAATTGTTGTTTGTTGTTCCGGCCTCATTTAAACTTGCCTCGATAGGTAGTTTTATTATGTTTCACCTCTTGCCATGTTTAACAACATTTAATGTTGTTGGATGTCTAAACGGGAGTGAACTAAATAACTCGATGTGGTTTTTTGGTCAATATACAACTCGTTGCATATTGAGCTCCACTTAACTTGTAGTTTTGTGTGTTGTAGTTTGCCATGCCATGCCTTATTAAACCGGACATGCATCATACTTCTTTGTGCATAATGCCATGTTTATGCTTGTGCATTTACCATGTTGTTTGTTTCTTTCCGGTGTTGCTTCTTAGTTTCGGTAATGTTGCGATTGTGAGGATTCGTTCGACTACTCTCGTTCGTCTTCTTCATGGACTCGTTCTTCTTCCTAGCGGGATTTCAGACAAGATGACCGCTACCCTGGATCTCACTACTATCATTGCTATGCTAGTTGCTTCGTTCTATCGCTTTGCTGCGCTACCTATCTTTTGCTCTTCAAGCCTCCTAATTTTCCATGTCAGCCTCTAACCTTTTTCACCCTTCCTAGCGAACCGTTGCTTGGCTATGTTACCGCTTTGCTCAGCCCCTCTTATAGCGTTGCTAGTTGCAGGTGAAGTTGAAGATTGCTCCGTGATGGACAGGGTTATGTTGGGATATCACAATATCTTTTATTTAATTAATGCATCTATATACTTGGTAAAGGGTGGAAGGCTCGGCCTTATGCCTGGTGTTTTGTTCCACTCTTGCCGCCCTAGTTTCCGTCATACCGGTGTTATGTTCCCGGATTTTGCGTTCCTTATGCGGTTGGGTGATTTATGGGACCCCCTTGACAGTTTGCTTTGAATAAAACTCCTCCAGCAAGGCCCAACCTTGGTTTTACCATTTGCCTCACCTAGCCCTTTTTCCCTTGGGTTTCCGGAGCCCGAGGGTCATCTTT
>NC_041391.1:362009160-362057974 GCF_002162155.2 Triticum dicoccoides | reverse complement strand
AGTGCTCCTCCGACTGTTGGTCCAACCTGAGCGATGTTCGGAGCCCCCTGGGCAACCAGGGTCTATGCCAACCCGACGTCTGGCTCATCCGGTGTGCCCTGAGAACGAGATATGTGCAGCTCCTATCGGGATTTGTCGGCACATCCGGGCGGCTTTGCTGGTCTTGTTTTACCATTGTCGAAATGTCTTGTAAACCGGGATTCCGAGACTGATCGGGTCGTCCTGGGAGAAGGTATATCCTTCGTTGATCGCAAGAGCTTATCATGGGCTAAGTTGGGCCACCCCTGCAGGGTATTATCTTTCGAAAGTTGTGCCCGCGGTTATGTGGCAGATGGGAATTTGTTAATGTCCGGTTGTAGATAACTTGACACCAGATCCAAATTAAAATGCATCAACCGCGTGTGTAGCCGTGATGGTCTCCTTTCGGCGGAGTCCGGGAAGTGAACACGGTTCTTGGGTTATGTTTGGCGTAAGTAGGAGTTCAGGATCACCTCTTGATCATTACTAGTTGACGACCGTTCCGTTTGCTCTCTTCTCGCTCTTATTTGCGTTTGTTAGTCACCATACTTGCTTAGCCGCTGCTGCAACCTCACCACTTTACCCCTTCCTTTCCCATTAAGCTTTGCTACTCTTGATACCCATGGTAATGGGATTGTTGGGTCCTCGTGGCTCACAGATTACTACAACAACAGTTGCAGGTATAGGTTATGCGATGATCACGACGCGAGAGCGATGTTTGCTTGTTTTGGAGTTCTTCTTCTGCTTATTCTTCGTTTAGGGGATAGGTTCCAGGTCGGCAGCCTGGGCTAGCAGGGTGGATGTCGTTGGAGTTTCTGTTTGTGTTTCATCCGTAGTCGGATGTTGCTCTTATGTATTGTGAAGTTGTATTGGTGTGGCATTGTATGCCTTTTGTATGTATCCCCATCTATTATGTAATGTTGATGTAATGATATCCACCTTGCAAAAGCGTTTCAATATGCGGTTCTATCCTTGGTGGGACCTTCAAGTCTCTTTAGGATAGTATCGCATATTGGGCGTGACAGGCAGCCCATAGCCGCCGCGCGCCCTGACGGGGTCCCTCCCGGGCGTGTGGGGTTTCGGGTCTACAAAAGCGCCCGCCGGATTGTCTTGCGTACCACGCTTTTGGCGGGTCTCCTTCGACGTGAGCTGTGGTGCATCACCCTCGGTGTTGGAGGTACACGGTGACGTGTTCATGTGCGAACAGCCGGTCTCAGGATCGTGGCAGAACTCGGAGTCAAAAAGCTCATTGTCAGGGGCGACTCACAGCTCTTTGTCAGGCAGATTAACAAAGATTATCAAAGCCCGTTGATGGAAGCTTACATAGATTAGGTGAGGAAACTGGAGGAGCGCTTTGACGGTATACAGGCGGAGCATGTCCCTCGGACGGAGAACGACATCGCCGACTACCTGTCAAAACGCGCTGCCCTCAAGCTACCCGTGGAACCAGGTACTTTTGTGCTTCAGTTAACTCAACCATCTGTTGAGCCGTCAACCGGGTAGAACAAGCGGAGGAAGCTAGGCTCCGGCAAGTACTTCCTCACCAAGCTCCCCGGAGCCACCGGCAAAGATGTTGCCGTGGATGCCGATCCTGCCGTGGGGCAACCAACTCCGGCAGGGCCTCAGGTCATGGCCGTAGAGACGGCCGCTCCCGTGGCAGAAGAGATGCCTTTGGTCCTTGTCGTCGAGCCACAGGCTCCGACATGGGCGCAACACACCGTACGATTCGTCCAAAAAGGAGAGATTCCTGAAGAGCAGGAAGAGGCAGAAAGAGTAGCCCGCCGGTCTGCTCTGTACCAATTCATTGATAACGTATTGTACAGAAAAAGACCGAATGGGGTGAAATTGAAGTGCATCTCCCGGGAGGAAGGACTAAAGCTGTTGGTAGAGATACATGGAGGCATATGTGGCTCCCATATAGGGTCGAGGGCCCTTGCCGGCAATGCTTTCCGGCAAGGTTTCTTCTGGCCCACCGCCCTCCAAGATGCGACAACACTAGTAACCACGTGTGAAGTGTGCCAGTTCCATTCGAAGAAGCTTCATCAACCAGCTCAAGCCCTTCAAACTATCTCTCCCTCCTGGCCCTTCTCGGTTTGGGGGCTCGACATATTGGGCCCCTTCCCCCATGCTGTCGGGGGCTTTGAGTACTTGTACGTCGCAATAGACAAGTTCACAAAGTGGCCAGAGGTGGAAGCAGTGAGGAAGGTGATGGCGCAGTCAGCCATCAAGTTCTTCAAGGGACTAGTGTGCCATTTTGGGGTGCCCAACATGATCATCACCGACAATGGCACACAGTTCACAAGCCAGGCCTTCATGCAATACATTGAGGATCTCGGCAGCAGGGTCTGTTTTGCCTCCGTGGCACATCCATGGAGCAACGGCCAAGAGGAGAGAGCAAATGCTGAAGTCCCGCGAGGCTTAAGAACGAATACTTTTGACAGGCTACGCAAAGAGTGGGAGACGCTGGATTGATGAGTTGCCGGCGGTTCTTTGGTCGATCAGAATGACGTCAAATCAAGCCACCGGCCAGACACCCTTTGCCCTAGTCTACGGGGCAGAAGCAGTTCTCCCCATGGAACTCATATACGGGTCACCTCTAGTGCTCGCTTATTATGAGCTTGAGCAAGAGCGATTGCGGCAAGATGATGCAATGCTCCATGAGGAATATCGTCTCCGGGCGGCTGTGAGAGCAGCACGCTACCATAGCCGCAAGGTTCATGCCCGGAGCTTTGAGGAAGGCGACCTTGTTATTCGGCATGTTTAGTCGGCCTAGAATGCCAACAAGTTGACGCCGAAGTGGGAAGGCCCTAATCGGGTAACACGAGTCACCAGGCCCGGCGCAGTCCGGCTGGAGACCGAAGATGCCATTCCAATGAGCAACTCCTGGAACATCGATTATCTCCGCAAGTTTTACCCATAAGGTGCGGCTGCCGGGCCTCCCGGCAAGCCACCCTTTTGTACAAGCCTTGCCGGCAAGGCATGTAACCCTTTGTACAAAGCCAGGCGCAGACCCTGAGCATAAATAAACAAAGTGCTGGAGCCCTAAGTTATAGGATGCATGCTAGGTTGAGTCTCTTCCTTGGTTAGGGTTGATAGTGCTTGGCGGCAGCTAACCCCTAGCTTAGAGGTCGAGTGCGCGTCTCTCTGTTCTTCTCTGTCTTCTTTGGTTCGCAGAGCACATAAGTATTCTTGCCGAGCTATTTTGGAAGAAAGGGGACGGGCCCGTGTCCAGGCCCGGGCAAGCCAAAGTTGCCGAGGGCTGTAAAACAAGGATCCGTCCACGGCAAGCCAAGGTTGCCAGGGGCTGCAAATCTAGATAAGTTATCTATCCTCTGTCATGCATTTCGTTATGGACTGGGATATGTGAAAGCTCGTTTTATCCCTAGTCTACCATGCTCCCCTCTTTCCGTACCATAGGACTATCTCCTGGGGCCGAATTTGGTCGTAGTCGCGGCAGCAAGGAAATGAAAGAAGGAGCCTAAGCCCACCTCATCCATGCCTCCACCAAGGGCGTGAGAAAGGTCGAGCAAAGTGGGGGGACGGCAAGGCCTGTTGCCGGGCGGAAAAACGTGTATCTGGAAAAATAACAAAGATTCGCTCCTTATTGTGGGTTCCACCCGCGAACGAAAAACACGACAAACACCCCTTTTTCATTAAAAAACATCCCATATACGTACAGTTCATTCGAAATGAAAAACATGAGCAAGGGGATTACAAGTTCTAAAGTTAACAAAGGCCCCAAGGCTTACAAGACTAAAAAGAGATAAGATGCCCGTAATCCCTTTCTTGTCCCTCTCCTCAGGAAATGAAACAAGAAAGCAGAAGGGCAAAAGGGGCGCCTAGGCGAGCTACGAGTGGCAGAAGGCACCAAGAGAACATCTCGGTGGTCGTCCAAAGGCTGGATGGTGATGGTGGCGCTGGAGGAAGAGCTTGAAGACGAGGCGACAGGACGTCAATATGCGACGAAGGCGTCGGTGCCCACGTACTCCGACCTGACGGCCTTGCCGCCCGCCTTCTTCCTCTTCCACAGCCTCCCAAGCCAGCTGCTCAAGGAGACGACCCCGAGAAGTTCAAGGAGTCGGCGACACGGATTATGGGGTTGCTGGAGCCGCCCGGAACGGCGCCCGATGCCTAGTCGGACCCGTCATCCTGCCGCCCGCTACCCTCATCATTGCTGCCATTGTCTTCCTCGCCACTCTCGCTCAAGGAGGAATCTTCATCGTTAGAAGAGCTCTCCACGCAACACCTTACGCGAGTCCCGAAGTGCCCGAAGATCTTGACGGAGAGGTGGCCACTCTCCATTAGTTTGAAATGGAGAGTGAGCCCCTCCGTCAAGTTGTGGACGCGAGCAAAGGTCTTCCACCCTCGGCGGAGATACATGACGTGAGGGGCGGGGAATTCGACATCGGCCCATGTGCCGCTGTTTCCACAACCTCTCATATGCAGCCGCAACGCCTGCGGCGGATCCAGCTCCATTTCCCATGCAAATTAAGTCGGAGGACAACGGCGTGGTGGCTGGCGCAGCCTCACAAAGAACTCGCAAGGGTTGTCCTCAACGTGGCCCTCCATCGGAGGAGGGACCGCTGGTGGAGGTGAGGCTGATCTGCCGCCCTGTCCTCCTCACCCTCGAGCGCCACAACGGCCTCGAGCTCGCCCACTCCCCCTCCCTCTAACGGCCGGCTCCACTACTACGAGATCTTAGGGAGGAGCGATGCATTGTCTCGCCGAGATCCTCGCTGGCATTGATGAAGCATTGCCACGCCCCCTCGCCATGAAAGAAGGAAGGAAGAAGCAAGAATGAGGAGAAGCAGATGACGAGGGATTGAGGGGCGCTGTTCCTCCTGCTCCCCGCTTTATAGAGGGGCGGGGGCAAGGCTCGGCCGCCCCTCTTGGCCAATCCGGCCGATTGAAGTGACAGCAGGCGGGGCCGTCGACCGCCCTTCCCGCTCCATTGAAGGCACGTGGGAATCAACCCCCGCGCGCGCGACTTCCTGCATCCCACACACATGTCATTTGCTCCCCATCGTGCATGCAGCAAACATGGCGCGAGGGATGGGCGCAGTGGGACGCGTGGAGCGACGGTTCCCAAGTGAGGGCAGTAAATGAGTAGTGGCCCTGCGGTCTCGAAGAGACACGCAAGACGCCTCTTTATTGTCCACCACAAGATGACGCCAGCATGCTTCCGTCACGCACGCGCGCGTGACCCCCATGTTGCGCGTTTAACACGGGTCATGGGGAACCGCAGCGGAGGGAGCAGTTACCGCGGAAAAATCCGCCCCGCCTGCCCGCGCACCGTTCTGCCCTGGCCCAACAACGTGTCGCGCTTATGTATGGCCCATGCCAGGGGGCTCCTGCCGGTGTACAAAAGTAGGGGATATCCTTTTGACCCCTTTACTTGTGCACGGGCAGTCGAAGCCATGCGCCATGGCCACACATAGCAGGGCAACGGAGGGAATCCGAAGAGAAGTCGAAGGCTCAAGACAAACAAGGCAACATCAAGGACCAAGGCTACAAAGTGCAGATGGACGAAGCAGGTTTCCCCTACAATACCCTTGCCGGGGGCAGCCTCAGCAGCCCCGGCAAGGCCCTTGACGGGGCAGCTCGCCCACACCGGCAGAGCGAGCCACCCTTGAACCCACAGCCTCCAATGTCAACAACCACGTTGGACCAGGGTTGGGAGGCACCTCTGTGGTGGCATGCAGATCTTTGTGAAGACATAGAATGCTCAAGATCAGATGGGGGTTGAGAGGCAACAACCCTCACCGAAGACCCTTACCAAAGAAATCCACAAGACCCCCGGCAAGATCCTTGCCGGGGATGCCAGCGCGCCACTGCAAGACCCTTGCCGGGCCACCCGGCAAGACCCTTGCCAGAGGCGACAGCAGGGCCACTGCTAGGCCCGTACCAACCAACTCCCCTCCGCCGTTCGCATGCAGCTGCCAGCTCAGCCAGCTGGGCAAGCACCTGCGTGGCAACATGCAGCTTCTAGGCCAACTCAGCACGCACCTGCATGGTGGCATGCAGATCTTCGTGGAGGCTCCACCACCGTGCCACCTCATCTGCTTGCCTACCTACATGGCATCACATGCATCGCTGGTCAGGGCGCATGTCGAAGCGAGGAGGAGCGGCGATGGATGGGACGGGCCTTGCTCCCTTCCCCGATAAACTAAGGGACATCTAAGCCATGCATTGAATGCATCTTGTCCTGTAATACGGGTGATAAGCTCGCAACACTATAGGCTCTTTCCACCTCCTGTGTGCCACTGTGGTAGCCCCTTTCACCTATAAAACCAGGCCCATGGGCCGTAAGGATGCGTAAAACCCTAGTCCTGCTTGGTGGATGTATTGAGTGTTCTTGAGCTCTCGAACTGGCTACGGGTAAACGATCCTCGTGTCAATTACTAATCCTGCTCTTCTCACAACCCCGCGCCCCACAACCGCAGTAGGGATTCTTGTGATCCCATAGGTGTCGTTTCTAACCGACAAATACAAAATTCCAACCACGACAATTGGATATCGCATTGCAGAATTGAACGAAGCAGTTAACTAAACACCACAACAAATGAACTAAACATTAATTGAGCACCACATTGCACAATATAAAATACTCCTAATAGAAGATCAGACAATTAACCGAACCAAGCATGCTTAACAACTTGGAAATATAGCAATTGTATTTCTTTCTCATGTATTTAGTACAGCCAAATTCGATTTACTTCTCACATGGTATACAATAACCGAATGCACCCACAACTATTGAATATCGCATTGTAGAATTGAGCCAAATAGTTAACTAAACACCACAACACAAATGAACCAAACGTTAACTGAGCAACACATTGCACAATCTATAACAAAACCAAGCATGCTTGACAACTTGGAAATATAGAAATTTTATTTGTTTCTGATGTATTTAGTACAGCCAAATTCGATTTACCTCTCACATGGTATACATAACAAAATGCACCCACAACTATTGAACATCGCATTGCAGAATTGAACCAAATAGTTAACTAAACACCACAACACAAATGAACCAAACGTTAACTGAGCACCACATTGCAGAATGCATAACCAAACCAAGCATGCTTGACAACTTGGAAATATAGCAATTGTATTTGTTTCTCATGTATTTTGTAAAGATAAATTTGATTTATTTCTCACATGGAAGACAATACAAAATTGCAGCCTGAAGAATTGAACATCACATTTGCAGAAGTGAACCAAATAGTTACCTGAAGACGACAACTAATTAACCAAACATTTAATAAGTGAGCACCACACTGCATGACATATAGAACACATACACCGGAGCAACAGATTGCATGGTAAAATTAGATAGCACAATTCACTAGAATTTGTTAAGGAAAGGCAGGAGCAGCACATGCAACGGGTAAACGAGCATGCTTAACTGGCGTAGCTAGCAAATGGCAAGGTGCTCCTCCAAGATCTAGGGGTCGTCACGAATGGTAGCTATCATGACCTCATCCGCGTTGCCGCCACGATTTGCTTCTCCGCTGCCAAATGCTCCTTGAGATCCTGGCTATACTACATGCACCGTGGCTTAGGACGGCGCTTATTTGGTGGAGGGGTCGGTAATTTGGGTGGAAGGTGTCGCGCTCGCACCGACGGTAGGGGCATGTGGGATGTGGAAGGAGGAGGACGGGGTTCGGGTGTGGATTACCTGCCTGGATAGGCGAGGCGGAGCAGCGCTAAGGTGGGTCACCGGCGAGGAGGCGGCGCTGCAAGCAAGGGGTGAAGGTTTCAAATTGGAAAGGAAGGAGGAAACAGGGGAAATGTGGCTTTTGGTAAGGGGGAGGGGTGGGGAGGTAGATATTTCCGCGGAAGCCAAAAATTTGGAATCGCTTCAGCGAAAAACTGGCGCGCAAAGTGTCATCAGACACGGTCCCTTATTCAAAACTATGTACGATATGTGAACATCACAAATGGCTCAGATAGCTTAACCCGTGTGCGATGAGTTTGAAGGTGAGAAATTTTGTTCCAATTTCCCTAGTTACAGTGCTCATCCACGTCAATGCATAATTTGGGTACACAAAGGAGACTACAGCACACCCACACTTCTTAATCGAGTAGGTTCAGCAATTAAACAAAGCTAGCTGGCCTAAATATTACTCTAATAAATTAAAGACCAGCGCTCTTAATTAAACAAAACAAAGAGTACTACTATGGCTGGTGCTCGTCGATCTCCGCCGCCTCCTCCATCTCCAGCTCGCGCCCGACGGTCTCCTGGGGAAGGAGCTCCATGGCATCCATTGCACCATTTTAGGCAAGCATATCGCCATCCGCATCCGCCATCCCTTTGGAAAAGTCCGCCACGAGCTGGGCGTGGGCGGTCGCAATCTGGGCTTGGACGGGCTCCTTCATCGCAAGGTATGCGGCGGAGGAATGGACGGCTGCTCGAATACTCTGAGCGATTGCCAACTCTTTGGCTGTGGGTTGCCAAACATTGTCGGAGAAGCTTCGTTCGATTTGTGCGGTGACCTCCACGAGCTGGGCGTGGGTGGCCTAGACATGGTTGTGGGTGGCCTCCATCAGGGCTAAGGCCGCCGCCGTGGAACGGACAGCTGATGTGCCACTCTCGCTAGCTGCTATCCCCGAGGCAGATGTTGCTGCCGCCACCTGAGAAGCAACAGCGGCCGTTTGGGCTGCCATGGCTTCCTGGTCGCAGATTGCGGTCGCGCTCAAGCACCTTATTAGCACGCGCATAGCGGCTGCGGCCGCGCTCTCGCCGGAGTGAGCCGCCGAAGTTGCCCTCACGATGCGGGTCCATGTCCCCATCTTTCACCGGTGACGATTGAACAGTTAAATGATATTTGGGGAGCGAGCTAGTGTGCTTAACACGCCGGCTATGGACTGTATCTGACGCACCTTCTCGCGTAAGCTATAGGCGTACTATACACCTACGGTGCTCCAGGATATTTTGCACTGCATCTCACAAGGTTGGTGATAATAAAATGTGTGGGATCAACTTGAGTTTTAATTTCGGTTTGAATTACAGAATGGGGTCTCAGCGGCAATGGACGGTGTTTGAATTGCTAGACCTTTTATCTACAGTGAACATGCGGTAACTTGGTTTTCTAGGCATTTCAGGTGCCCAATTCAAAATTAAACCACATGCTCTAATCCATAAAAACGGGTTGCAAAATCAAATGTTTGTCCTTGGTTACAAGCTTAGGTCACATGCAAGAAATGAGAATGAATGTCATACACCTTGACACTGTCGCTCAGCCGCTAACATTGAGATAGATGCTTTTGACATTCTAGTAAATTGAAAACTTGTCTGAAATTCATTAAACTTGACATGATATCATGGAACTGCAGCGACATGCCGTGGTAAAAATATTGTCCCATTGGGGGCAGGTGTGGTGTATAAGCTTCCCGCAAACTAGAGCTACTCTCACGACAAGCCTGATGGTTTCAGTAGGGTACGTGCCACCTTGGGGGACGAAATGATATATGTTGCCTCTTCTTACTTTCAAAATGTTTCTCGTGTCAACTGTCAGGACCCCGACTCGATGCCACATCGATCTAGCATGTAACACCTCATATCACTTTGCGGCCTCACGCACGGTATTCCCATGGGTGTCGTCCTACCGTTGCCCGAGACCGTTTGCGCCTTTTGGCACACGTATATGATAGTGTCGCTAGCATCCATATGGTAAAGACCCCGGGCTGACATGGCTAGTCGTAAACCCAAAGTGGCACAGACTTACAGGGACAGGCATCCATGACCCAGCATCGAACGTGTCGGTCATCAGCAAGTGAATCCGGGCTGTAGCACTGGGCTAACAGGACTCCGGTAAACCAGGCTGTAGCGGGCTGACAGGACTCCGGTATCCATCGCGTGACATTTCCCCGAAGGGACAGACACAGGAGCGAAGAAGGACACATGCTGGCCAGCCTAAGTGTTCCGGAGCAGTAGCAAGCTACCAAGGCTCAGTGGAGACACTAGGAGACATTTCCCGGTAAGAGAGGCTACTAAGAATAAACAACTAGATAGTCAGATCCCCCACATACCAAGCATTTCAATCATACACACAATATGCTCGATATGTGCAAATACAACAAGGCATCACAACATGACTCTATGACACCAGTACTTTATTTAAGGCTCAGAGAGCCATACATATCATACACACAAGTATGGGTCACATGACCCAGCATTCAAGTCATATAGACATACAAGCCAACAGCGGAAGTAACTTGTCTGGGTACAGACAACTAGCAAAATAAAAGAGGCTTGGGAAAGCCTGGCTATACTACGTGGTCCTTCACAAGCTCAGGGTCACCACCTGGGCCTCGGTCTACTCATCGATGTCAACGTCTACGAAGAACCCATCAGAAGGGGTTGCAGCGTCTTCTGAAAAATGTAAATTAAAGAAACATGAGTACAAAGGTACTCAGCAAGACTTACATCAGATCCTACATACATGCACATTATCAAGAGAGGTTGGTGGGGTTATTGCAGCAAGCCAGCTTTGACTCTTGGCTAAGCTATCCTACGATACACCAACTTGAAATGGTTTTGCGCACACGAGTCCACTACTCACCACTTCAATACACCACCAAGGATCCACCTCCGTCATCCTACGGAAGAGCCATCCTCGGCACTCACGCTTATTTTGAGATTTTTAGTAGTATCCATTCACCTGTCTATGAACTGTATAGGCAACCAAGTTGTCCTTTACCGCGGACGCGGTTATTCGAATAGATTATGTTAACCCTGCAGGGGTGTACTTCTTCATACACGTTCTCACCACTTACCGCTGTTTACACGACATGTACTTGGCAACCTTCAAGCGGAAGCCCAACGTGGGTGTCGGCCACGACCTACCTAAACACCTAAGTCTCTAGTCCAGGTTTATCGCCTATCCAGGTTCCATCCGCAGGGAGTCCGGCCGAGGTTTCCCATACGGCCCCGAACGATGTGTATAGGGTTCCCGAGATACCTAACGGGTATTCGGTACACCCGGCCACGTACCTACCACATCACAGCCCACCCCTACGGTCAGCGCTATCCACGGCCTCCAGTAGGCTACAAACACCAGAAACTACTTGCAACTCTTGGACAGAGGACTAGGGTGAATAAGAAGCCGAGAGGGTCCATTGGTTTCGGGCCCAATGCATGGTAGTAGCTGATTCTTAAATCACACATACAGATTTCAGTGCTTAGGGACGGCTTCAATCAACTCCTACACATGCTAGTGAGTTTCATCAAGTTACTGTGGCAATGACAGGTCATGCAGAGGAAATGGGTTCAACTACCGTAGCACACAGCAGTTTGAAACGCGTTGTCTTAATGCAGTAAAAGAGAGCTGGAGCGAGAACATGGGATTGTATCGATATTATCAAATGGTTGGTTGCTTGCCTGATGGGTCGATGGACGGATATGGTTCTTCGTTAGGGTAATCGTGGTACTCCTCGGAGGCAGAACCTGCCGCAAAGAGCATCGATACACAACATTACCAAACAATATGCAACAATATGATGCATGCATGAAACATGGAAATATGAGTGTGTTGCGCTAATGCAACTAAACCAGATGGGTTTGAACCATTCTGAATCAAAGATTCAAGTTTCAAACTCATACATGGCCCTTTATAAGTGTTTAATCTAGTTCTGCTCTAAACATCAGGTTAACTTGCCTAAACATGCATGAAACCAGTACAGATGGATAGATTGGATTTTTCTGATCATTTTTCATATATAAAACTTTGCATTTGGAGCTACGGTTGATTTACTATAAAATTTTGAAGTTTGGGCTATTTTCTGAAATTTATATATCATTCTGGATTTATTTTAATTCCAGAAAAGGATTACTGCGTCAGCATGAAGTCATGCTGACCTCAGCAAGTCAACAGGCTGGTCCAGGTCAAACTGACCAGTGGGTCCCGCATGTCAGTAGTTAATTAAACTAACTTAATTTAGTTTAAACTAATCTGGGTTAATTAGCAGAAGGGGCCCCACTTGTCATAGGCTCAGGGGGGTCAAACTGGGCCCACCCTGGTCAAAGTCAAGTCGGCTGCACCGGTGTTTAGCCGCCGGTGAGCCCGACACGGCGGTGGAAGTGATT
This sequence comes from Triticum dicoccoides, assembly GCF_002162155.2. NCBI lineage: Eukaryota > Viridiplantae > Streptophyta > Magnoliopsida > Poales > Poaceae > Triticum > Triticum dicoccoides. Next base: position 362,045,862 of record NC_041391.1, on the reverse strand, counting down.
TTGGCCGTTCCCGCCATCAAATGGGTCCTGGAAGGCATCTAAGTGGAGCTGGGGACAAACCGAAGCTCTTGGTGGAGTTAGTTGGGGTCGGGGTGGCCGGAATCGGCGCCGGCGACGACCTAGGCGGCCGCCGGAGTTCGGGTGGAGGCGAACTCGGGGCTAGGGTGTGCGGTGAGGTGTGGGGAGTGTATGGTTAGACCCTACGCGACGTGGTGAGTGCGATGGACACCGAGAGGTGACTGGAGGATGGCCGGGAGCACGTCGGCGACGATCTCCGCGGAGGTGCGTGCGGGTGATCTTCGTGCGGTTGCTACACAGCTCGGGGGTGAGAGAGGAAGGGAAGGGGAGGTAGCTAGGCTCACACGGCACTCGTGGAGGCAACCGGCGGGGTCGGGGACGGACTAATGCGGCGACGGCGTTGAAGGGGATCTCCGGCGATGGTGGACTCGGGCGAAGTCGGTGCGGTGGACTCGGGCCACACGAGCATGCGGGGCTCGGCTAGCTCGACGAAGAGGATGGCGGCGGAGCTCCTAGACATGGCGAGATGGAGCACGGACGGCGGGGAGCGCGGCTACGGCGATGGGGCGGTGGCGGTGGCGTCGGCCATGGCTGGGGAGCGCGAGGGAGAGGAGCTGGTGTCTGCGGGGTCGGGGAGAGGGAGAGGGGTCGATCCCCGTCATCAGCTGGATGAGGGGAGCGGTCAGGCGGCGGGCAGCTGCGTGGCACGCATGTTGTGCTCGCCGTCGAGCAGCTGCCTACCTGCCTGGCCAAGCCAAGCAGCTCGCTGGAGCGGTGGCTGGGCTGGGCCGGCAGGTGGGCCTCTGGGTGGCGCCAGATAAGTTTTTCCTGTTTTCTGTTTCTGCTTTTATTCTGTAAGTTTGTTGAATTTCTAAAAATACCTAGGCAACTCCAAAATTTACCAAACTGCACCTGGTCCTTAGTTGGAATATTTCCAGCAAGGAACATTTTAGTTTGGGAATATTTGAGCATTTGAAATATTTTATAAATTTTAAATGCCCAAATTCAAATATTTATGACTTAATACAAAGACCTTAGGATGACCTAGAAAATTGTGCATCACTTTTGGCAGAGGTTCTGAACCAAGACAAAAATGATGGACATTTTGGAAGGGCATTTCAGGTTCATTGAAAATTTATTTTTAGTAAACCCTAGTTGTTTGAGAGGGGCTGGGGGTTCTGTCATCCCCATTTCAAGTTTTTGTTGAGAAAAATAGACATGATGCAACACTCTAATGCATGAACTAGCTAGGGTGTGACAACTCACCCCCACTCAAAAGAATCTCGTCCCGAGATTTAGGTTCCTCCGGGAAGAAGGCGGGGTACTCAAGTCGAAGACGATCCTCCCTTTCCCAAGTTGCTTCCTTCTCAGAATGGTGCGACCATTGAACCTTGAGAAAATTGATATTACGACGTCGAGTGGTACGCTCGGCTTGATCGAGGATACGAACGGGGTACTCTCGATACGTGAGATTATCTTGAAGATCAAGCGTTTCGTGGTCCACTCCACAGATAGGATCCGAGAAGCAACGCCTGAGTTGAGAAACGTGGAAGACGTCGTGGACTCTGGAGAGATGCGGAGGTAGTTCCAATTGGTAGGCAACTTCTCCTTGTTTAGCGAGAATGCGAAAGGGTCCAATGTAGCGTGGATCCAATTTGCCTTTGATACCGAAGCGATGGGTTCCCTTCAGAGGAGTAACCCGAAGGTAAGCCTTCTCGTCAACCTCAAAGGTCATCGCCTTATGTTTTCGGTCGTATTGACTCTTTTGACGAGATTGGGCTGTTTTCAACTTTACACGAACAATGCGAACTTGCTCTTCTGCTTCCTGGATCATGTCCGGGCCAAAGAATTGTCTTTCCCCGGTTTCTGACCAGTTAAGAGGCGTTCGACACCTTCGTCCATAGAGAACTTCAAAAGGGGCTTTACCCAGGCTAGATTGATAGCTGTTGTTATAAGCAAACTCAGCAAATGGAAGGCATTTCTCCCAATCCATTCCGAATGAGATAACAGAAGCTCGAAGCATGTCTTCTAGAATCTGGTTGACACGTTCTACTTGACCACTTGATTGAGGGTGAAAAGCAGTGCTAAAGGAAAGGCGAGTTCCCATAGCATTTTGGAAACTTTCCCAAAATCGGGAGGTGAAAAGACTTCCTCGATCCGAGTTAATTTCCAGTGGAACACCATGGAGAGACACTATTCGGGAGATGTATAAGTCTGCTAATTGACTAGCGGTTATACTCTCGCGAACAGGTAAGAAATGGGCTACTTTGTTATTATTATTATTACATCCCATTTATTATTTCTTGAAGTCCATCTTCTTGTTAAGCCTAATGCATACCTCCTAGGAAAGTTTCCAGCCCAGCGGGGCGGAGAATAACAAGTTAACCCGGATATTGTGTACAACTATCGGCCCAGTTGCACTGCTGCTGTTGAAAAAAAGGCCTGTGTAGTACAGTACAACCTAACATGGCTACTCAGCCCACATTCAGCGATGCCGGAAAGGCCCAAACAAGGCTTCTGTAAAACTTTTTGAAGTCACTGAGCTCAATTAATAACTTAAGAAAAAATTTAGATTACAGTAGAACCTAATTAAAAGCTGTCACGAGCAATGAAATAATTCAACGGGTCCCACTTTTGCGTATGTGCGTGCGTGTGTGTGTGTGTGGGCATCCTGGATTCGGGGGTATCCAGCCCTGCCTGCCTGCGGCCCACCACATGGCTCCATCGACGGCCTGGTACGGCCCAACATCAACACCAGCACCACAATACCCTCGCGAGGGGCCAAGCCTCGCGAGGCGGGCGGCGCCAAGACCCCCGAGGGGGGCGGCCTCCTCAGGCTGGCTCCTGAGGGGCAGAGGTTTTATGCAAGTTACCTCATGAGGCTCAGCTGACATGAGCCATGACGACCAAGGCCAGGCGGGCGCCAGGCGGGTGCAGAACGCTTGTTTCCTCTTCGGTTCAAGGGAGGCAAGCCACAGGCGCAGAGTCCCGAGGAATCAACCAAAGGTATCCATTTCAATGCAACGACACCAAGACCGCCAGGACAACAGGAGGGAGGTCATCAACGAGCCCACCACAGCGCCACGACCAGAGGCTTTTCGCAAGCGAAGACTACTTTTGTCAGGATAGACTGTACTACTTGTCCCCCAGCTGTTGTGGGATTCCTTCCCGCTCATATTTGGAAAGAGGACCAAGGCCACTATAAACAGGACTAGCCACCACCACAGAAGGGGGACGGGATCAGAACAAGTAGAACTAGCATACACCACACCAGCCGAAGAACGCCTCACCTCATGAGGCTTGTTCATCCACTGTACTAGCTCATCCTCAGCCCTTCGAGGCAATCCACCAAAACGCTGGAGTAGGGTATTACAACACAATGCTGGCCCGAACTAGGATAAAACTGTTGTGTCTGTTGTCGCTTTGAGCTAGACGCGCTAGGCTTAGGAGGATCGCGAGTAGGCATGCTGGGTAGGTTGAGATCTCCGCACGCACCCCAGAGTTCGAACCTCTCAAGGGTATGAGGATCCCACAATCCGACATTTGCCGCGCCAGGTAGGGGTGCGTCGGATCTTCTCTTTCGTCGACCAGTCCTCCGCTGCTCCACCGACGCCATGGCTGACAACCCGAGGGCGCACGTCGAGCACTGGGTCGTCTAGACCTCCTCGGCAGCGCCCGCCGGCGAGGAAGACCTCCACTCCCCCCTGCTCGTGGCCCGCATTCCGCCAGGGGCGACCGGCCGCGGGGGGCGTGCGACGCAACCTTCTCCACTGGCGCCGCCCTGCAGCCGCGCCGTCGCGCGACCTGCAAACTATGCTTCAGCAACCGCTCTGCACTTGTGCAGGGAACAAGGAAACATGCGGGCAGCGGTCATCGTGGCCCGAGAGCTCCTGCGGTGCAGGCTGCTGGAGAGCGGCCGTGACATCCTGTTCGAACGGGTCACCGAACTGCTGGATGTAGCATGCAGGGAGCAGCACCGTTCTGCACCCTACCCACGTCACAGGCGATGGTGGGGGTGCGCGCTCATCCCTGGCACAACCACGTGCCCCCTCCCTGGGGCTCTGGAGAGCCTCTCGATGCCGACCAGCCTCGCGGAGCAGCCCACGCCACCCTGAACGTGCCCCCTCGCCACGGGGCTGCTCCAGGCGACATCACCAGGGGTCGTGCTAGGGTGCCGGTCCCTGGCCAACAAGACCAGAGGGCGGATGAAGAATGCAAGAACGTTAGGCAGCTGGGCGGCGCTTCTGGCGCGAACAGTCTGGAAGCCTATGTCCCTGTCGCAATGGATCCAAGCCAAGCGCGAGGAGAGGGCCCCAGCCGATCCCCCACGCCAGGCTGGGTGCTAGATGTATAGGAGGCCGAGCTCTCCTTCGAGCCACCACCAAGCCCCGTCAACGTCTCCAACGGCGACAACCTCCGGGTACAGCTAACCTCATAGGATCATGCTTACGCTAACCATGGATCGCAGGTGAACCAGGGTGCAGCTGCCACCAGGACTCTCAGGACGACGGATCCCCCGCGGGAGCGCAAAGGACGTTGGGAGAAACGAGGGGGAATCCTAGTGGCAGGGCCCTCCTCGCGTCGCACGAAGCAGGGACCTGCCTGGAGGTAGGTTCCCCGCCGGGGAAGGCGCCGACTAGCCTTTCTCCCCGGTGGGGGGGGGGGGCGCTACGGTCGCCGAGGACGCCGCCAGCGTCCCCCTGGCCCCTTGGTCTTGTCCTGGTTTTCGGTACCCCCAACGGTGGTCAGGGGTGGCGCATGGTGGGGTCCTCGTTAGGTGACATGAAGCAAGGCTCCGGCCTGTGAAGGTCTCCGCTCGTGACACTCTCACATAATAACGAGTGGGTTGTACACGTCCCGGAGTCTCCTTAGTGCCACCCTGGGGCCTCATGGGGGCTCCCGCCCACGTCCTAGTGGAAGCACCATGCTCTGTGCTGGCCGTCGACACTGTCCCCAATGACTATGCCCAACCAGTGGAAGCACGTAGCTCCGCGCTGGTGAGAAGACTGAAGATTGAAGACAAAAGACTAGCTAGGCGCCGGACGCGGTCGTCTGCTTTTTGCGTCCTTTTTGTACTTGCTTGCCGACTTTTTGAAGCAGTTTGTTTTTCGTGCGTTTATAAAAATGGGGGGAGTTTTCTCGTTCGTGTTGCTCTCTTGCCTTCAGTTCTTGTGTTCTTTCTGGAGCTCGTGACCGCCACCCTGCCCTCAAGCACCTTGCGAGCGGGGGCTGGGTACGGTGCATGCGCTGGTGCCGATCGCCCCCCGGGGGGCTCGAGGGTGCAGCCGCCTCGTGTGCCCACCTCGTCATGGTCTGGCAGTGGGTTTCTCACGAGGCACTCTTTGGCAGGCCGACAGGCCCCTCGAGAGGCATAGAACCTCGCGAGCCCGCAGCAGGCTCGCCTTAGGAGAAGGGGCTCGGCCGCGACGCCGTGCCCCACTCAAGACCCCCAAAACCCAAGATAAGTCATAAACAATAACCTTGCCCAGCGACCCGCAGCCCTATGGGGCCCCGCTTTAGGTGTTACTTCAAAAAGCATTTACCAATCTCACACATCATAAGGGCACCCCCTTTTCAAAATGCTCTCACAAGAATGCGTTCAAGTTTTTGTTATACAGGTTAAAGCAAAAGAAACACGGGCCTAGCTGGAGGCGCCTTCTTCGTCGATCCCATCCGTGCTGCTTGTGCCGTAGCTGCCATCCTCCTCGTCATCACCACCCACGCCAGCTTCTTCGGCCGCGAGCACAATCGTGTCGTCCTCAGGAGTCCGGTCCTTCACCAAGGCATCCACATGACCATCCACCCACTGGGCGAGCTTGTCTTGGGTGGCCGTAGGCACGGGGGCTAGCACGGTGCCTAAATCAAAGTGAGAATCAAGATTCAGGAGGTTCCTGAAGATGCACGAGAGAGCACGCCTGAGGAGGCCCCGGCTCCTATCCTCGACAAGCTGGCGAGCTTTTGCGGCCTGATCTCCCAGGCGGGTCACGATATCAGTGAAGAAGTTGAGATGGCTGGCGTAGTCGCTCTCGTGCGGGTGAGGAGCGCTCTCGTCATAATTAGCACCCAAGGCATTGTTGGCTCTGATGCGCAGACCTTGGAGCATGGAGCCGTGCTCGTGTTCCAATGTCAGGCGGCGGCTCTTTTCACTCGAAGCCTTCTTTAGGAGGGAGGCGGTCTCTTCGACTTGCTTCTGGAGAGAGGATATCTCAGGACGGGCAGAATTCAGGGCAGATTCGAAGGAAGTCAGACTCCTTGGGCAGCGCTCTCACGCTGCTCCACAGCCTGCAGCTTAGTCTTTAGGGCGGAGGTCCGGTCCTCAAGCTCAGCCTTAAGCAGATCCAGGTCCAAGCGGTCCCTTCCAGCCAGCTTAGCACGTGCCTTCACCACCCTCTCCTCCACCTCCACCTGGAGCTGAGCTTCTCGGGCGGCGACAACATCCTCAGCCACGGCGGTCTGTCTCTCCCTCTCCTCCAGCCTCTCCAGTGCCAAGCTGTGTTCAACAGTCTCCAGCGTCAAGTCTTCATGGCGCCTTAGGAGCTCCGCCTCGGCAAGGGCCACATCGCCTGGTGAGGAGGCCAGCAGGGCGTGACGCTCCTTGACTTCACGCTGCAGAGCAGCATTTGAGGACAGAAGATCTCGCTCCCGCTCCTCAGCCGCCTCATGGCGGTGGTTGGCTGCCTCGGCATCTTCCATGTCACGGGCGCAAGCTTCGCAAGAAGCCATGAGCGAGGCCGTCGCGAGCGCTTCAGCTTCGTCACGCTGAAGCTTCCCAAGGTTGATGGCCACCTTCAGCCACTGCCACTCATCCTCCAGGCAGCGGTTCTACCTCAAGCCTGGTTTCGACGTTGTCAAGCTCCCCGCCAAGATGGACCATCGCACGCACCGCTTCACTGGAGAGCCCGAAGCGCACCGTGCTACGCCCGTGAGCGAGTGCGAGCTCATCGCCAAAACCTTCGCCGGCCCCGGAGGCCGCTCAGGAGGCGCTGGGTGCCCCGCCAGTCGCCGACCGGGGGCTGGCAGGTGTAGCCCCATAGCTTGAAGATCAAGGCTGCCTAGGGGGCACCCCTTGCCAGCAATGACAAGAGGAAGGATCACCGGTGCACCCCCCCTCCCGTCTCATGGGCAGAGTCGCGTGGAGAGGGAGCATGGCCCCGGGGCACCCTCGCGGCGTCATGTGAACTGGAGTTGGTCCCACGCCCTGCGCAGGATCGAGGCACTGGGGGCTGCGCGCATGCATCAAGCTGGAGTCCTTGGGGATGCCTGCCTCCCGGGGTTTTGCCTTCGTGGGGACCATGCAAAACCCCAGCCATGAGAAAACGCGGCGCGCTAGGAGGTCAAGACAAAGATACTCACTATCGGCAGCCACATATCTCCTCGGCTTCAGCGGCCGACGGGTGCCGTTGTTGCAGCACGGGGACCTCTTCCTCTTTATGAGTGACTCGAGGCACAGGCGGTACCAACCAGACCTCGACGGACGATCCTCAGGAGGGGGAGCGCTCGGCGTGGCATCTGGAGCGGGTGTCCCAAGGGAAAGGGCACCGGCGAGACCTTCTAGCTCACGGCTCCGAGGCCGTTGGTGGGCTCCTCACCGTTAGCAGCCACTGTGGAGCCACCATCCCGGGCGTCAGAAGCCCATGCCTCCGGAGTTTGGGGTTGCACCAATTCTGTGGAAGCTCCTTCCAAGGCCCCAGAAGCCTCGGACTCCTGAGCCTCTAGCGAGGCCGGGCCTCCGGAGGAGCTCTCGACAACTGATGGAGGCGCGCGCCCCCTGCCTCCACACTCGGGGCGCACGCGGCAGGACTGATCAGGAGAGGAGCCACGATGACAGGGTTCTCGTGGGGCCCCTCAATGCCCTCGAGAAGCAACCCCCACTCGTCGAACAGAGGCATTTGCCCCGTGAAGGCCACCTTGTTCAAGCATAGATAGAGAAGGCAGCTACCCCTCGGAAGGTCAGCAGGCTCGGACTTGCCGGTCAGAAGCTTGAGCACCATGCCCAAGGTGTCAGGAGCAAGCAACGGCCTCTGTAGCCTCATCGCATCTCCGACGCCTGTGAAGTCCCACATCGGGCGGGAATGGCGTTGGAGGGGAGCAATGCACTGCTTCACGAATTCCTTCACCACCATTGGCACCGTCACCTCCAGTTCTTGAAGCCTCGCCTGTCTCTTCCGGACGAAAGCAAGACGCCGGCCGGAGCTAGGCGAAGCCGGCGCGCCAGGAGTCAAGAGCAAGGGCTGAACGCGCAGGCATCCATAAGAAGCCACTACTTCCGGAACCCCTTCGCAGTAGGCGAGAGCTCGAAGTCAATCCTCGAACCAGCGGTCGCGGCCATGACTTCAAAGTTCGCGCACCCCGAGCATTGGCAGGCGTAGACCAACCGAAGCAAGAAGAAATGGCGAAACAAGGCCCCGGAGGGAGTGATGCCTATCATGGCCTCGCAGAGAAAGGCGAAGACGGCGAGGAGGAGGATGGAGCAGGGGTCTAGATGCAGCAGATGGATATGGTAATGCGACATCACGGCTTTGAAGAAAGGGGAGAAAGGAGGGATCAACCCAGCAAGAAGAGCATGGAGATAGATGGGGATCTTGTTGGTGCTCATCTCTCTGGTTCACCAAGATGCAGGGTGAACAGCTGTCGCGCTCCCCTCATTGGAATCGGCAGCGAGCGCATGGCGAACCTTGTCCAGCCTCTCCTCATAGATCACCGTCGACTGCTCAAGGGCTGGCTCCAGGGCCGGCGGAGGACCGGCCGGGGCGAGCTGCTTCCCCTTCTTCTTCCTCGGCTTGGGGGCCATGGCGAGTACTAAAAGAGGGAAAGGCACCAGTGCCGGATCTATGGACACGACGGCAAGATTGGGAAGGAGGAAACAAGAGCCAAGTACGGTAATTTGTGAAGGGCGAGCTACACTAACAACAAGCGGCTGCTGGGTCTACCAGATATCAAGGCAGCATGGGGGAGTGGAGAGGCCCACCTCCCATCAACCGCCACGTGTCTTAAAGGCCGCAGGCTGATAGGGCCCACGGCAATCCACCCTTACCCTTTGGCTTTGCCTGGAAGCCAAGCCCGAGCGCGCCTTGGGCCCGGGGCTACTGTCGGCGTCCTGGATTCGGGGTTATCCAGCCCTCCCTGACTGCGTCCCACCACATGGCTCCATCGATGGCATGGTACGACCCAGCATCAACACCAGCACCACAAGACCCTCGAGAGGGGCCAAACCTCGCGAGGTGGGTGGCGCCAAGACCCCCGAGGGGGCCAGCCTCCTCAGGTTGGCTCCTGAGGGGGCGGAGAGTTCTATGCAGATTACCTCATGAGGTTCAGCTGACGTGAGCCATGATGACCAAGGCCAGGCGAGCGCCAGGCGGGCGCCAGGCGGGTGTAGAGCGTAGGTTTCCTCTTCGGTGCAAGGGAGGCAAGCCATAGGCGCTGAGTTCGAGGAATGAGCCAAAGGTTTCCATTTCAGTGCAACAAGACCAAGACCGCCAGGACGGCAGGACGGAGGTCATCAACGAGCCCACCACCGCGTCACGACCAGAGGCTTTTCTTAGGCGAAGACTACTTTTGTCAGGATAGACTGTACTACTTGCCCCCCTTCAAATCCGGCCATTGTGGGATCCCTTCCCGCTCATATTTGGGAAGAGGACCAAGGCCACTATAAATAGGACTAGCCACCACCATAGAAGGGGGACGTGATCAGAACAAGTAGAACTAGCATACACCACACCAGCCCAAGAACACCTCACCTCCTAAGGCTTGTTCATCCACTGTACTAGCTCATCCTTAGCCCTTCGAGGCAATCCACCAAAACGCTAGAGTAGGGTATTACACCAAAACGGTGGCCTGAACCAGGATAAAACTGTTGTGTCTCTTGTCCCTTTGAGCTCGACGCGCTAGGCTTAGGAGGATCGCGAGCAGGTAGGCTGGGTAGGTTGAGATCTCCGCACGCACCCAGAGTTCGAACCTCTCAAGGGTTTGTGGATCCCACAATCCGACAGTGTGTGTGTGTGTGATAGAGAGAGAGAGATCCATCGGTCGATGCTCGTAAATACATCTTTCAGCCATATGCAATGTTGATGCTAAGTAAAAACTTATATAGTTGACACAGTCATATAGAACATTGTAGCACACTAAACTTGCGTACAAAAATTTCACGCAGGCGGCACAATCAGGATGGAAGTAGTGGATCGCTACGGGTAGGGCTATGTTGAAACCAACAAACTCGTACATAACGGTTCATCGTCTTTGTTAATGAAGGGGAAATATCTTGAATGTTGTGCAAAGAAAACAGACGGACAACACAATAATTTCTGCTCGCACATTAAGTTGACGTATAGCCCTTTCTAAAAAAAGTTCAGGTACAAAATTAGAACAGGGCACAATCAAATGTACTGGCACATCAGTGCTTCACACCCATAGCTCGGATTTAACTAGTCTCTGACAAGATGGAGTTGTTACCTCAAATTAGAGCACATCCAGGCAGCCAGCCCTGACTCTTCTCCCAAAGAAGCAGTGGCCTCCACCGCGCGATGGAGTAGGCCATGTGCCATCCATAATTGCGAGCAACACGGGGAAAGTCTGACGTTGACTCCTGTAATGGGCGTCATCGACGGACCCTGGAACCAGTGGCGGCGGCAGGAATTCGATTGATGGATTGACCACTTCTTCTACATGCACGAACAATTGATATAGGTACATCCCTAACGTGGTCCGCGGCGGCCTTGGTGGCGACGAATAGTACAACCCCAGTTCCTGCACCGGTATCTCAACACCAATCACCTTCGGTATGGTGGACGGCTTGTTCATCCTGTTGAAAATATGCCCCAGAGGCAATAATAAAATGGTTATTATTATATTTCTTTGTTCATGATAATTGTCTATTATTCATGCTATAACTGTGTTATCCGGAAATCGTAATACATGTGTGAATACATAGACCACAACATGTCCCTGGTAAGCCTCTAGTTGACTAGCTCGTTGATCAACAGATAGTCATGGTTTCCTGACTATGGGCATTGGATGTCATTGATAACGGGATCACGTCATTAGGAGAATGATGTGATGGACAAGACCCAATTCTAAGCATAGCTCAAAGATCGTGTAGTTCATTTAGCTAGAGCTTTTCCAATTCTCAAGTATCATTTCCTTAGACCATGAGATTGTGCAACTCCCGGATACCGTAGGAGTGCTTTGGGTGTGCAAAACGTCACAACATAACTGGGTGACTATAAAGGTGCACTACGGGTATCTCCGAAAGTGTCTGTTGGGTTGGCATGAATCGAGACTGGGATTTGTCACTCCGTATGACGGAGAGGTATCTCTGGGCCCACTCGGTAATGCATCATCATAATGAGCTCAATGTGACCAAGTGTCTGGTCACAAGATCATGCATTATGGTACGAGTAAAGTGACTTGCCGGTAACGAGATTAAACGAGGTATTGGGATACCGACGATCGAGTCTCGGGCAAGTAACGTACCGATTGACAAAAGGAATTGTATACGGGGTTAATTGAATCCTCGACATCGTGGTTCATTCGATGAGATCATCGACGAGTATGTGGGAGCCAACATGGGTATGCAGATCCCGCTGTTGGTTATTGACCGGAGAGGCGTCTCGGTCATGTCTGCATACCTCCCGAACCCGTAGGGTCTACACAATTAAGGTTCGGTGATGCTAGGGTTGTAGAGATATGAATATGTAGTAACCCGAAAGTTGTTTGGAGCCCCGTATGAGATCCCGGACGTCACGAGGAGTTCCAGAATGGTCCGGAGGTGAAGAATTATATATAGGAAGTGTTGTTTCGGCCATCGGGAAAGTTTCAGGGGTCACCGGTATTGTACCGGGACCACCGGAAGGGTCCCGGGGGTCCACCGGGTGGGGCCACCTATCCCGGAGGGCCCCGTGGGCTGAAGTGGGGAGAGGACCAGCCCCTGGTGGGCTGGTACACCCCCCTTGGGCCCCCCCTGCGCCTAGGGTTGGGAACCCTCGGGGAGGGGGCGCCTCCACTTGCCTTGGGGGGCAAGGCACCCCCCTTGGCCGCCGCCCCCTAGGATATCCCATCTCCTAGGGCCGCCCCCCCCTTGGGGACCCTATATAAAGAGGGGGGAGGGAGGGCAGCCGCACCCTTGCACTTGGCGCCTCCCTTCCCCCTTGCTACACCTTTCCCTCCCGCAGACGCTTGGCGAAGCCCTACCGGATCCCTGCTGCATCCACCACAACACCGTCGTGCTGCTGGATCTTCATCAACCTCTCCTTCCCCCTTGCTGGATCAAGGAGGAGACGCCATGCTGACCGTACGTGTGTTGAACGCGGAGGTGCCGTCCATTCGGCACTAGGATCTCCGTTGATTTGGATCACGACGAGTATGACTCCCTCAACCCCATTCTCTTGAACGCTTCCGCTCGCGATCTACAAGGGTATGTAGATGCACTCGTCTCTCTCGTTGCTAGATGAACTCATAGATTGATCTTGGTGAATGTAGGAAATTTTTTATTTTATGCAACGTTCCCCAACAGTGGCATCATGAGCTAGGTCTACGCGTAGTTCTCTTTGCACGAGTAGAACACAATTTGTTGTGGGCGTAGATGTTGTCAACTTTCTTGCCACTACTAGTCTTATTTTGCTTCAGCGGTATTGTGGGATGAAGCGGCCCGGACCGACCTGTGGGGACCCCGACTCGCAAGTCGTGATCACCGAATGCACGTGTACAGTGATCCCAGAGATCAATGCTCACTGAACACATAGAAGCTGAATAACAAGAGTCTTACATCCATACATACCGTCTTACACAAACAGTGACCAACATGGTCAAGTCTTACATCGATAAAGCCTTAAGGGCTGAACATCAAATGAAACATAGCAGCGGAAATCGTCGTCGATAAGTAGAACCCATGCCATCTGCCTTAACCCTACAGGCAATCTGACTGGGAACGTCCTAGTTCGCATGATCGTCTCCAAAGAACTCTTCTTCGAACTCCGGTTCTCCCATGCCTGGTCAATTAAATAACCAGTGGCAAGCCAATGAGTACTTTGAATGTACTCGCAAGCAACCCATGATTTGGTTCAAGGTACAGTAATGCATGACATAGGTAAAGTTTTGCATAAAGCTAGTTTTGAGTGCAGGACATGTTCAACATCCTATAAAGCATGCATCAAGAAAATTCAAGTAACCATAAGATCTGGTCACAGATATCAACATAAATAGAAAGGGGCACCAACCCATTTATCATAAACAGAGAGGGCACCAACCCATCTCAATCGTGTCAAGTCCTCTGACTTGATCCAAGACAACACCATCATCTCACACACACACCGGGTTTGAAAACAAGTGGACGTAGCCCAAGAGCGGTTACCCAACTGTCCTTGACCGTGGACACGGCTATTCGAATAGTTTTACACTCTGCAGAGGTTGCACACTTTACCCACTAGATCCGGGGAACTTCCGTGTCATCCACGACCCGCGGTACCTCAAGTACCCGGGGTAAGCACCCGATCACTACCTTTCCCTAGACGACACTAACATGGAGTCCACTCGATTGGTAGTAACCCCCATGCCGAACATTTCACATCATAAAGTTGTGGAGCCTCGCTCCCATTTTCATCACATACCACAAGCATGGGGTACCAACGGTGTGTCCGGTGCCCTGTGAAAACAGTCATGGCCGCCCTACCTGGCACGACCCCGTCCCAAGAGAGAGCACCAACTCTCCCCCGTCACTAGTAATGCGGGCTCCAAGCTAGTATAGGTCTAGGTACTCAATAATGCCCTTTCCCATATAAGGGTAGAGTGGTCGCGCATGTAAGGTTGGAATAACGGTCGCAACTCCGACCAATCCGTTTTGAAAACAACACACACCTTCCTTGGCACACCACTTCGTCATCAAGTGGTCACCCATCTCATCATCTCCCTCGGGCATAGGTGGCACCCGACGGGGTTTTCGAAAAGACTTTTGAAATCACATTGCCTCCTTCACCATGCACAAACCCACCCCATTTGCGTAGCATCTACATTTGCATCCTATCTACTCCCACCGGCATAACCCTCATAAGAAGGTAGGGCCAGGCACACTGCAAGTATCAACGAGGAAGTAATCGTGGTAACCAACCCACGTGGTTCACCATCTCATCATGATTCCGATGCATCGATAATAAAGAGCTAAAAATGACATGCATATAAAAGGGGTATCATAGTCATGGTCAAAGGGCTACTTGCCTTGGTTGGCTTGATCTTCAAAGTCTTTAGGCTCTGCTCCTGCTTCTTCCTCAGCTACCTCGTCAAACACGGGATCTAACGTCGCAAGAAAACAACGGGAAAAATAAGACAATAATAAAAACAGAAAAGTCAAAGTGCTCACAAAAATGTCAACTTATTTTTGTAAAATACTAAGAGGAAAGCTAGGAAGGGGACAACTTTTGGTTTTGGTTTTGGAGCAGCAAAATAGGAGTTATGGATTTTCAAAGGCCTATTTAAATGCTAAAAACCACATTTAAATATTTACAGAGAATAAAAGGTGGTTGGATTTGAATGAAAGTTGCACCATTAAATAGGTTGCAATATTCTAGGAATTTAGAAATTGGAATCAATGCATTTGGATTAATATTCTGTCCTGTGGAATTTTGGAAATAATACAGAAAAGGAAAAAGAGAAACGGCGCTGTGCCACTGGGCCAGAGAGGCCACAGCAGCAGCAGGCCCAGGGGGGGGGAAACCCAGCCCACGCGGCCGCCACATCGAAGGCGTAAAGGCTGAATACGCCTTCAGCCGACGGCGGATCGGTGCGCGCGTGCGCGCACGTTTTAAACCTGACGGGTGGATCCCACCCGTCAGGGCGTGTGGCTGACGGGCCGGCCCCACGGCGGCCGTCGTCTACCTCCGGCCAGAGGCGACGGCGAGCTCGCCGGCGGCGATACAGGGCATGGGAAGGGGCGCGGAGGCTACCGTTGGACTCAGGAGCGAGTCGCGGTTCTGGTGGTGGTGGAGACGGTCGCCGGGGTGGCCTGCTTCGCCGGCGACGAGGTCCCGCGGCGGAGGTGCTTCGGGCGCCGGTGGTTCCGGCCGTTTCCGGCTGCAAAACGAGGGGGAAAGAGAGGGGAAAGCATCAGTGAGGCGAGGGGAGTCCAGTTCGAGAGAGAAAAGGAGCGGAGGAGGCCTGTACCCGCAGATCGACGGCGACCCGAGGCGGCGGAGCTCGAGCTCGATCTCGAGCTCGGGCGGCTCTGGAGAGAAGTGGGTGGTTCCGGGGGTGGATTGGGTGTGTGGAGGGGCGACAGGGAGGAAGAGGAGGGCTCGGGAGCGCCTTATATAGGCTGGCCGCGGTTCACCGTGGGCGTGGCCTACGGGCGCCCGCGGGATCGGCTCTGGAAGCCGTTGGAGAGAGGTTGGAGCTGTCCACGGCGCTCGTGGGGATGGAGTAGGGCGCCAGGGAGGAGGAGAGAGAGCGGGGGAGTGTTCTGGCGCCCGCGCGTGTGAGGCTGGCCATTGGCCGAGCCGGACGGCGTCGGGCACGCGCTGCAGGAGGGGAGAGAGAGGGAGAGACAATGGGGACGGCACGGCGGCGTGTCGCAGACGTCAAGACACATCAACTGGCGCGATGGGAAGGCACGAGGCGGTCGGGAGGCGCGGTGTCAACGGTCGGTGCTCTGGCAGGCGCTCCAGAGCGCGACTTTGGCCGGCATCCGCGGGTTTTCCGCGTCGCGCGCGCGTCCTTTTCTGTCTGGAGGCTACAGTGGAAGGGGGCAAAACCTGGAAAGAGCCTGGGATGCTCTGGGGTGCAGAGGGGAGAGAGAGAGGCTGGGAGAGAGAAGGGAAGCTGTTGTCCAGAGAGGACAAACGTGATTCCCTCCTTCCTCCACATTGCTTCCTCGGGTAGAAAAGTGTCTAAGTGACAGAGGGGAGTGAGGAGGGGTTGTGGCAAAAAGATGAACTCAAGGAGATTAGTGAAAGTGGCAAAAATAGGCTTTTTAGTATTTTGCCAGAAGGTGTTTGATGGAGTTTTGGGTAAGCTAATGACTCCCACTGGCCAAGATACTCCAAGGGGTGAAATGTCACATATATTTAGGGCCTTCCACCCATTTTGAGCTTATTTGGACAAAGTTGCCAATGCAACTTTTGCAAACCCTAGAAATGGGCAGAAATGGATTTGTGTAGATCCAGTGGAGTAAATCATTTCTCCTTGATGTGCCACTTGGTGTGGTAGCCTTATTTCGTCGCATGATCAGGCTCACCAAAGTTGGGGTCCTGGAGAAAAAGTTGGTAGTGCAAAGTAGTTCAAACTTGATTCTGGTCAGAGAGGGTTTTGAGGCACTTTGACCAAGACTTCCTATTCTCCAACCTGTGCCATTTGGTCCAGATGCATCATTAGACCAATGAAGCATGTCCACCAAGTTTGAGCACATTTGGACATACTTGGCATTGTAAAGTTGATCAAACTTCAGAATGGACAGAGATAGTTTTGAGGGGTTTTGATGGTGTTATCTTGTTCTCCAAGTCATGAGACTTGGCAAGATCATCTAATATGTCATATGTGACATGATGGAATTTTCCTGGAATTTCTGGAGAATATTTCCTTTGTAAATATTTCAAAAGCTTGAAATATCCAGAAAGGGTTTTAGAGGGATTTGACCAATATTTTGAGCATGACCAGGTGTTGAAACTCTTATATATGGACAATATATGTCCTATGAGTTTCCCTAAATTTTGTCAAATATTTTTGAAACAGTAAAGTAATTTTTTCCTATTAAAGACCATTTCTGGCCTTAAGAAAAAGCCTTTAAATAAAATAGAACAGTAACTTTTAAAATTATATTTTTGTGGTTCCTGGGCATCCTATATCTAATAGGAGTCTAATATATTTTTGGAAAGATTTTTACTGCCCTTAATCAAGTACTTGTAGTGCAAACCTCAATTCAGGGGTTTTTGGAAAACTAATTTTAGAAAATACTTTCTGGCCAAATTATCTTTGTTAGAAAACTCCATATAGCACTATTCACATGGCATGGTCATTGGTCAGGAGCTTGGGGTAAGGAGGTGGAATATAGAGGGCAGAGTAGTTGACTTCAAGAAGCACTTGAAAGAAACACAGAGAGAAACCAACTCCAAAAAAAAGCCAAAAAAAAATGCAAAAAGTTTTTGTTGGTCCAAATTTTCATGCTTTAATAATGAAAATGAAATGTTACAAAATGCACGGTGTGACAGACCTACCCCCCTTACAAGAATCTCGTCCCCGAGATTTCTAAACTAGGCTTAAAAGAGATACGGAAATTCGGATCTAAGGTAGTCTTCACGCTCCCAAGTTGCTTCTGCTTCAGTGTGGTTGCTCCATTGGACCTTGAAGTACTTGATGGTGCGGCTTCGAGTGCGTCGTTCAGCCTCATCCAGAATGCAGATGGGCCGCTCACGATAAGTCAAATCAGGTTGAAGATCAATGGCTTGATGATTGACGTCCTTGTAGAGGTCGGGCTTGTCTGGAACTTGGAGACACTTCCGGAGTTGTGACACGTGGAACACGTTGTGCACATCAGAAAGTTCAGGTGGAAGTTCCAACTGGTAAGCCACCTCCCCTCGTCGCTCAGTGATCTTGAAGGGCCCAATGTATCTCGGAGCGAGCTTTCCCCTGACATGAAAGCGCTGGGCTCCTTTGAGAGGGGTGACCCGGAGATAGACATGGTCTCCAACTCGGAAGTTTATGTCTCTGCGACGTGAGTCCGCATAGCTCTTCTGCCTTGACTTGGCAGACTTCAGACGCTATCTGACAAGCTGGACTTGCTCTTCTGCTTCACGAAGGATATCAGGCCCAAAGATGAGTCCTTCTCCGGTCTCCGACCAGTTGAGAGGTGTACGGCACTTCCGCCCGTATAACACTTCAAATGGTGCCATCTGAAGGCTGGCCTGATAACTGTTGTTGTAAGAGAACTCGGCGAAAGGGAGGCAATCTTCCCACTTAGCTCCATAAGCTAAGACACAGGCTCGGAGCATGTCTTCGAGTATTTGATTCACTCGCTCGGTCTGACCTCCGGTCTGTGGGTGGAAAGCAGTGCTGAAGGACAACTTGGTCCCCATAGCCTCCTGGAATTTCTTCCAAAACCTTGAGGTGAACTGGGTTCCTCGATCTGACACAATCTCCTTGGGAACACCATGAAGGCTCACGATTCGGTTGATGTAGAGACTGGCTAACTGGTTCCCCTTGTAGGTCGTCTTGACAGGAATGAAGTGGGCCACCTTGGTCAAATGGTCAACGATGACCCATATTGAGTCATGTCCCTTGCTTGACCTGGGTAAACCGGTGATGAAGTCCATCCCGACTCTGTCCCACTTCCATTCAGGCACCTTAAGGGGTTGCAACAATCCAGCGGGTCGCTGATGCTCAGCTTTGACTCTCTGGCATACGTCGCATTTTGCAACATAGGTGGCAATATCCCTTTTCATCCCGTGCCACCAAAATCTTTCCTTCAGGTCTTGATACATCTTGGTGCCTCCAGGGTGGATGGAATATGGGCTGTCATGAGCTTCTTGCAAGATCAGGTTCTCGAGCTCAACCTTGTTGGGCACGCAGATGCGATTCCCAAACCACACAATTCCTTCCTCATCTTCTGAGAATCCTGAGGCTTTGCCTGCCTTGATCTTCCTCTTGATGCCTTCAATACTCTCATGCCCCTTCTGAGCTTTCTTGATATCATCCATCAAGGTAGGCTTAACTTCGAGGCTGGCCAAGAATCCTGGTGCAACCAGTTCCAACCCGAAGCTTTCAAGTTCTTCATACAAGGCGAGTAGCTTGTGCTTTAGCATAGCATTCAAGGAGCAAGCCTTCCTGCTCAACGCGTCTGCTACCACATTAGCCTTTCCAGGGTGGTATTGAACACTGAGGTCATAATCCTTTATCAACTCTAGCCATCTTCTCTGCCTCATGTTCAATTCCCTCTGAGTGAAAATATACTTCAGACTTTTGTGATCCGTGTATACCTCACATCGCTTCCCCAAGAGGTAATGTCGCCAAGTCTTCAGGGCATGAACCACTGCTGCTAGCTCAAGGTCATGAGTAGCGTAGTTCTCTTCGTGAGGTCGTAGCTGCCTTGAAAGGTAGGCCACGACTCTGCCTTCTTGCATCAGAACACCCCCCAGTCCGATTCTTGACGCATCACAATATATCACAAACTCCTTGTGTATATCTGGTGTGGCCAGAACTGGAGCGGTGGTTAGCCTCTTCTTCAGCTCCTGGAAGCTTTCTTCGCACTTCGGCGTCCATTCGAACTTCTTGTCCTTCTTCAAGAGCTGAGTCATGGGTCGGG
This sequence comes from Triticum dicoccoides, assembly GCF_002162155.2. Lineage (NCBI taxonomy): Eukaryota > Viridiplantae > Streptophyta > Magnoliopsida > Poales > Poaceae > Triticum > Triticum dicoccoides. The sequence continues at coordinate 362,026,568 of NC_041391.1, read as the reverse complement.
CAATGCTTGAGAATCCTTCAACGAACTTGCGGTAATATCCCGCGAGTCCAAGGAAGCTTCTGACTTCCTTCACATTGCTCGGGGATTGCCATCCAGTCACGGCTTCTATCTTGGCAGGGTCGACTGACAATCCCTCTTCTGTTAGAACATGTCCCAGAAATCCAACTTCACGCAGCCAGAATTCACACTTGCTGAACTTGGCATACAGTTGGTGCTCTCGAAGCTTGTCTAGGACCATCCTCAAGTGTTGCTCGTGCTCTTCTTCCGACTTCGAGAAGACAAGAATGTCATCAATGAAGACGACGACGAACTTGTCCAAATATTCCATGAAGACCTTATTCATGAGATACATGAAGTAAGCTGGGGCATTGGTCAACCCAAAGGACATGACCGTGCATTCATACAGGCCATATCTGGTTACGAATGCCGTCTTCGGAATATCTTGGGGTCTGATCTTCAGTTGGTAGTACCCAGATCTGAGGTCGATCTTGGAGAACACCTTGGCCCCATTGAGTTGATCAAACAGATCTTCAATCTTGGGAAGTGGGTACTTGTTCTTGATTGTAACCTCGTTGAGGGAGCGGTACTCCTTTGCCGTCATACGGCGTGGCTGAGGTGGTCCCTCGGCATGTGCGACCTGTGGGGGTCGTCCGCCTCGATACGCTACTGCGGGCTGTCCAGGGGGCGCTCCATCCTTCTTGATCCTGTCTGCCTTCATCTGAACTATGCGGAGGAGCTCCTTGGTCTCGCGGAGTTCCTTCCGAAGCTCCGTCGACTCCGAGGCCAGGTGTTGTGCCAGACTGTCGGCACACAAGCTGAAGTAGGTCTGGAAGCAGAGAGAAAGTCCCTCGTCCAAGGGTGGTGCTGGTGCGCTGCTCTCGTCATCACCTTCCTTACGATAAGGCAGGTAACGAGTGGCTGGCTCTCTCGCCATCTCTGGCAGGAGATCCCGGAGGCGAGTCAGCGCCTTGAGGGCAGCAGTCTCCACGGCGAGAAGCAGTGTCGCCATCTGGGGTCCCTCAAAGAACCAGCTCGTCGGGGCGTCATTCGCCCTCACGACTACCTCCACGTGATACTCCCTCTTGGTGCTGTCGACCCAGTGCTCGTGGTAGGAGAAGGTGGGGACTCGAGTGAACTGGCACTTCCTGAGGCTATCCTCAAGAAGCACAGGGAACCCAGTGGTCAGGAAGTCCTCGGGTACGGCGGCCATCTACAAAAAGTGGAAGGGAAAGGGTCAATAAAGGAATGTGACCTATGTTTGGGATACTAACATAAACATAGGTATATGGGTAACCTGGTGGATAGTCTCGCTCTAACTAACGTCCATGCTAACTAAGGGTTCCTACAGTCAGGATGGCTCTGATACCAGCTCTGTGGGGACCCCGACTCGCAAGTCGTGATCACCGAATGCACGTGTACAGTGATCCCAGAGATCAATGCTCACTGAACACACAGAAGCTGAATAACAAGAGTCTTACATCCATACATACCGTCTTACACAAACAGTGACCAACATGGTCAAGTCTTACATCGATAAAGCCTTAAGGGCTGAACATCAAATGAAACATAGCAGCGGAAATCGTCGTCGATAAGTAGAACCCATGCCATCTGCCTTAACCCTACAGGCAATCTGACTGGGAACGTCCTAGTTCGCATGATCGTCTCCAAAGAACTCTTCTTCGAACTCCGGTTCTCCCATGCCTGGTCAATTAAATAACCAGTGGCAAGCCAATGAGTACTTTGAATGTACTCGCAAGCAACCCATGATTTGGTTCAAGGTACAGTAATGCATGACATAGGTAAAGTTTTGCATAAAGCTAGTTTTGAGTGCAGGACATGTTCAACATCCTATAAAGCATGCATCAAGAGAATTCAAGTAAACATAAGATCTGGTCACAGATATCAACATAAATAGAAAGGGGCACCAACCCATTTATCATAAACAGAGAGGGCACCAACCCATCTCAATCGTGTCAAGTCCTCTGACTTGATCCAAGACAACACCATCATCTCACACACACACCGGGTTTGAAAACAAGTGGACGTAGCCCAAGAGCGGTTACCCAACTGTCCTTGACCGTGGACACGGCTATTCGAATAGTTTTACACTCTGCAGAGGTTGCACACTTTACCCACTAGATCCGGGGAACTTCCGTGTCATCCACGACCCGCGGTACCTCAAGTACCCGGGGTAAGCACCCGATCACTACCTTTCCCTAGACGACACTAACATGGAGTCCACTCGATTGGTAGTAACCCCCGTGCCGAACATTTCACATCATAAAGTTGTGGAGCCTCGCTCCCATTTTCATCACATACCACAAGCACGGGGTACCAACGGTGTCTCCGGTGCCCTGTGAAAACAGTCATGGCCGCCCTACCTGGCACGACCCCGTCCCAAGAGAGAGCACCAACTCTCCCCCGTCACTAGTAATGCGGGCTCCAAGCTAGTATCGGTCTAGGTACTCAATAATGCCCTTTCCCATATAAGGGTAGAGTGGTCGCGCATGTAAGGTTGGAATAACGGTCGCAACTCCGACCAATCCGTTTTGAAAACAACACACACCTTCCTTGGCACACCACTTCGTCATCAAGTGGTCACCCATCTCATCATCTCCCTCGGGCATAGGTGGCACCCGACGGGGTTTTCGAAAAGACTTTTGAAATCACATTGCCTCCTTCACCATGCACAAACCCACCCCATTTGCGTAGCATCTACATTTGCATCCTATCTACTCCCACCGGCATAACCCTCATAAGAAGGTAGGGCCAGGCACACTGCAAGTGTCAACGAGGAAGTAATCGTGGTAACCAACCCACGTGGTTCACCATCTCATCATGATTCCGATGCATCGATAATAAAGAGCTAAAAATGACATGCATATAAAAGGGGTATCATAGTCATGGTCAAAGGGCTGCTTGCCTTGGTTGGCTTGATCTTCAAAGTCTTCAGGCTCTGCTCCTCCTTCTTCCTCAGCTACCTCGTCAAACACGGGATCTAACGTCGCAAGAAAACAACGGGAAAAATAAGACAATAATAAAAACAGAAAAGTCAAAGTGCTCACAAAAATGTCAACTTATTTTTGTAAAATACTAAGAGGAAAGCTAGGAAGGGGACAACTTTTGGTTTTGGTTTTGGAGCAGCAAAATAGGAGTTATGGATTTTCAAAGGCCTATTTAAATGCTAAAAACCACATTTAAATATTTACAGAGAATAAAAGGTGGTTGGATTTGAATGAAAGTTGCACCATTAAATACGTTGCAATATTCTAGGAATTTAGAAATTGGAATCAATGCATTTGGATTAATATTCTGTCCTGTGGAATTTTTGGAAATAATACAGAAAAGGAAAAAGAGAAACGGCGCTGTGCCACTGGGCCAGAGAGGCCACAGCAGCAGCAGGCCCAGGGGGGGGGGAAACCCAGCCCACGCGGCCGCCACATCGAAGGCGTAAAGGCTGAATACGCCTTCAGCCGACGGCGGATCGGTGCGCGCGTGCGCGCACGTTTTAAACCTGACGGGTGGATCCCACCCGTCAGGGCGTGTGGCTGACGGGCCGGCCCCACGGCGGCCGTCGTCTACCTCCGGCCAGAGGCGACGGCGAGCTCGCCGGCGGCGATACAGGGCACGGGAAGGGGCGCGGAGGCTACCGTTGGACTCAGGAGCGAGTCGCGGTTCTGGTGGTGGTGGAGACGGTCGCCGGGGTGGCCTGCTTCGCCGGCGACGAGGTCCCGCGGCGGAGGTGCTTCGGGCGCCGGTGGTTCCGGCCGTTTCCGGCTGCAAAACGAGGGGGAAAGAGAGGGGAAAGCATCAGTGAGGCGAGGGGAGTCCAGTTCGAGAGAGAAAAGGAGCGGAGGAGGCCTGTACCCGCAGATCGACGGCGACCCGAGGCAGCGGAGCTCGAGCTCGATCTCGAGCTCGGGCGGCTCTGGAGAGGAGTGGGTGGTTCCGGGGGTGGATTGGGTGTGTGGAGGGGCGACAGGGAGGAAGAGGAGGGCTCGGGAGCGCCTTATATAGGCTGGCCGCGGTTCACCGTGGGCGTGGCCTACGGGTGCCCGCGGGATCGGCTCTGGAAGCCGTTGGAGAGAGGTTGGAGCTGTCCACGGCACTCGTGGGGATGGAGTAGGGCGCCAGGGAGGAGGAGAGAGAGCGGGGGAGACAATGGGGACGGCACGGCGGCGTGTCGCAGACGTCAAGACACATCAACTGGCGCGATGGGAAGGCACGAGGCGGTCGGGAGGCGCGGTGTCAACGGTCGGCGCTCTGGCAGGCGCTCCAGAGCGCGACTTTGGCCGGCATCCGCGGGTTTTCCGCGTCGCGCGCGCGTCCTTTTCTGTCTGGAGGCTACAGTGGAAGGGGGCAAAACCTGGAAAGAGCCTGGGATGCTCTGGGGTGCAGAGGGGAGAGAGAGAGGCTGGGAGAGAGAAGGGAAGCTGTTGTCCAGAGAGGACAAACGTGATTCCCTCCTTCCTCCACATTGCTTCCTCGGGTAGAAAAGTGTCTAAGTGACAGAGGGGAGTGAGGAGGGGTTGTGGCAAAAAGATGAACTCAAGGAGATTAGTGAAAGTGGCAAAAATAGGCTTTTTAGTATTTTGCCAGAAGGTGTTTGATGGAGTTTTGGGTAAGCTAATGACTCCCACTGGCCAAGATACTCCAAGGGGTGAAATGTCACATATATTTAGGGCCTTCCACCCATTTTGAGCTTATTTGGACAAAGTTGCCAATGCAACTTTTGCAAACCCTAGAAATGGGCAGAAATGGATTTGTGTAGATCCAGTGGAGTAAATCATTTCTCCTTGATGTGCCACTTGGTGTGGTAGCCTTATTTCGTCACATGATCAGGCTCACCAAAGTTGGGGTCCTGGAGAAAAAGTTGGTAGTGCAAAGTAGTTCAAACTTGATTCTGGTCAGAGAGGGTTTTGAGGCACTTTGACCAAGACTTCCTATTCTCCAACCTGTGCCATTTGGTCCAGATGCATCATTAGACCAATGAAGCATGTCCACCAAGTTTGAGCACATTTGGACATACTTGGCATTGTAAAGTTGATCAAACTTCAGAATGGACAGAGATAGTTTTGAGGGGTTTTGATGGTGTTATCTTGTTCTCCAAGTCATGAGACTTGGCAAGATCATCTAATATGTCATATGTGACATGATGGAATTTTCCTGGAATTTCTGGAGAATATTTCCTTTGTAAATATTTCAAAAGCTTGAAATATCCAGAAAGGGTTTTAGAGGGATTTGACCAATATTTTGAGCATGACCAGGTGTTGAAACTCTTATATATGGACAATATATGTCCTATGAGTTTCCCTAAATTTTGTCAAATATTTTTGAAACAGTAAAGTAATTTTTTCCTATTAAAGACCATTTCTGGCCTTAAGAAAAAGCCTTTAAATAAAATAGAACAGTAACTTTTAAAATTATATTTTTGTGGTTCCTGGGCATCCTATATCTAATAGGAGTCTAATATATTTTTGGAAAGATTTTTACTGCCCTTAATCAAGTACTTGTAGTGCAAACCTCAATTCAGGGGTTTTTGGAAAACTAATTTTAGAAAATACTTTCTGGCCAAATTATCTTTGTAAGAAAACTCCATATAGCACTATTCACATGGCATGGTCATTGGTCAGGAGCTTGGGGTAAGGAGGTGGAATATAGAGGGCAGAGTAGTTGACTTCAAGAAGCACTTGAAAGAAACACAGAGAGAAACCAACTCCAAATAAAAGCCAAAAAAAATGCAAAAAGTTTTTGTTGGTCCAAATTTTCATGCTTTAATAATGAAAATGAAATGTTACAAAATGCACGGTGTGACACGACCTTACACGTACGCTTACGTGAGACATGTTCCACCGACTGACATGCACTAGTTGCATAAGGTGGCTAGCGGGTGTCTGTCTCTCCCACTTTAGTTGGAGCGGATTCGATGAAAAGGGTCCTTATGAAGGGTAAATAGAAGTTGACAAATCACGTTGTGGCTTTAACGTAGGTAAGAAAACGTTCTTGCTAGATCACCTATAGAAGCCACGTAAAAACTTGCAACAACAATTAGAGGACGTCTAACTTGTTTTTGCAGCAAGTGTTTTGTGATATGGTATGGCCAAAAGTTGTGATGAATGATGAATGATATATATGTGATGTATGAGATCATGTTCTTGTAATAGGAATCACGACTTGCATGTCGATGAGTATGACAACCGGCAGGATCCATAGGAGTTGTCTTTATTTTTTGTATGACCTACGTGTGATTGAGAAATGCCATGTAAATTACTTTACTTTATTGCTAAACGCGTTAGCCATAGTAGTAGAAGTAATAGTTGGCGAGCAACTTCATGGAGACACGATGACGGAGATCATGGTGTCATGCCGGTGACAAAGATGATCATGGAGCCCCGAAGATGGAGATCAAAGGAGCTATGTGATATTGGCCATATCATGTCACTATTTGATTGCATGTGATGTTTATCATGTTTTTCATCTTGTTTACTTAGAACGACGATAGTAAGTAAGATGATCCCTCATAATAATTTCAAGAAAAGTGTTCCCCCTAACTGTGCACCATTGCGAAGGTTCGTTGTTTCGAAGAACCATGTGATGATCGGGTGTGATAGATCCTAACGTTCGAATACAACGGGTGTAAGCCAGATTTACACACGCAATACACTTAGGTTGACTTGACGAGCCTAGCATGTACAGACATGGCCTCGGAACACGGAAGACCGAAAGGTCGAGCATGAGTCGTATAGTAGATACAATCAACATGAATATGTTCACTGATGTTAGCTAGTCCGTCTCACGTGATGATCGAACACGGCCTAGTTGACTCGGATCATGTTTCAGTTAGATGACTAGAGGGATGTCTGTCTCAGTGGGAGTTCATTGAATAATTTGATTAGATGAACTTAATTATCATGAACTTAGTCTAAAACCTTTGCAAAATGTCTTGTAGATCAAATGGCCAATGCTCATGTCCACCTGAACTTCAACGCATTCCTAGAGAAAACCAAGCTGAAAGACGATGGCAGCAACTATACGGACTGGGTCCGGAACCTGAGGATCATCCTCATAGCAGCCAAGAAAGATTATGTCCTAGATGCGCCGCTAGGTGAAGCACCAATCCCAGAGAACCAAGACGTTATGAACGCTTGGCAGTCTCGTGTTGATGATTACTCCCTCGTTCAGTGCGGCATGCTTTACAGCTTAGAACCGGGGCTCCAAAAGCGTTTTGAGCAACACGGAGCATATGAGATGTTCGAGGAGCTGAAAATGGTTTTCTAAGCTCATGCCCGGGTCGAGAGATATGAAGTCTCCGACAAGTTCTTTAGCTGTAAGATGGAGGAAAACAGTTCTATTAGTGAGCCCATACTCAAGATGTCTGGGTTGCACAACCGCTTGACTCAGCTGGGAGTTAATCTCCCGGATGACGCGGTCATTTGACAGAATCCTCCAGTCGCTCCCACCAAGCTACAAGAGCTTTGTGATGAACTTCAATATGCAGGGGATGGAAAAGACCATTCCTGAGGTATATTCAATGCTGAAATCAGCAGAGGTAGAGATCAAAAAGGAACTTCAAGTGTTGATGGTGAATAAAACCACTAAGTTCAGAAAGGCAAAGGAAATAAGAACTTCAAGAAGGACGGCAAGGAAGTTGCCGCGCCTGGTAAGCCAGTTGCTAGGAAGAAGTCAAGCAATGGACCCAAGCCTGAGACTGAGTGCTTTTATTGCAAGGGAAGTGGTCACTGGAAGCGGAACTGCCCCAAGTACTTAGCGGACAAGAAGGCCGGCAAAACCAAAGGTATATGTGATATACATGTAATTGATGTGTACCTTACCAGTACTCGTAGTAGCTCTTGGGTATTTGATACCGGTGCGGTTGCTCATATTTGTAACTCAAAGCAGGAGCTGCGGAATAAGCGGAGACTGGCGAAGGACGAGGTGACGATGCACGTCGGGAATGGTTCCAAGGTCGATGTGATCCCCGTCGGCACACTACCTCTATCTTTACCTATGGGATTAGTTTTAAACCTCAATAATTGTTATTTAGTACCAGCTTTGAGCATGAACATTGTATCAGGATCTCATTTAATTCGAGATGGCTACTCATTTAAATCCGAGAATAATGGTTGTTCTATTTATATGAGATATGTTTTATGGTCATGCCCCGCTGGTGAATGGTTTATTCTTAATGAATCTCGAGCGTAATGTTACACATATTCATAGTGTGAATACCAAAAGATGTAAGGTTGATAACGATAGTCCCACATACTTGTGGCACTGCCGCCTTGGTGACATTAGTGTCAAGCGCATGAAGAAGCTCCATGCTGATGGACTTTTAGAGTCTCTAGATTATGAATCGTTTGACACATGCGAGCCATGCCTCATGGGCAAGATGACCAAGACTCCGTTCTCCGGAACAATGGAGCAAGCAACCAACTTATTGGAAATCATACATACTGATGTGTGGTCCAATGAGCGTTGAGGCTCGCGGAGGATATCGTTATGTTCTCACTCTCATGGATGACTTGAGTAGATATGGGTATGTCTACTTGATGAAACACAAGTCTCAGACCTTTGAAAAGTTCAAGGAATTTCAGAATGAGGTAGAGAATCAACGTGACCGAAAGATAAAGTTCCTATGATCAGATCGTGGGGGAGAGTATTTAAGTCACGAATTTGGTACGCACTTAAGGAAATGTGGAATCGTTTCACAACTCACGCCGCCTGGAACACCTCAGCGAAATGGTGTGTCCAAACGTCGTAATCGCACTCTATTGGATATCGTGCGATCTATGATGTCACTTACTGATTTACCGCTATCATTTTGGGGATACGCCCTAGAGACAGCTACATTCACTTTAAATAGGGCACCGTCTAAATCCGTTGAGACGACACCGTATGAATTATGGTTTGGGAAGAAACCTAAGTTGTCGTTTCTAAAAGTTTGGGGATGCGATGCTTATGTCAAGAAACTTCAACCTGAGAAGCTCGAACCCAAGTCGGAAAAATGCGTATTCATAGGATACCCTAAGGAAACCATAGGGTATACTTTCTACTTAAGATCCAAAGGCAAGATCTTTGTTGCCAAGAACGGGTCCTTTCTGGAGAAAGAGTTTCTCTCGAAAGAATTAAGTGGGAGGAAAGTAGAGGTTGATGAAGTACTACCTCTTGAAACGGTAAGTAGCGCGACTCTGGAAGGTGTTCCTGTGGTGCCAGCACCGACAAGAGAGGAAGTTAATGATGGTGATCAAGATACTTCAGATCAAGCTCCTACTGAACTTCGAAGGTCCACAAGGACACGTTCCGCGCTCTAGTGGTACGACAACCCTGTCTTGGAAATCATGTTGTTAGACAACGGTGAACCTTCGAACTATGAAGAAGCAATGGCGGGCCTAGATTCCAACAAATGGCTTGAAGCCATGCAATCCGAGATAGGATCCATGTATGAAAACGAAGTATGGACTTTGACAGACTTGCACGATGATCGGCGAGCGATAGAAAACAAATGGATCTTTAAGAAGAAGACGGACGCAGATGGTAATGTCACCATATATAAAACTCGACTTGTCTATCAACAAGTTCAAGGGATTGACTACGATGAGACTTTTTCTCCCGTAGCGAAGCTGAAGTCCGTCTGAATCATGTTAGCAATTTCCGCATACTATGATTATGAGATATGGAAAATGGACGTCAAAACGGCTTTCCTTAATGGTCACCTTAAGGAAGAACTGTATATGATGCAGCCGGAAGGTTTTGTCGACCCTAAGAATGCTAACAAGGTATGCAATCTCCAGCGCTGCATCTATGGGCTGGTGCAAGCATCTCGGAGTTGGAACATTCGCTTTAATGAGATGATTAAAGCGTTTGGGTTTATGCAGACTTATGGAGAAGCCTGCATTTACAAGAAAGTGAGTGGGAGCTCTGTAGCATTTCTCATATTATATGTGGATGACATACTTTTGATGGAAATGATATAGAACTTTTGGACAGCATAAAGGCCTACTTGAATAAGTGTTTTTCAATGAAGGACCTTGGAGAAGCTGCTTACATATTAGGCATCAAAATCTATAGAGATAGATTGAGACGCCTATAGGTCTTTCACAAAGCACACACCTTGATAAGATATTGAAGAAGTTCAATATGGATCAGTCCAAGAAGGGGTTCTTGCCTGTGTTGCAAGGTGTGAAATTGAGTTCGGCTCAATGCCCGACCACGGCAGAAGATAAAGAAGATATGAGTGTCATTCCCTATGCCTCAGCCATAGGGTCTATCATGTATGCCATGACCTGTACCAGACCTGATATAAATCTTGCCGTAAGTTTGGTAGGAAGGTACCAAAGTAATCCTGGCAATGAACACTGGACAGCGGTCAAGAACATCCTTAAGTACCTGAAAAGGACTAAGGACATGTTTCTCGTATATGGAGGTGATGAAGAGCTCGTCGTAAAGGGTTACGTCGATGCTAGCTTCGACATAGATCTGGATGACTCGAAGTCACAAACCGGATACATGTATATTTTGAATGGTGGGGCAGTAAGCTGGTGCAGTTGGAAGCAGAGCGTCGTGGCGGGCTCTACATGTGAAGCGGAGTACATGGCAGCCTCGGAGGCAGCACATGAAGCTATCTGGGTGAAGGAGTTCATCATCGACCTAGGAGTCATAACCAATGCGTCGGGGCCGGTCACACTCTTCTGTGACAACATTGGAGCTATTGCACTTGCCGAGGAGCCTTGGTTTCACAAGAAGACCAGGCACATCAAGCGTCACTTCAACTCCATACGTGAAAATGTTCAAGATGGAGACATAGATATTTGTAAAGTACATACGGATCTGAATGTAGCAGATCCGTTGACTAAACCTCTCCCTATGGCAAAACATGATCAACACCAGAACACAATGGGTGTTCGATTCATCACAATGTAACTAGAATATTCACTCTAGTGCAAGAGGGAGACTGTTGGAAATATGCCCTAGAGGCAATAATAAAATGGTTATTATTATATTTCTTTGGTCATGATAATTGTCTATTATTCATGCTATAACTGTGTTATCCGGAAATCGTAATACACGTGTGAATACATAGACCACAACATGTCCCTGGTAAGCCTCTAGTTGACTAGCTCGTTGATCAACAGATAGTCATGGTTTCCTGACTATGGGCATTGGATATCATTGATAACGGGATCACATCATTAGGAGAATGATGTGATGGATAAGACCCAATTCTAAGCATAGCTCAAAGATCGTGTAGTTCGTTTAGCTAGAGCTTTTCCAATTGTCAAGTATCATTTCCTTAGACCATGAGATTGTGCAATTCCCGGATACCGTAGGAGTGCTTTGGGTGTGCCAAACGTCACAACGTAACTGGGTGACTATAAAGGTGCACTACGGGTATCTCCGAAAGTGTCTGTTGGGTTGGCACGAATCGAGACTGGGATTTGTCACTCCGTATGACGGAGAGGTATCTCTGGGCCCACTCGGTAATGCATCATCTTAATGAGCTCAATGTGACCAAGTGTCTGGTCACGGGATCATGCATTATGGTACGAGTAAAGTGACTTGCCGGTTATGAGATTAAACGAGGTATTGGGATACCGACGATCGAGTCTCGGGCAAGTAACGTACCCATTGACAAAGGGAATTGTATACGGGGTTAATTGAATCCTCGACATCGTGGTTCATCTGATGAGATCACCGAGGAGTATGTGGGAGCCAACATGGGTATCCAGATCCCGCTGTTGGTTATTGACCGGAGAGGCGTCTCGGTCATGTCTGCATATCTCCCGAACCCGTAGGGTCTACACACTTAAGGTTCGGTGACGCTAGGGTTGTAGAGATATGAATATGCAGTAACCCAAAAGTTTTTCGGAGTCCCAGATGAGACCCCGGATGTCACGAGGAGTTCCGGAATGGTCCGTAGGTGAAGAATTATATATAGGAAGTGTTGTTTCGGCCATCGGGAAAGTTTTGGGGGTCACCGGTATTGTACCGGGACCACTGGAAGGGTCCCGGGGGTCCATCGGGTGAGGCCACCTATCCCGGAGGGCCCCGTGGGCTGAAGTGGGGAGGGGACCAGCCCCTGGTGGGCTGGTGCACCCCCCTTGGGCCCCTCCTGCGCCTAGGGTTGGGAACCCTAGGGGAGGGGGCGCCTCCACTTGCCTTGGGGGGCAAGGCACCCCCCTTGGCTGCCGCCCCCCCTAGGAGTCCCATCTCCTAGGGCCGGCGCCCCCCCTTGGGGACCCTATATAAAGAGGGGGGAGGGAGGGCAGCCACACCCTTGCACTTGGCGCCTCCCTTCCCCCTTGCTACACCTCTCCCTCCCGCAGACGCTTGGCGAAGCCCTGCCGGATCCCTGCTGCACCACGACCACGCCGTCATGCTGCTGGATCTTCATCAATCTCTCCTTCCCCCTTGCTGGATCAAGGAGGAGACGTCACGCTGACCGCACATGTGTTGAACGCGGATGTGCCGTTCGTTTGGCGCTAGGATCTCCGGTGATTTGGATCACGACGAGTACGACTCCCTCAACCCCATTCTCTTGAACGCTTCCGCTCACGATCTACAAGGTTATGTAGATGCACTCCTCTCTCTCGTTGCTGGATGAACTCGTAGATTGATCTTGGTGAACCTAGGAAATTTTTTATTTTATGCAACGTTCCCCAACACATCCATGCCATAACCATCAAAGCCCAGCTGTCTGGAGGAACAAACATATGTACGAGCTCACCTCCAAGGTCGTTGATAAGCTCATTCATGGACTCGCTATTCCAAGCACATAGAGGCATGCCGTGGAATGTAAGCTTTGTTAAAAACTCAAGCTCAGAGGGCACCAAGCCCAATCCTGGGTGCCACCGATCAAAGCTCACCAGCGCGCCATTGCAGAACAAATGCCGGGAAGATTCGAACACACGACTGCAGTCGAAAGTTGTTTGGAACCTGACGAAGAAATCAGCCGGTGGCGGACAGACTTCGACGAGCAACCCACTTATTTGGATGCCGTGCGCAATGCCAAGAGCTTTGACAAGGTCGTCCAGCGACACGGGAGGCCGGTCGCCGTTGATGGCTACCATTAGCACTTTGCCAGCAAACTGGTCGTCAAGCGCCGCCATGCCACTGTTGAGCGACAGCATGCAGCGACCGAAGGCGGGACAGACCTCAGGATCTCCAGCTCGGAGATCCTCGTTGACTGGCGACATGATAGTGCGCTTGAGTACAGGGAGTACATGAGGCGGATTTGGGGGAACCGGAGTAGGAATCGAGATTCCAGAGGTGGGGGAGGGGTAGGAGATTGGGGATGGAAAGGTAGCATGAATTTGGAACACACACAAATATGCTCTCGGCGCTCAAGCACACGAAAACACCGGTGGCGCCCACATGTCAGCCTAAGAGTCCTTATTCTTTCTTTTTTGGAGAGCCCGGCCTTTTTTTGAGGATCTTTTGAGAGCCCGGCCTGAGAGTCAGAATTGACCTGTTTGGCATTGCGTTACTACTCGGCCCATATTCAACAAGACCTCACTGGCCCAAACAAGTGTACATCATCGAAAAGACACTGAGCTCAAATTATATAACTTGAAAAAAGGAGATATACTCTGAACACTGGAGAATGGTGATGCCCTCATTTATCCCACCAGTAGTTTGAGACAATAAACAGTTCGAAACAATGATATATACAACATTCAAACACTGACCAGTGACTACTACTAACATAAACAGCAAGACATGATAGTTCGTACGATGTCTTGCTACACCACCAAAACGCACCCATCTGCAGCGCTCAGACTCCCGTGATCCAGACGAGAATGGCATTCTAAATAGAGGTAACTATTACATAGTAAGAGTAACATAGACGAGGATGACCAAATGACAAGGAATATGCATAACAAAAGAAAGAACTACCCATCTAGAACAAGGAGCAAAGACAACAAAGTCATTCGAAGAGATGATCCAACACCATCATAATTTGGAGCCCCGCTTCAGCGACCAGTGATCCGGAGACACCAGTACTCCACCCTTTCGATGCAACAGCCCAATTACCTATCAACCTGAAGGCTTGAAACACATCACTGCCTTTCGTAATTGAGACATCCAAGGATCAAAGTTAATCCGGATTCCTTTGTCATTCTCACCTTCTTTTGGCTGCAGGCTGTATTGTTGACAATCAGGGGAGTTTGCTCCCGAACTCCTAGGGCTCGCCATGCAGACACAGTTTTCCATAGCAAATAGAGCCTCTTTGCCATCAAGGTCCTTGCCAACGGTGATCTCCTGGTTAATCGGATAATTGAGTCGGAGAAATAGAGAGTGTGAACCAAGGTTGTTTACCCGCCTCCAACTAAAAAATCTTGAAGGCCCCAACAAGCTGGTATCCTGCTCATACACGTAACAACCACTGTCCGGATACTCACGTATTTCATGGTGCTTGTATATAGTGGGGTTTTTGCAATATAACTTTTTAGGCTCATGTGTCCGAATGATCATCAGTCTTCTGCCGTCGTCTGATCGAGCGAGGAACCAGTTGTGCTTTCCTGTTTTTGGCAAAGGTGGTGTGATTACAAAGGGCAGTAACTATAGGGACACTACATCATATCAAAAAGGACAGGCATTGTTGATGTAAGATCAACATTGTTCAGAGTAAGAGTAGGATAATGCAAGAAATAGCATTGATATGTCCCTGTTGGAACTGGGAGGAAAATACAGGGAAATGTATACTGGGTTCAAAAATATAGAAGTGCCATGCATGGTTATACTCATGTTATCTCGCAATTGATTCTTCACCGGAAACTACCATGTCATGCATGTTATGTAATCATGTCCTGTCCTCACAAACAAATTCTTCAAGGTAACTAACAGACCATGCATTGTTATATACTCATGTTCTGTGGGCAAAATTTTCGTGAGGATATTATTCTAGCCATTGATTGCTGAAGGGCGAATATAGGTATGTACACATGGTAACCATTACGGGATTTCACTACTTCCAAATATAGTGTTCTCCATATGCACATTTACTTCCCTAATGTAACATGGCCATTGATACACACTCATATTTAGTAGTAGTGTATAGATTACTATAAAATAAGGAGAATATCCATATATTCCTAACTGTTGGATTATTCAGGGGTACAAATTGGCTGTAATGACATGGTCACAACCGCATGAATTAACTCATTCCAAATATAGCTGATTAACGACGTCTCTAATACATTGCCATAGTTCTACTCAAATTCTGCTTAAACAGGGATATGCCAATCATCTCAAAAAGTTCAAACAGTGTCATGGCGTCATCATTAACATCAGACGGAAACAACTTACACGCGCCGTCCCAGCAATACGTGGTGCCATCTGCTTGGTCGATCGCGTAGATGATGCCATTGTGTTGAATAGCATCACAAAAGTGTGTATCAGCTTCGACGATGATCCACTACGAGCTGAGTTGTCTCCAGCTAAAGAAGGCATCAGCATAAAGATAGGCGAGTCCGCAGTCGAACAAGGCAATTAGCTTGAAGTCTGCGTAAATCGCATGTCGTGTGGGAACTTGGCAGATTACAATCTTCTGCAAAACAAGGTCCGTCCAACTGACGTGGTAATCTAGATGACTTGGACCACGATGGTAAAACTCTATATAATCCAACGGAGGAAGGATAATCTCATGGGAGGTTTGGAAGTTCACGAGCACCAACTTTTTACTGTCTTCTCTGAAGGCAGCCATCTAGTGGGACTTCATGCCGAACTAGTACATACCTGCCACGAAGTTTCGGGCACTGGTGATCGGATCGAAGTCGAGGGAAATGATGTATGGTGACCCACTACATACCTGCAAAGAAGTTCCGGATAATGGAGATCGGATTGAAGTCGAGGGGCATCATGTACGCCTCTGTATCATGGTGAGCCAATCTCGCAATACCAGATAGCATGAGGAGGACGTCGATGGCTGTGTGCATGTCCGTTGAGCATCCAGCCAGCCGCAGGGCGCTCAACATATCCATACACGAACAATATAGGTCGAGGATGTCACTGGGGTGATTGCTCCAATTGCGGCTCATATGGATGTTGCGTGGTGCGCGTTCGACCATGGTGGAGTTTGGAAGGTGGGGGTTTTGGGGGCTTGATTTACGGGGGAGAAGGCTATCGGTGTCGGAGCGGCTAGCGAGGGAATAGTGGTACTGGGGGAGGCGAGCGAGGCGACGGTACACGGGGGCACAGTCAGATGGAGACGGAGATGGAGATGGACACTACTAGGAAAATCCTTACCAGGAGCGCTGGTTTTTTGGCTATTAGTAGCGCGGGCAGGTGCGCTACTGCTACGGCGCTACATATAATTTTTAGAAGTAGCGCTTGTTTCAATCAGCGCTACTGCTACCTATGTCTAGTAGTAGCGCGCCTCTATCCATCGCTGCTGCTAATACTAGTAGCGTGGCTCTACAACTAATGCTACTTGTAAGGCATCGCTGCTACTACACCAAAACCCCACGCTACTGCGAGTATTTTTTTGCTATATTTGTATTTTTATAGGTTTTATACAATTACAACATACACATACACTGAAACTATATGAAAAACAAATATCTCATCATCATCATTGAAGTGGTACAACATAGTCTCATAATTGGTCATCTCTTCGTCTGGTGGCCCAATGTTGTTATTTCCTGCCCCATCGACGTCCTCCTCATCATAATCATCTTCACTTATCCATCGAGTATGGCCATGCATGAAATCATGCATGAGTAGGTGCGCCTTGAATGTACCACCCTCAAAGGGGTCGAGCCTGACTATTCCTTTGCATTTTCAACACGGACATAAAACATCCTTCAGTCTTTTTTCATACATGTCGTCCACAGTGGATTGCCAGTATCTTTCCACCATCCTTCCATTGACCTTCATGATCACCTGTGCACGGAGCAAATATTATAACCACGTATATACGCATGCATGGATCAAATTCATACAAAAAATCGGCATGACCTTCCCTAAACATAGGACATATTGAGTTTGCCCGAAATTCGCCGAAACGAAATTGAATCGACAATTCAGCAAAACATAGGCAACTCATGTCACTCACATGCCACACACAATTCGGTATATTCATATCGCACATAGTTTTGGTCATAATCGCAAACACACATATTTCCATTCTTGCACAACTCTTTTTTGCTCACCTATTTGTCAAGAGGGATATCGAGCTCCTTCTTATAATTAGCTAGTAGCTTTAGATAGTGAGGTACCTACATAAATATAGCTCCAACTAGCTAGGGAGAGAGAGAGAGAGAGCTATGAGAGGGAGGAGGGATGGCATTAATGGAGGGGTGGTGGAGGGGCAAAGAAGAGACGGGGAGAAGGGGCAAAAGAAAGGAAGAGGAAGGAGGGAGGGTATTAATGGAGGGCGTGGTGGAGGGGCAAAGAAGAGAATGGGAAGA
>NC_041391.1:361984321-362008979 GCF_002162155.2 Triticum dicoccoides | reverse complement strand
GAAGAGGAAGGAGGGAGGGCATTAATGGAGGGGGGTAGGAGGGGCAAAGAAGAGGGGAAGAATTGAAGAACAAGCAAGTGCAAGAGGGAGGGGGAGAAAGAAAGGGGGGAAGAAGGAGAGGGGGAAAAGGTGGCAGATATTTTGGCTGACGACCATAGCAGTAGCGCGGGGCACCAGAGCGTGCTACTGCTATGTGTGCCAGCCAAAATATCTACTGGTAAGTAAAACTAGCTATAGCGCTTGTCCAAAACCCACGCTACTGGTAAAAGCTTACACATAGAAGAAGTAGCAGTAGCGCGTCTAGGTGGACAGGCGCGACTGCTATTTTCTTAATAGTAGCATTGGTTAGAGTACCAACGCTGCTACTACTTTGTGGCCAGGGGGTGTGGTGATGCTAACTTACCAGTAGCGTGCCCATAGGAAACCCACGCTACTGCTAAGATGTACCAGTAGCACGCTTTATAACAAACGCTACTGGTACTAATCAGTAGCGTGGGGTCCTAAACACGCGCTAATGGTAAACTTCTATGTATAAGCCTTTTCCTAGTAGTGGGAGATGGAGTAGTTCTATGGGAGGGGAGAGGGATACGAGGCGAGGCATGCTAATGTGTTGTATAGCGACGGTGACAGACTGCACACTGCACAGGGTGAGGCTGACTTTGGTAACCCGAACACGCCGCCTGGACTAGTGTCAGGCGCAGGGTGTTGTCACTTCACTGTGAGGACCAGATGAACAGTATTTTGACCATCAAGTGTACCACAGTTGTACTACTACTACTACTAGTAGTAGGAACATGAGTGCTGCAGTACTATATAGCCGAAATAGGTCTCCCGTGCTAGCAAGATTGTTCACTTCATCCTCCAGGTATCATCCATATTGCGAGCAGAACCAAATTCTCGTGCATGCAAAAGCGCGAAGATGGGCCTTTGATGAGGATAACTGTGGGTATTCCTTAACCAGAGAATGTTGCGTCTCCCAAGCACGCGCCAATATCCATCTGAACCAGCTACGACACTTTTTTTATCTGTTTGCATAGGTCCCACCTATCAGGAAGGATGGGCACGTACACGAACAGGTACGACTCCTCAGTCTACCCGCATATCCTTTTCGTTTAGTCTACTAGCCATCTAATCAACTGCCTGCACGCCACTTCTCCCATTTACTTCTCCGTCGGGAACTGATTTTCCTCGGCTTCTTCACCGCCCCTTCGTCTTCATTTGCATCCAAACCCCACTGCGTTCACACTGTTTTAACCTCTTTCAATAATCATCTACTACTTCAGTTAGACTAGCCATCTAATCCTAATTCTCCAAACCATAGCCCTCCGTTCCAGTGGTTCCAAATGGCAAAAGAGATCGAGATGCAGGTTTTTAGCGTCCAACATGTCCTCGTCGAAGGCTCGTTGAGCATAGTTGCCACCGTCACCGTTCACCCAAGGGTTGTTCGGAAGTGGATCAACAATGTATCCAACTCCCTCGAAAATGTAGAGACGAGGTCATCGGTCTCGACGCAGAGTACACGGAGCGTGCCACTAGGAAGATCCAACGCGTCGCCGTCCTTCAACCGTGCCTCGAAGATGATGTTTTGGTGTACCACATCATACACGCGCCCTCCATACCAGGTGAGCTTCACAATTTCTTGTCTCGAGAGGACATTTACTTCTGTGGGGCAGCCATCAAAGGGGACAAACAGAAGCTGGAGCCGTACAACCTTGATTTGAAAAGCATCGCTGACCTACAAACCAGAATCAAAATTCCTGTAGAAGATTGTGATAAACAGACACCATCCCTATTCGACGTAGCAAATTTTGTGCTCAGTATAAATCTTCAGAAGGGTGACGAGACAGTGGCATTAAGGTCATCTGGATGGGAGAATTATCCCTTGACATATGAGCAGATAAAATATGCTGCCCTCAATGCCCATGTGAGTTTCGAGATAGCTGGAAGGTCCAAAGAGCTTGTTGTGAAGCCGTCTCCCATGGAAAATGAGAACAAGAAGAAGAAGAAGAAGAAGAAGAAGAAGAAGAAGAAGAAGAAGAAGAAGAAGAAGAAGAAGAAAAGGATGCACCAATAGGAGGGCATTATGGATGGATGAACTATTTCCTCTCTTGTAAAAAAATTTATTCCCTCTCTGTGTATATTGATATAGATGGACTATTTCGATGGTGTGGATGTATTTGGAAAAAGTAGTAGTGTGGGTCCGCTTGACTATAAGGAACTATTTATCTGCCTAGCTTTCTCTACTACTCCTTCCAGTGATCCGTATGCAATGCATTTGTCCGTAAACATGACAACTTGTCCCTGGAAGTTCAGCTACGACTACCATCCCGTTTCATCCACTGCCACTCGCGATTCCCACGACGCCGCTCCAACCCACAACACCATGTCCCCCGACGTGCGCCTCACCCCTATCGGCCGCACCGCCCCTCTGCCTTTATGTGCATGACATGTGGGCCACCTTAAATGCGGCGAGAATCAAGTTTCTATCATAGCCACACGTGATTCCCACGATGCCACTCGAATCCATGACACCACATGTCCCCCGACCTGCGGCTCACCCCTCTTGGCCTCACAGCCCCTCTGCCTTCGGGAGCATTACATGTGGACCAGTCACCTATCGGGTCCACATGTTATTGACTAAAAGGCAGGTGCAGTTAGGCGTTGAAGCTTAGTTTCAAGGGCCCTGAGAGGGAAATGTAACTCCCGTGCCAGGCCTTGTGGTGGTACCACTGCATGAACTCGTGCCAAACTCGAGATTTGTTTCTTTACTATACATGCACGCAACGATTTAATGGACATTGTAATCTCAACATGTGATGGGGAGCTCTAAATTTGAATTTGAAACTTATAAAAGAAAATACTCAAAACAAATAAACTGGGACTGAGGGAGTATATCGTAGGATGTGTCCCATACGAAACAAGTCCCCCGGTTTGTCACTGCGAAGATGCAGTTAGAAAGGAGCACATCATCTTCGTACTCGTACGGCAAGAAATCCGCCGCAGGCAGCATGGTCCACCTTTGACCGCCATGTGCAAGGTTTGTGCTATCTTATTCAATCTCACCGTGGTTCCATCATACTAGTTCATGGGGTGGCCCATTGCATGGCTGATCCTAATGTTGGACAAAGGTTCTATGGGAATGATGTCACCGTTGTAAATGTTGTCCAAATTGATGTTGGTACCCTCCCATACATATGCAAGCCAATCTCCACTCACACCGAGCCTAACCTATGAAATAGTGAGCAGGGGGAGAATTAGGAAATGGACACAGAAGTAGTCTTTAGAATGCATTTACTACGTGATCAAACTCATCTTACCTGCTCATCGGAGGAAATCCGAGTGCCCCTCAATGCCGGCATCTCAAGGGGTGTCAACTTGCAACTACGACCACGCCGCGCTGGAGAGACCCCCAAGGAAACATCCTCGTGCATTCCATGGAACATCAAGATGCATTTGTATGAGTAGTTTATCTTGTGAGAGAAAAGGATTAACGAGGGAAGGCCTCTAGAGATAGAGATAGACACTACTACTACCAATGTGCTGGCTCGTGCGTTGCAATGGATCCAAAGTAGTAGAATAATACTTGTTCACGTGCTTGAATATAAACACTCTAGATTTGATATACATGTGGCAGTAGACATGACAGCTTGTGCATGGAAGTTGAACCACGACGACCATCATGTCTCTTGTTTCTATCACTGCCACACCCACACGCGATTCCCACGACGCCGCTCCAACCCATGGCAGAATGTCCCCCGACGTGGACATGGATCCTGTGACGTGGCTATCACTACCTTAACCTGCCTTTCCTTCGCTGACAGGTGGGACCCACGCTTGGGGGTCCCACATGTCAGTGATAGAATGGTAGGATTGTTCACGTCAGGGGATCCTCATCGCCCCGACGTGCGCCTCATCCCTCTCGGCCACACCGCTACCCTACCTTTGTGTGCATGACATGCGGGACAGCTGAACTGCGGTGACCATCAGCTTTCTACCACAGCCACACCCGATTGGACGTGGTTTGCCTACTCTACTATTGTGCTCCGATCCATACTCTCACACCATCGAATTTTCATCCAGCGGCTGTGACACATATCGTCCTGGGCATCAATCCTCAGCTGGAGTACTTCTGTACTACAGGTAGTACCCGCCGGTGTGGCCATCTACACCTTGTAACGCCCCGACGCCCAGCTATGGCACCCTCGCCATGGCCACGCCACCACCGGTCGGTTCGTCTTGAATGAGTGAGTCATGAACCACGCCACCACCATGAGAATGACATGTGGGCCAACCGCATTTAAAGTCTGCATGTCATTGACTCATAGGCCGGGCACTAAGCCACTGAAGTTCGGTCCCGTGGGACCCGAGAGGGAAATGTAACTCCTCCATCAGGCCTTGTGGTGTGCCAAACCCAGAATTTGCTTCTTACTACTATGAACTACTAGTAAGGTACTCGTGCATTGCACGCATGAGATTCTGGTGGTTTGTGCATTATGCTTCTACATGTGGAGTATTCTAGATTGTACATGTGGCAAAATCTGGTGGAATGTAGATCATATCCAACGGCCAGTAGTGCTCGGATTTGCCATCTTTGTACCGTTGGATTGACTTCATCCAACGACCAACTTTCAAAGTTATTCACACACTATATAGGGGTATAGATGTTTGGTTTGTAGCCTAAAGTTGCCACGCCTAAGCTTAGGCGTGCCACAATATCTTAGGCATGTGTTTTGTTCATTGCTACACTTGTGGCTTGCCACACTTTTCTAGCTACATGGCCCACATGTCATAGACTCAACTTCTTGCCAAATCTTGCCACACTTGTGGTGGCCATTTTGTTAGCCACATTTTTGTGGCAGACACAAGGGTTGTTTGGTTTTAGGCCTAGCAATGCCACACTATCATACAATGTTGCCAAACTTGCCTAAGGTTAGGGGCTGTTTGGTTTGTGACTAACTTTGCCAAATGTTGCCACACCTAAAGCTAGGCAAGTTTGACTAACTTAGGTGAGTGTTTGGTTCAAGCCACACCTTAGGCAAGCCACACTTGGACCCCACATGGCATACACACAAAAAATGTGGTAAGATTTCCTTAATCTTGCCAACTTGTGGCCTTCATTTTGATGAACTAACCTTAGGCAAGCTTGGCAAAAATATGTGGCAAAGTGTGGCAATGCTAGGCGTAGAACCAAACAGGCCCCTCTTCAAAATAAGAGCCACAAGTTGGCAAGCCTAAGGGAATCTTACCACATTTTTTGTGTATATGTCATGTAGGGCCTTAGTGTGCTTGCCTAAGGTGTGGCTTGAACCAAACACTCACATACGTTAGTCAAACTTGCCTAACATTACGTGTGGCAATCTTTGGCAATCTTAGTCACAAACCAAACAGCCGCACACTTTGCCTAAGCTTAGTTGTGGCAAAGTTAGTCATGAATTAAGTTCAACCATGGAGTCTTCTAGATTTTACATGTGGCAAAATCTGGTGGAATGTAGATGATATCCAACGGCCAGTAGTGCTCGGATTTGCCATCTTTGTACCGTCGGATCAGATTCATCAAGCGACCAACTTTCACACACTATATAGGGGTATCGATATAGATGTGCTGACCCGTTGCAATGGATCCAAATTATATCTATTTAGTGGAGTGCACTCTAAACACATTATCTATTTATTTTTCTCTAACCTTTCGTAGCCGTGCAACCAAGCCACATAAGCTTCATGGGTGCCCCCCACATCATATTATTCATACTACGTTGACTGAAAAAAAGACAAATCACCCAAAACAAGATCTTCCCCTTTTTTGTTCCTACGATGTTGTGTCGTGCATATACCTACTAGTTGTATAGTGGTAGTACTAGTTGTATAGTACAAACTTGGTACTAGTAGGAGTAGTACTAGTACGGAATGCTCCTTCTCTAGCAACGAGCCCCATTTGACACCAAACTTCTTGGCTTCCGTGCTACAACTAGATCTTCCCCTCGTTTCTATTTTCCAACCCGGCGGCGGGCAGGGTGCGGTTTGCCAATAGTGAGTTTGCTCAACGGCGGTCCAACATGAAAGTGAAAATGCTAGGGAACATGCCTTCCCTAAGCTATGTGTCGAGCCGGACGGGCCGTGCAGTTCTCTCGATTCCCGGGCGTGTGGGGGTGCGACGCGAACACGGCAGGCCTTTTCCTTTTACTAGCAATGTGCCTGTGCGTTGTGACGGATCCAAAGTACTAGAATAGTAGTACTTGTTCACAAACTTGAAATAAATCACTCTTGTTTTGATATAGTCCTAATATATTACTCCCTCTGTTCCTAAATATTTGTCTTTTTAGAGATTTCAAATGGACTATCACATATGGATTATATAGACATATTTTGAAGTGTAGATTCACTCATTTTGCTCCGTATGTAGTCACTTATTGAAATCTCTAGAAAGACAAATATTTAGGAACGGAGGGAGTAGTTTTCACTCAAAATATATTTCTCAGGCTGTTTTGATGAGGTGAGGGAGGGATGTGGTTGCTTTCAAGATAATAAGGGGTTTTCTGCAAATTGGAGCAGAGAAGTGGGCTATTGTTCCAAAAATGCCACAACTTACATCACAGCCGTTAGATATAGATCTAATGGTCAGAAATGACGGATGGCAGACACACCACCATCACCAACTGAGTCTTTTATAGGAGTAGGAGTAGAGAAACACTAATAAATTGTAACATTTGGTTTGGATCCTTGGCACGATCGATAGATAGAAATAATTATTGGAAACACTAGGGAGGGGCTATTTCCGCCAGATAAGCAGGGTACGTAGTAGCTAGGTTGGCGCTTCGTCGGTATGGTCACACGCGGTCCGACATGTTCTAGTGTTTCTAGCAAGATGCCTGCGCGTTGCATGAAGTTGATGGAAAAGGTAAGAACAACTTATAAATTGATGGATGGAGTACTAGTTACAGTGATACTTATAAATTGATGGAGTACGAAGTTAATGTTCATTGGGATTCCTCTGGATTACCGCACTACAGAATACATCTCACAGGCTGTAGGCACTTTTGGAAAGTTTATTTCTTGGGACAGTGAGGATCCGTACCTTGTCAGGACTATGGTTGAGGCTAGCTTTCCAGATATGCCGTTAGTTCCAAGAGATGTTGTTTTTGGTGATTATGCGGAATGGGGAGGTGCTCAAGTGTCTTGGACTGCCGCATGCTATGTTCTTGATGCAGACTTTGCATATCAGATGCCAAACGACGAAGACCCAATGCCTTTGGATGGAAACCCCCATCCGTTGCCTGGTAATCTGGTTCTGGATAACTTGCCGTTTGTTTTGCCACCATACGCAATGTCGGGATGGAATGATGCACCTGTCATTCCTCCCCCTCCACCTATGAATGATGAAGAGCCTCGTTGGGGTAATGCCATGTGCGGAGATGAAGCTGAGGATGAGCAGGCCTTGCAGCCGGCTGCTCCTGAACAGGATCAAGTTTCTATTGTGATTGATCAACCAGAGGGATCGATTTCTGTGGACCAACTGGAGCAGGGCATTGACATCCGATAGCAACATGATTTGCCTCTCCCAGATCTTCAGCAGCATCATGTCTTCAAGGAGAACCAGCTAGCAATTGTGCCTTACCAACCACCTGTGATGCAGCATCATGAGATCTTTATTGGCATGGCGTGCATTGTGGCTGGACCTCCTCTCCCTCCAGAGATGATTTGGAAGAGGTCTTTCCAGAACCTCATGTTTGATTTTTCAGTTAAGGAGGTGCCAAGGTCTATCTTCTTCAAACCGATGGGCACAATCATTTATTCCAAGAGGTCTTGGTCCATTGCTTTTGATGTGTCCAGACAGATGTCTTGCTTGACTGCTTCTTTGCCCATGGTTGCTGCTGTCAGAAGATCTGTCATGGTGAAGTGTCCAGTGGCCAGACCTTTATTTGAGAACCTGCCGGCTGACTCTGTTTCTGTTTCTGAAGAAGTTGCACCTGGTATTTCTGCTGTTTCTGTCTCAGCTGCATCATCACCTGTGGTTTTCTCTGTGGAACAAACTACTACGAGAAAGCGGAGAGAGAAGAAGAAGGCTCCTGTTGTTGATACGTCACTGAGATGTTTCACTCGGAGATAGGCAAAGTTAGATGCCTTCAAAACGTGGTTTTTGAGCAGCTCTCGCTTCAGCCATCAAAGAAGCGCCCCCGTGCCAAGCCCATGGAGGACAAGGCCCATCCCACTTCTGCGGATGGCTCTGAAGATGCACAGCCTGCTGCACCAGCACATACACCAATTCATGTTCTTCAGGCGGTGGGCGCGGAGCTGGAGATTGATCCTTCCCTTCTATCGGTGGACAAGCTTATGGCTAATCCATAGGAGGATTCTTCTGCATCTTTAGCCTAATGACTATGTTAGCTTCTATGTCTAGGCCTAGAGAGCCTGTTATGTTTGTTTTCTTTATGGTTGAACTGTGTCCGTTTCGGGAAGTGGCACTTTGTGGTTCTGAACTCTATTATCTTTTGGGTGGTATGGCATTGTGTGTCGTGCTATATTTGTTCGTCTACTACTCGGTGATTAATGAAACGTGTCACAACGTGTAGTTGGAAAATTTTATGTTGGAATGTTTGCGGTCTGAATTCAGATGCTAGGCAGCATTCTGTCAGGGAGAAAGTGACTGAAAGTCAGTGTTCTGTGGTTTCTCCTCAAGAAACTAAGCTATCCTCATGCTCGCGTACAACTATGAAAAGCATCTGTCCCTATGGTTTTGATCAATTTGTTGAGTCACCCTCTAGAGGTGCCTCTGGGGGACTTTTAACTGCCTGGCGATCTGACATGTTTCATGGCATTCTTCTAGAAGTTAAACCATACGCTATTGTTATTCAGTTTACCTCTGTTCATAATAACAAACAGTGGTTTCTGGTAAATGTTTATGGCCCCTGTCAGGGTGAGTTGCGAGATGAGTTTGTTTCCTGGATCTACAATTTGGACATCGACCCTGACCAGAAGTGGATGTTGATGGGGGATTTCAACTTTATTCGTTACACTAAAAATAGGAATCTCCCCGGTGGCGATATCAATAATATGTTTATTTTCAATGAAATTATTGGCCATTTGGGACTGCTAGAAGTTCCTTTAAAGGGAAGAAAGTTTACCTGGTCTAACATGCAGGAGATGCCTCTTTTGGAACAACTAGACTAGGTTTTTACCTCTGCTATTTTGATTAACATGTATCCCATGACGCAAGTGACTCCTTTGGCTAAGACTGCGTCTGATCATGTGCCTTGTCCGGTTACGATCAGTACATTAATTCCAAAGGCGCATATTTTCAGGTTTGAAATTTTTTGGGTCCATCAGGCTGGTTTTATGGATTGTGTGCAGGAGGTTTGGACTCGTCCTTCTCATAAAACCCATATTGCAGCAATCATTGTTGATAAATTAAAGGCTTTGCGGTTTGCTTTGAAGAAATGGCAGAAAGGTTTATCACAGATTAAAGGGTTAATTGAGAAGTGTAACTGGGTAATTCTTTGGTTGGACAATCTTGAGGACATGAGATCTCTTTCCAGACCTGAGAGCACTTTCAGGAAACTAACTTAACTGCACCATGAGCATCTGCTGCATAGCAATATCTATACTGGTGGAAGATATGTACCATCAGGTATATCAAAGTGGGAGAGGAAAACTCCAAGTTCTTTCAGGCCATGGCAACTAAGAGATACAGAAAGAACTCTATTGCTGGCCTATTGTTGTCTGACGGCTCTATCACGTCAAATCATGAGGAAATGGCCAAAGAGTTCTTGTTTTCCTTTAAAAATAGAATGGGGACGGTTCGGCCAATTTCTTTGGATGAGAACATATTGTCTTTAATACCTAGGGTTCAGGGCTTGGAGGTCCTCACCAAACCTTTTGAACTTAAGGAAATTGAACAGGTTATTAAAGAAATGCCTATTGATAAGGCACCTCGGCCTGATGGCTTCAATGGCCTTTTTAAAAAAAGTGTTGGCACATAATATCTGCTGATTTTATTCAATTGGTGCATGAGTTTCATGCTGGAACAGTTCAGTTAGAAAATATCAATGATGCATACATTACTCTGATCCCAAAGAAACAGACACCTGAGAGTGTGGGAGACTTTAGGCCTATTTCACTCACTAGTGTTGGTCTAAAATTCCTTACAAAGCTTGCTGCTAACAGATTTCAATAGGAGATCATCAAATGTGTGCATAAAAATCAGTATGGTTTCATAAAGTCAAGAACAATCCAGGATTGCCTTGCTTGGACCTTTGAATATATCCATCAGTGTAACCAGTCTAAACGGCCCATCCTTTTGCTTAAGTTAGACTTTGAAAAGGCTTTTGATTCTATCCAGCATGAGGCTATCATAAGGATTCTTGTTGAAAAAGGTTTTGACAAAAGATGGATTACATGGATTAAGCAGTTGTTGTCATCAGGCACTTCCTCTGTCTTACTGAATGGAGTTCCTAATAATCATTTTAAAAGCAAATGTGGAGTTAAGCAAGGAGACACAATCTCTCCCTTGCTCTTTGTTATTGCGGTTGACCTCTTGCAGACATTGCTCAATACTCTTCTTCGGTAGGGTTTAATAAGCAGGCCTTTGCCAACCCATTATCCCGATTTTCCTGTTGTTCAATATGCTGATGACACACTGCTTTTCTTAAAGGCTGACAAGGATTAATTGGGGGCACTAAAATCAGTGTTATAATCTTTCTCAGAGGCAATTGGTCTTCAGATTAACTTCCACAAATCCTCCATGTATCCCATTAATGTGATTGACCAGGTTGCTACTGATCTTGGTCTGCCTGTTGGGACTACCAGGCCCAAGATTGTGGATCTTCTTCCCCTAGTGGATAGTATTGAGAGAAGATTGACAGCAAGCTCTTGGTTCTTGCCTCAAGGGAGTAGATTACAATTAGTAAACTCTGTCATTTCTTATTTGCCTATCTTCTTCCTTTGCAGCCTGTCAATTCCCCAGGGTATTTTGAAGCAGTTGGAAAGGATTCAGAGGCAGTGTTTATGGAGGAAATATGGTCAGGAGAAGGGACATTCTCTGGCTGCTTGGCCACTTGTTTGCAGGCCCAAGTCAAAGGGGGGACTTGGAATCTTAAATCTTGGTTTGCAAAATAAAGCTCTACTTCTGAAACATCTGAATAAATTTTATAATAAGATGGATGTGCCTTGGGTTCAGTTAGTCTGGGATTCTTACTATTTCCAAAGAATTCCACACGATACTATTCTTTGTGGCTCTTTTTGGTGCAGAGATGTCTGCAAGTTGATGGATAATTTCAGAGCAGTTGCTTCGGTTGATGTCCACAGTGGAGATACTGTGTTGTTCCGGTCTGACTATTGGCAAATTGGAAACAGTTATGTCCCTCTTCAAGATCGATTCCCTAGG
Organism: Triticum dicoccoides; assembly: GCF_002162155.2. Lineage (NCBI taxonomy): Eukaryota > Viridiplantae > Streptophyta > Magnoliopsida > Poales > Poaceae > Triticum > Triticum dicoccoides. The sequence continues at coordinate 361,997,602 of NC_041391.1, read as the reverse complement.
CTATATTCCTTTTGTGTCCACAAAAACCTCTCAGTCAAGGAAGCCTTTCAGGCCAGTAGTTTCCAAGATCTGTTTTACTTGCCTCTTTCTGAACAAGCCTTTCAGGATTTACAGCAGCTTTCGTCCTTAATGGGGTCTTTCGATATTGACAGTAGCTGTCATGACTCTTGGGGGTGGAGGCATGGCAAGAAGTCTACATATACTGCAAAAAAGTTTTATGATTTTGCCTACCAGCCAATGGTAAGAAACCCCATCCTGGGTTGGATATGGAAGAGCTGTTGTACAATGTCGATCAAGATGTTTGCTTGGCTTGTTATAATGGACAGGGTTAACACTAAGGACATGATCCAGAGGAGGCACTGGAAGATTAATGAGGGGCCACAATGTGTACTCTGTCCAACTGGGATATTGGAGGACAGAAATCACCTCTTTTTCTAGTGCAATTTCAGTGTTCGCGTGTGGATTTATCTGCAAATTATATGGAAAGACAGCGATGACATGGTGGATATTGGTTTCCATGCTAGAAAGGATTTCAACAAACCTGTCTTTGGGGAGGTGGTATTCACTTCCTGGTGAATATTTGGAAGGTCAGGAATGATAGAGCTTTTAGGAACATCAAGCCATCTTTCAGGGCATGGAGAAATGGCTTCATTCATGATCTCACTCTGCTCTCTCATAGAATCAAACAGAAGCATAGAGAGGCCTTACTTAAGTGGACTGATTTCCTTCCTCCTTGAGGAGAGTTGCTTTAGTGTATATTTGTAATTATTAGGTATAGTACATCCTTCACTTGTATAGCCTTCTTTAGATTCTTCTTTTTTTCCTTATTCTTCTTATTTTCCTCACCTTGAGGAAGTTCTGTATTGTTCCTGCTTTTATCTTTAATAAAATGTTGTGGGGTGCAAGCCCTGTAGTCTTCAAGGTAAAAAAAACTAGTTACAGTGATGCATATAATTAAGCAAAGGGATCGCACATGTCGGTATTGACTGGAACGAGAATGCAACAACACAATAAGAATGAAGGCCACGATGATGCGATTGCAGTGGTGGTTACAGAAGGCAAGAACAAAGATGCATCCATCAACGTACGACCTCCTCCTCCTGAACTTAGTGCGCCGGGCCACCGACCGGTGGCTAAGGAGCGACAACTTTTGTGGAGAGGTCGAGGTGCTTCTCAGCAAAGGCATCCAAGGCTTCCAGCCGGTTGAGGGAGGCCAACGTCGTAGCGTCCTCACTGGCCCTGTAGATACCTATGTACACGATTTGCTCATACACGTGGATGTGTAGGTCGATGAATTCTTGCAGGGCAAGGCGCCTCGTGGCGAGTGCGACCTCCAGGTGGACATTCTTCATGGCATCGGAGGGCAGTCGCAGGGCCACCAGTGCTTGAAAGAGGTTCTGGCCATGGAGGCCGATTAGGGTGGCAGGCAATGAGGAGCCCGGGCGCGCGGGCTGGAGGAGTACGGTAATGTCGTCCGTGAGCTTCTTGAGGACGGTGAACTTGTTGGTGGTGGCAACGATAATCTGGTCCAACTGAGAGTCGTAGTTGACATTGACGGCGGCCATCCACCAGCCAGTCTCCAACACCGTCTGGAGACGATCATCGGCGCCATGCCACAGGCCGGCGTCGTGGACCATCTGGCACAGCCGCTGGCCGCTCGCGTGCATCACCTCCATGGGTCTGGAGTGAGCTCTTTTGCGCTTAGTGTAGGTGATTAGGCAAATGCTTAGGTGCGTACGATGTGGTAGATGCATTGGAATGGAGGGGCGCCTTCATATGAGGGCAAACTGCGTTGCATTCACATCGTGCAGCCTCTTTTCCCGGTCCTCCTCCCATTACTTCCCTCATGCATTAATTGAAGGAGGATGCATTGGCTGTTTACCATTTCTGGAACCGCTACTCCCTCCCTCATCTGCATGAAAGTCGTATCGGGAACTGCGCCGCCCACTGTCAAATCGAATAGTACTGCGCCGCCAGCTGCATGCCCGGCTAAACACGCCTCCTTGCCTCCATCAAACCCCTCCGTTAAACCCGCATGCAAACCGAGAAACCTACTCCGGCCACACGTCCGTTCATGAGCGGGCTGAAATTAAACGCAACACCGGCCGAGCTCCTCCCGTCCGCCCTCAGTTTAAATGAGGCCAGACGCCGGCCAAGCTCCTACCATCTGCCTTCTATATACACAAGGCCAGTCAGACAGTGGGCAAGAATCGCACCCTCCACCGCTCCCCCATCTCCTCCTTCACCATTTTCTCGACTCTTCTGATGGCTTCCGAGGAGCCATTCTCCGGCATATTACCCGGTTGGGTTGCCCACCGAGCCCTCTGGATACGGGCAAGGCCGCTAGGTGCTTCACCAACCTCGCTTGGCCTGACAGAGCCAGTTGCTGCCCCAAGCAGGCGCGTGGTTCAACAACTCACCTCTCCAGTTCAGCTCGATGACGAGTGGCGAGTTGCTCCATGCCGGCACGGCGGCGAGCATGCCGGTACGGGCGTCATCACTGTCGCGTCGTACTGTGCCACTAGTGGCTGCGCCTCCCATGTCTGTGGGCGCGCCTCTCGTGCCTACGGCCGCGCCTCCCGTGCCTGCGGCAGCGCCATGCGGCAAGAGATAGAAGCCGGGTGCGTGGAGAGCGACGAGTCACTGGCCAGCTTCTCCATGTCTGCTGCCATCATCGAGGACATGTATAACACGGGAGGCCACCGCCACTTGGGTCCCATGAAGGCCACCGCCAAGGCGTCGAGTGCGCATTCAGGTGGTTTCTTTGCTGCTTCGTCTCTTCCGAGGACCTTCGTCGACCCCGCAAGTGTCTGACGGACATCAGGAAGACAAAGGGATCCGCGGGCGGCCATTTAGATTATGTACTCCCTCTCCAACTGGCGGGAAATATTGGTTCTAAGAATGGATAAATTGTATGTATCTATAACTAAAATAAGTCTAATACATCCATTTCTAGGACAAGTATTTCCGGACGGAGGGAGTATTAATTATACCAAAAGAGCCGGTTTGGCACCGCTTAGTTCATGTAAATGTAATGAAATCCATCATGTTTATATGAAGATCCGTCTTTTTTATACGAAATCCTTCATGCTTATAAGTTATATAAATCGGTCTGTGTTTGCACGAATTTCATCTGGTTGGTTAGAGTTGTGAAAATGTATGTCGCTGGCGTTTGATGTCGTCCTCCGCGGAAGGAAGCGGGAGGAAATTTGCCAGCTGCCGTTGGAGATGCTTTTATGCTGGAAATTATAGAGTGACATCCAATCCATTTGAGTTAATTGCGTGTATGATTGTCCCTCTATAAAAAGTTAATTGCGTGTACAGTGTACACGTGACTTGCAGGGTGGCTACAACTTCGTACAGAAAGTTAAAAAGAAATAAGTCCATCCTTAATCTTGTATTCTAAGTACTCTGTAGGTTCTACTGTCAGTACAGTAGCGAAAGAATTATATATTAAATAAGTAATATATAATATAAAAATCTAAAGTTAAAGACAGAATTCGAACTCATGTCATCGCGTTGCGAGCATCCGACGCTAACCAGTCCAGCACATTTTTGTTGTACACCATGTTGGAGATATATCTCCATGTCTACTCTTATACTCCATCCGTTCCTAAATATTTGTCTTTTTCAGATTTCAAATGAACTACCACATACGGATGTGTATGTAGACATATTTTAGAGTGTAGATTCACTCATTTTGCTCCGTATGTAGTCACTTGTTGAAATCTCTAAAAAGACAAATATTTAGGAACAGAGGGAGTAGAAAACAGAGTTGGTGATGATGGTGTGCGTGCCATCCTGCAATATAGGCCGTCGGATTTATATCTAACGGACAGGAAGGAAACTATGGCAATCTTGCAAAAATATACCCACACCCCTCTCCACGTTCGCAAATAAGGCCTTCCCTCGTCCATCCTTTTCTCTCACAAGATAAACTACTCATACAAATGCATCCTGATGTTCCGTGCAACGCACGGGCATCTAGCTAGTTTCTTTTAAAATAGTTACTATGATAATTGGGGTTGAAGTGATATATTTTATGTCTGCCCCGAATGATTTTAGATTCACTAGTAGTAACAAAGAAAATGTTGCCTTGTTAATTAATAGAAAACAGGGTGAAAACTATCACATGAGGCCGGTAAAAATGAGGCACACTGGGTTCATCGTCATCCTCACTACAGCTGTGCGTGCGCGAGAAGTCTACATATCGAGGGGGCTACTGAGCGAGGCACAGAGACACAATGTTTGAGAGAGAAACCAATTGATAGATTACGATCAGATCGAGTTGTCACCCTTCTACTATCATTGTTGGGGTGGGGGGAGGGGGAGGGAGAGAAAGACGTATAGAGAGTGTGAGCACAGGCATAGAGGCACAACTAGCGAGTGTGTGTGTTTGAAAGAGGTGTAGATAGACTACTATCAAGATCGAGGTGCCACCCTACTCCTTTGGTGTCAGGTAGTGTGTGTGTGTTTGAGAGAGAAGCCAGTTGATAGATTAGTATCAAGATCGAGGTGTCACCCTACTCCTTCGGTGTTGGGAAGTGTGTGTGGGTGGGTGTTTGTGTGGGGGGGGGCAGTGACACTTACATATTTCTACTCTTATAAAAAACAGAGTTGGTGATGATGGTGTTCCTGCCATCCTGCAATATAGGCCATCCGATTTATATCCGACGGATAGGAAGGAAACTATGGGAATTTTGCAAAAAGATACCCACACCCCTCTCCGCATTTGCAAATAAGGCATTCCCTCGTTCATCCTTTTCTCCCACAGGATAAACTACTCATAAAAATGCATCTTGATATTCCATGCAACGCATGGGCACCTTGCTAGGGAGTTTGGGTGACCCATATCTAGCTATATTAAGGGATAGGTAGATAGCATTTGTGCGAGGCATACTTAAAGCATCACGAAGATAAACAAACGATGTGCATACAAGTGCCAGAAAAATGAAGCGAGAAACAATGTGCGCACGCGCGCGCGTGTGTGTATGTGTGTGTGTGTGTGTGTGTGTTTGTGTGTGTGTGTGTGTGTGTGTTTGTGTGTGTGTGTGAGAGAGAGAGAGAGCAAAATCTCAAAACAAAAGGTGCTCTGCTAGAATCCCATTGTATGTATTCATATGGTTCTGGAACTCGAGTTAACCTTAGGCATATGTGTGCGAGACATTATTATACTTTGAGACATTAGTGGTTGTGGGTGGGCAGAATTAAAGGGGTGGGCGTGTTAGACAGAGAGAGCGTGTGTGTTTCTGTGTGAGAGACTTGTAGGACGGGGTAGAAAAACGAATTCTAACCTTGACAGAGGGAGAGAAATACATGAAGTGCGCGTGTGTGATTCCGATGCCCACAGGGAAATGAGATATGTATGCGTGTGAGAGAGATTGCACAATTCATTCACGTATCACTATCTAGCGGTCGTGGACGTGCATCGCTTGAACATAAATCAATATCTACTTCGTATTGTGGCCAAAGGTACAATATCGATTCAACGGTATAAAGATTGGACACTCACATATCACATTTTTTCTATTTAATTAAAAAATTTCAGTTGTGCATGCCAAAGTTACAGTGATGTTTCTTCAAACAACCAATGTAGCTATCATGTACATGCACCATTGTTACTCTTGCATTCAAATTCATTAGTCTTGGATGATTTAAGGTTCTATTATGAAGTAATAAATGTAATATTCATATATGAATTCAACGGGTACGCTTATATGAAATGGAGGCTATGTAATCATATGAGGTAACACTTTTAAGTAGTGGACTACAATATGCATTTCTTTTTGTGCAGCTCTACACTAACACGCCAATGCATTATGTTTAAAGTAAATAACCAATGGCACCAAATTATCTATTTACACGAGAAATACATAGGCTGAGCGTTTGATCCCTTTTTTGTGAACGCGCCACTACACCCGTACGATTGGCCACGCCCATGTGAACGTCAGGTTATCGGCACATCATCCCGAGTTATTGTCTTTTTTTCTGGGGTGGACTTCACACCAGTTATTAACTGCTGATGCATGCCCTGTGTACACAGTCTAGCATGTCCTTCCCGCTAGCACGGTCCAAAATTAGTTGAAACTGGATACGAACAATCCCGCGGGCGGCAAAATCTCCCGCCTCCTTCTAAAATTTCCGCCACCTTAGTCTTTAGCATGAGAAATTCCCCTTTTGTCCTTGGTGCATGGAGATCAACAGTTACAATACCGCCCTCATCTACATAATAGGTCGGGGCTGCTTTGGTAATTTCCGGTCCCCCCCCACTACACGGCACCCCATTTCCCTCCCCCTCCTGCAAAAACGACTAACTCCACAGCACCAGAGCATCTTACATCACGCCGTCCGTACTTCATCGGCCTTTCCCCCCTCCCCTCTCGAAACCCTAGACTACTCATCCACCGGCGTACCAGAGCCCATTCACTGCCAGCAGCGTCCACCTCATCGGATCTGCTTCCGCGGCCGCATCTACCACTCCCACTTCCCCTAGAAACAAGTAGAGTGCTCATCCACCAATGTACCACATCCCATTCAGTGTCGGCCTTGTCCACGACGCAGGATCTGCTTTGCCATTACTCTCGTCAACCGCCGCGCATCTGCAGTGGCTCATTCGTACTCCACACCGAAGACGCTTCATCCACACCCCCCGGAGTCGCCCGACCGACGCCCCTGTCGACGGCCTCTGATCCTCTTCACCGACACCTTCTCAACCCTACCGGAGCCACTTCACCAATGCCATCGTCAACAATACCGGAGTAGCTTCGCCTATACCATTCTCAACCCTACCGGGGCCTCTTTGCCAACTGACAAGTCTATGGCCTCAGATCCGCTTCCTCGCACCCTCATCCAACCTACCGGAGCAGCTTCTGACGCCCCGTCCATGGCCGCAGATCCTCATTGTCGACACCATCCTTAACCCAACCACCGGAGCAGCTTCACCTACGCCGTCATCCACGGCTACAGATCCTCTTCGCCCACACCGTAGTCCACCCTACTGCAGCTGCTCCGCAAACACCCTACTCGACGGTTCTAGATCTCCTTACCGGTCCCCGACAACCAGTGCAGCGTCATCACCCTTGACCTTTCTAACCTGATTACCACCGTCTAACAAGATGCCAAGCACCCGCCACGGCCTAGGTACTTGTCACCTTTAAACCCGTCCAGCATCACCTGCCCGATGTACTTCAAATATACTAACAGGTCGCTGTTACCTGTTATGTAGCTGGCAAAAACTACAAGGACGATGTTTCTTCTGGATCTAACAACTTGGCCAACCAAGATCCTAGACCGAGGCATTGCTATGATCTTGTAAGTGTGTCTCTCGCTCTCTTTTATTGTTCTGTGCCTGCCAGCGTGCTTTGCTAGGATTTTCGACCAGTAATCCCTTTGTGCAGACAATAATTTCTACTACTGGCTGCTAAATTAGATATGTAGATGTCATACATGATACTACCTCGTACCTCCGTTCCTAAATATAAGTCTTTCTAGAGATTCCACTATAGGATACATAGAGAGCAAAATTAGTGAATCTACACTCGAAAATGCATATATATACATCTGTATGTGGTCCCTTAGCAAAATTAGTGAATCTACACTCGAAAATGCATATATATACATAGAGAGCAAAATTAGTGAATCTACACTCTACAAAGACATATATTTAGGAACAGAGGCAGTACATTACACAAAACCGTAGGTGGCATGTACGAATTCCAGTGCACTACATTAGGCTCCCTTAGAGTGCCTGCTAGTCCAGCACACAGAGTCATGGCTAGTTTATGCTACGCACACAATCATTAATTGGTGGTTTAAATATGCGCAAGGGATATGCAATGTATTATCATGTAGAGATGTCTGAAATTAGGCGTGTCAACTTGCAGATAGGGTTACACAATGAAAAAGTACAAGATGTATGCGACAGTTTCATGGAACATCGCAAAAAAGGAGAGGGAACAGTGAGCCTATACAGTGCTATGGTACGTAACTCCTCCATTGCAATCATCATGACATGTTATTTGTATGTCAGTTCTATTGGCCAAGTTTCTCAGGGACAGTTATTACGAGTTATCCTAAGAAAATAAGCAACTATGAATATAAGCTCCATGTAATAAGCCAACCTGTTCTTTTCATTGCGTTTTCAGCTTATCTTTGGTATGATCAGTGAAAAGTCTAGATTGCATTATATTTTTTCATTTTGCTGCCCATATGAAAATTAATTTGACTTGCAAACATGAAAAATTGAACCCAGTGCAGTAATTAATATGATAGGAAAACAGACCATCACTATTTGCTCAAAATGCAAATACAAAAATACCATCTACTTGGCACAATCTACTTTGGTCCATGTTTTCCATAGAGATCCCATTGCCCAATTTAAACGAAGAACGCATGACCCACATTTAAATGAAGAACAATCATTTATTGAAAGTCGATGGTCCAAGTGGCTGGTTATTATCATATAGCAGCACCACCTGAAAGCATCATATAGGAGCAGCAGCAGCTCATAGCAACTCATCATACAGCAGCAGCAGTGTGCAATTCATCAAATACCAGCAGCAGCTCATAGCAATTCATCATATAGCAGCAGCAGGAGCAGCTCATAGCAATTCATCATATAGCAGCAGCAGGAGCAGCTCATAGCAATTCATCATATAGCAGCAGCAGGAGCAGCTCATAGCAATTCATCATATAGCATCAGCAGGAGAAGCTCATAGCAATTCATCATATAGTGATACATCTCCAACGTATCTATAATTTTTGATTGTTCCATGATATTATATTACCCCTTTTGGATGTTTATGGGCTTTATTTTACACATTTATGTCATTTTTGCGACTAACCTACTAACCGGAGGCCCAGTCCGTATTGTTGTTTTTTGCCTATTTCAGTATTTCGAAGAAAAGGAATATCAAGCGGAGTCCAAACGAAATGAAACCTTAGGGAGTGTGATTTTTGGAACGAACGTGATCCAAAGGACTCTGAGTGCAAGCAAAGAAGCAGCCGAGGCGGGCACGAGGGTGGAGGGCGCGCCCACCCCCTGGGTGCGCCCCCTATCTCGAGGGCCCCTCGGGCGGCCACCGACCTACTTCTTGCTCCTATATATACCCACATGCCCCGAAAACATCCAGGGAGCCAACGAAAAACAATTTCCACCGCCATAACCTTCTGTATCCATGAGATCCCATCTAGGAGCCTTCGCTGGTGCTCCACCGGAGAGGGAATCGACCATGGAGGGCTTCTACATCAACACCATAGCCCTTCCGATGAGTTGTGAGTAGTTTACCACAGAGCTTCGGGTCCATAGTTATTAGCTAGATGGCTTCTTCTCTCTTTTTGGATCTCAATACCATGTTCTCCCCCTCTCATGTGGAGATCTATTCGATGTAACTCTTTTTGCTGTGTGTTTCTCGAGATCCGATGAATTGTGGGTTTATGATCAAGTTTATCTATGAGAAATATTTGAATCTCCTCTGAATTATTTTATGTATGATTGAGTTATCTTTGCAAGTCTCTTCGATTTATCAGTTTGGTTTGGCCTACTAGATTGATCTTTCTTGCCATGGGAGAAGTGCTTACCTTTGGGTTAAATCTTGCGGTGTCCTTCCTAGTGACAGCAGGGGTTGCAAGGCGCGTATTGTATTGTTGCCATCGAGGATAAAAAGATGGGGTTTATATCATATTGCATGAGTTTATCCCTCTACATCATGTCATCTTTCTTAATGTGTTACTCTAGATGCATGTTGGATAGCGGTCGATGTGTGGAGTAATAGTAGTAGATGCAGGCAGGAGTCGGTCTACTTGTCGCGAACGTGATGCCTATATACATGATCATGCCTAGATAATCTCATAATTATTCGCTTTTCTATCAATTGCTCAATAGTAATTTGTTCACCCACCGTAATACTTATGCTATCTTGAGAGAAGCCACTAGTGAAACCTATGGCCCCCGGGTCTATCTTTTATCATATAAGCTTTCAATCTACTTCGCATCTTTACTTTTCCAATCTATATTATAAAATACCAAAAATATATTTATCTTATCATACTATCTCTATCAGATCTCACTTTCGCAAGTGGCCATGAAGGGATTGACAACCCCTTTATTGCGTTGGTTGCGAGTTCTTTGTTTGTATGTGTAGGTGCGTGGGACTTTTGAGGAGCCTCCTACTGGATTGATACCTTGGTTCTCAAAAACCAAGGGAAATACTTACGCTACTATTGCTGCATCACCCTTTCCTCTTCAAGGAAAACCAACGCAAGCTCAAGACGTAGCAAGAAGGATTTCTAGCGCCGTTGCCGGGGAGGTCTTCGCTCAAGTCAAGACATACCAAGTACCCATCACAAACTCATCTCCCTCGCATTTACATTATTTTCCATTTGCCTGTCGTTTTCCTCTCCCCCACTTCACCCTTGCCATTTTAATCGCCCTCTCTTTCCCAATGTTCTCCTCTCTTTTTCGCTTGCCTTTTTCTGTTTGCTCGTGTGTTTGTTCATTTACCTTGTCATTATGGCTAGTCCTCCTATCCTTGTTATCACTCCCGAACATGAAATTCTTAATTTTACACAAAGGGAGGGAGAAATTTTAAAAGATGCTTGGCATAGAATTTGCAATGCTCAAATTAAATTTACTAGGAAGCTTTCTACTTCCGTACTTCTTTGCAATTTTTATGTGGGCATTACTCTATGGAATAGATGCGTTCTTGATACCGTTACCGGAGGGGATTTCTTGAGTAGCCATACGTTTGATGCTTATAATGCTATGTTAGATTTGTTTGGCCCACCACCTCTTTTGGTTAATGGAACTATTTTAACTTTAGAACATGTGATGCGACGGCTTGAGATTATTGAAAATAAAATTGCCACTGTTGAGTTGATTGAAAATTTGGATAAAAAGATTCATAATCACATTACCCAATATGGATCTAGGGTTGGAGTCACTTTGAAAAATCTTAAAGAGAAAGAACCTATAGTTAATGAAAAAATAGATCTAGATTCTGCAAGAATCGGTAAAGTTGAGGATATCATTACCAACTTAGATTCGGTGTTTTCTTCCATAAAAAACACTCCAAAATCTCCTAACAAAACTGCCAAATTTATTTATGTTCCTAAAAATAAGTGTGAATCTTCTTGTAAGGGAGACGCGGATCTCAAATCAATAAGTGTTCATCCCAATTGTCTCTCTATCATTAAGGAACCTTTTGCTACAAATGAATTTCTAGAATTTTTGCCTAAAGGTTTAATAATTGCTAAAAAGGGAGAAACCCTAAAGATTATAAGTGCTCTATTGAGGATTTGAGTGCCAAAGATGGCACTACTTAGATTTATGTTCGCTTTTATGCCTAGCTAGGGGCGTTAAACGATAGCACTAGTTGGGAGGCAACCCAATTTTATTTGTGTTTTTTGTTTTTGTTTCTGTTTAGTAATAAATTTTGCTTCTACCTTCTGTTTAGATGTTTTTTTATGTTTTAATTAGTGTTTGTGCCAAGTAGAACCTATAGGATAACCTATGGTGATAGTTAATTTGATTCTGCTGAAAAACAGAAACTTTGCACGCACGAAATTAGTTTTGTTAAATCACAGAAACGTGCTTTTGCGTTGATTCTTTTTGATTCTGATCAATAGAAAAATTTCCCAGGACTTCCTATTTTGGTAGGCTTTTTAGAGTTCCAGAAGTTTGCGTTAGTTACAGATTGCTACAGACTGTTCTGTTTTTGACAGATTCTGTTTTTCGTGTGTTGTTTTCTTATTTTCATGCATCTATTGCTAGTATTAAGTGGTATGAACCATAGAGAACTTGAAATATAGTAGGTTTAACACCAATATAAATAAAGAATGAGTTCATTACAGTACCTTATGTGGTGGTTTTGTTTTCTTTCACTAACTGAGCTTATGAGATTTCCTGTTGAGTTTTGTGTTGTGAAGTTTTTATGTTTTGGGTAAAGATTTGATGTACTATGGAATAAGGAGTGGCAAGATCCTAAGCTTGGGGATGCCCATGGCACCCCAAGATATTCAAGAATAGCTAAAAGCCTAAGCTTGGGGATGCCCCGGGAAGGCATCCCCTCTTTCGTGTTCGTTCATTGGTAACTTTAATTGGAGCTATATTTTTATTCGCCGCATGATATGTGTTTTGCTTGGAGCGTCGTGTATAATATTAGTATTTGCTTTTTAGTTTACCACAATCATCCTTGCTGTACACACCTTTGGGAGAAGCCCACTTGATTGAAATTTGTTAGAATACTCTATGTGCTTCACTTATATCTTTTGAGCTAGATAGTTTTTTCTCTAGTGCTTCACTTATATCTTTTAGAGCACAGCGGTGGCTTAATTTTGGAGAAATTGCTAGTCATTCATGCCTCACTTATATTATTTTGAGAGTCTTTTAGAACAGCATGGTATTTGCTATGGTTATAAAATTGGTCCTAAAATGGTAGGCATCCAAGTTGGGTATAATAAAAACTATCATAGGAAGTGAATTGGATGCTATGATCAATTTGATACTTGATAATTGTTTTGAGATATGGAGGTAGTGATATTAAAGTCATGCTAGTTGGGTGATTATGAATTTAAAGAATGCTTGTGTTGAAGTTAGCAAGTCCCATAGCATGCACGTATGGTTAAAGTTGTGTAACAAATTTGAAACATGAAGTGTACTTGGATTGTGCATCCTTATGAGTGGTGGTCGGGGACGAGCGATGGTCTTTTCCTACCAATCTATCCCTCTAGGAGCATGTGCGTAGTGCTTGGTTTTTGATGACTTCTAAATTTATTCAATAAGTATGTGAGTTCTTTTGACTAATGTTGAGTCCATGGATTATACGCATTTTTACCTTTCCACCATTGCTAGCCTCTTCGGTACCGTGCATTGCCCTTTCTCACCTTGAGAGTTGGTGCAAACTTCGCCGGTGCATCCAAACCCCGTGATATGATACGCTCTATCACACATAAACCTCCTTATATCTTCCTCAAAACAGCCACCATACCTACCTATTATGGCATTCCCATAGCCATTCCGAGATATATTGCCATGCAACTTTCCACCGTTCCGTTTATCATCTTGACATACATTACTTTTGTCATATTGCCATTGCATGACCATGTAGTTGACATCGTATTTGTGGCAAAGCCACCATGCATAATTCATACATGTCACTCTTGATTCATTGCACCATCCCGGTACACCACCGGAGGCATTCATATAGAGTCATATATTGTTCTAGTCTTGAGTTGTAATTCATATGTTGTAAATCAATAAAAGTGTGATGATCATCATTATTA
>NC_041391.1:361950804-361983926 GCF_002162155.2 Triticum dicoccoides | reverse complement strand
AGAAAAAAAGAAAAAATATAGAAAAAAAAGAGAAAATAAAGAAAATAAATAAAAAGGGGCAATGTTACTATCTCTTTTTCCACACTTGTGCTTCAAAGTAGCACCATGTCCTTCATATAGCGAGTCTCATATATTGTGCTTCAAAGTAGCACCATGTTTTTCATATAGTGAGTCTCATATGTTTTCACTTTCATATACGAGTGGGAATTTTTCATTATAGAATTTTCCAATCTATATTATAAAATACCAAAAATATATTTATCTTAACATACTATCTCTATCAGATCTCACTTTCGCAAGTGGCCGTGAAGGGATTGACAACCCCTTTATTGCGTTGGTTGCTGTTCTTTGTTTGTTTGTGTAGGTGCATGGGACTTTTGAGGAGCCTCCTACTGGATTGATACCTTGGTTCTCAAAAGCTTAGGGAAATACTTACGCTACTATTGCTGCATCACCCTTTCCTCTTCAAGGAAAACCAACGCAAGCTCAAGACGTAGCATACAGCAGCAGCAGGAGCAGCTTATAGCAATTCATCATATAGCAGCAGTAGTAGCTCATAGCAATTCATCATATAGCAGCAGCAGCAGCAGCTCATAGCAATTCATCATATAGCAGCAGAAGCTCATAGCAATTCATCATATAGCAGCAGCAGGAGCAGCTCATAGCAATGCATCATATAGCAGCAGTAGAAGTAGCTAATAGCAATTCATCGTATAGTAGATCAGAATGAAAATTTGGCAAAAAATCAGAGGAGATCCTCACCTTGTTGGATGAGCTCATCCTTCAATAGCACCTCAAGGCCACGACCTGGGAGGAGGGGAGGGGGAATAAGCTGCCTTATGCCGTAGTGTGGAATCAGCCGTAATTGTGCAACACCCGCCGGAGTAGTGTGTTAGACGAACCACAGTGGAGCAGCTGTTGGAGACCATGAGAATGAGGGGCGGCGCCAAAGGGAGGAGCAGCCAGTGAGATTTGCCGCTACCCGCCGGCCATGTAGCCTAGCAGGACAGAGCATCATCGAGGACTAGGCTAGATGGGACCAGTGGTGACGGCTCGCTGGAGGAACCCTAGTGCTGCAGGCAGGGGATCGAGGTAGAGGGAAAGGGGAGAGGAGATGCAAGCGGGCAGGGCAATGAACGCTTTCATGTTTGTTTTTACTTGAGGGTCAGGTGTGACACGGGCGTCAGCAGTTGCATTTTGAGTGTCATATGGGCATACAATAGAGTCATTTCACTATTCCCCTTCCTTTCAATTTTTAGTGAGGTTCTACCCGAAACACCCCCCTCCAAAGCGAAATTAGTTAAGCCCAAGCTCGTAACTCAAAAATGACTTCTTTACATCTTTTATGGCTCATTTTGACAATAAGCCCTGAAAAGGCAGAATCGAACTAGCCCTTAACCTGCAATTCAATTGTGCGTTCAATGACGAATCACTCCTGCCTGCTATAGTGTACATTTAGGCATCATCATACATGGCATAACCTAATACATGTGCATTCCATTGTAGAATCTGGAATATGCAATGTTTATGTTAGTTCATACGTTGCACATGATGTGTAAATGCCCCTTAAATCTAGTCAGTCAAGTGATGGTCTTTAAGCCTCCTTCTTTGCTTCTTTTCTTGATATGTAAGATTTGCTCACACATCTATTCAATTGCTTGTTTGCATCAGCCCGCCATACTTGGACTGTTTGCTTTCATTACTTGTTGTTCTTGACCTAACACTCTAACAGTGCTTGTCAACAATTTAAACACAAAGGGCTGCTGTAGTGGGGCCTTGTCTAACTCATAGGTGACATAAAGGTTTGGCTGAACACTAAAGTAGGCTCGGAGATCCAGTTCGAAGGTATGCCTAGTTTTTAAATAGTGCAGACATGATAAATGCTCATTTCATTGTGTGCAAGTGCAAGAGATGCGGCATGTTTCATTATGTGGTGTTGGTTTGTTATAATCTCATCCTTTTGTGTTCACAGACTGGAAAGTATGCATATTTATCTTCCAAGGAGACGAGAAACTAGTTTGTGTCACCTTGAAGAGGGGGTGCAATGAAGATAAGATTGAGGATTTCCAAGTACAAGATGTTAGGAAGGAGCCTTGCAAGAGAAGTAGGAGCCGCGGTGAGCCTCTTCAACCTGTTAAGGTAAGTCACTGTATCCAACTCAACAGTTCAATTCCTTGTTTGTTTCAGGCATAGTTAATTTGCTCTTTTCAATTGCTTTATTTGTCCTCAGTTAATGAGATGCCCAAAGAATGATGGCTGATGTTGGGTACTTGTATAACTATTAGTTGACATAATTAAAGTCCTTATCATTTAAGTACTCTGCCGAAGTGTGCCTGAAGCTTTGAAGTCTATTAACCAACTATTATTGCATGAGGCCCCCAATCTAGTTTATACTAGGCTAATGATTGCATAGTTTTGCTTGTTGTAGTATGTTTGTATGAAACCCTTTGTTGTTCATTATGCTCCCTAAGACTTTAATTGAGCTATAGATTGGCCAACTGCTTGCTTACTTATACGCAACATGCTGTCTAAATTTGTAACTTGTCTGTGTTTTGGATTGGGCCCTAACATCATGCTCCTCTGGTGAGCTAAGAGAGATTTCTGCATGCAGGCTGCACAGACTACCTTTTTTATTATTTTTAAAATATCACCTGCTTATGCTTCATGACGTGTAACATTATTGTTAGTCATGTTTTGCCATGTACAAAATAGTTTGTCTTGCTCGCTTCATTGTTGTAACTATATTTTTGCCCTAGTCATGTGTACTTACAGAAACATTTCAGGATGAAGTGACATCAACACAAAGATCTGCGAGCAGTGTGGCATGGCCGTTACCAAATAATTATGGATTGGAATTGTAATGTGCTGATGTTCTCGAGCATCAACTAGAGGTGGCAAGACAACGTGTACATGATTCTCAATGTACAATCTACAAGTTGAGACTGGACATGCAGGTATTAGATGCAGCGGTCAAAAAAATGAAACAACACATTGAGGTAACCATGAAGGAATTGGAGATTTTGAAGACTGAAATTTGTGCTATCTAAATCCGGCCAATCCTATTTTCTGAAGAGATTATAGTTCAAATGGTAAGTTAAGTTGGTGCGCGTCCATGATGTATGAGCTGTATTCGCCCAGTGTATGTAATTTGTTGTTTGTGTATGCTTTATTATCACCGGTGCCGAACCATAATGCCCAGTTGGTATAATCGGCTATAATTTCTTTATTGTATAGTGTAGGATTATTCTACGTTTCTATGCCTTAGTCTCTTTATTGTATAGTGTATGTTTTCTAGAGGTGATAGTATTGAGTAGGATAATTCTTTGAATATGCTATATCGTTCAAACGGGGGCCAACTCGCCCAAACGTTGTAGTGACCATGGCCCTCCACGGGCCGTATGATCCATGGGCCATCTATGGGACGGACTATCCATGGCCTTCTATGGGCTATCGGATCCATGGGCCTTCTATGGGCCATCGGATCCATGGGCCTTCTATGGGCCATCGGATCCATGGGCCTTCAATGGGCCGTCAAATCAATGGGCCTTCTACGTCCCGTAGGATCCATGGGCCTTCTACGGGCCGTCTCATCCATGAGCCTTGTACAGGCCGTATGGGTCGTAAACGGGCTAGAGTGGAAATCGTCCATTTTATGGCTGACCGTAACGGGCCATTAATAGGACGTATTTGATGATGCTATGAAAATGGCCCAATAGATTAACGGGCCACGAACGGGATGACTGTATCCATGGGCTGAATTTGGCCCACAAGCAGAAAAGGCTAGTAACGGTCCGTAAGTAACCGAATGCTGGAAATGAGCCAAAGAATAAATGGGCCCTGAGAAGGCCGAAAGGTAACATGGGCTGGAAACGACCCAATGGAATAATGGGCCGCTAATGGGTATAAAGTGATACACTATTCATTACGGGCCGGTTTCACGACGGGTCATTAATGGGCCAAGAGTTACAAAGGGACTCATATGGGCCGAAAGACGTCATGGGCCATACATGGGTCGGAAGTTACAACGGGCTGGAATCATATTGAACGGCCCAGATGACGCTACTGGGCCTAATTCCGTTAGGCTGTAACGGGCCGTGAGTTAGTGGGCTGTAAATGGGCTATATGCGAACATGCCGTTAACAGGCTTTCCGTGGGCCGGCCTACCACCTTTTGATCCAAGTCAAACAGGTCGGCCTTTTCACAGGAATGGGCCTCTCTTGGGTCGTGCCATGTGTCGACGTATCATAGGTGCCTTGTGTCCAATGAGTGGATGAGATCTGTCCCAACAGTGAGCCAACACGTGTTTCCTCCAGCCAATGATGATTTTACACGTGGAAAATCCCTATTGGTCGGGGGTGTTAACGGGTTATCGGATCCAAAACTGGACCCGATAGCTTAACGGCGTTCCGTTATGGTGTATGCCACATGTCCGTCACCCTTGACGAAAGCACTTCTGTGACGCGCAATTTATCGTCATGGAAGTGGACTTCCGTGATGATAATTTTTGTAATGTCATGGAACACTTCTACGACAACACATGTATGACTATCTTGATTCTGTCATAAAATTGTCATGGATGTACATGCAAGAAAACAAACGCGACCTACTGTGACAAACACGTATCATCACGGAAGTGTATTTTTCTGTAGTGCAAACACCCTGCCACCGTCACTCGGCCGCAAACATTGAGATTCTTGGTTTTAAATTCTAGTAAATCCAAAACTCGTCTGAAATTCATGAAACTTGGCATGCTATCATGGAGTAGCATCAACATGCCTTGGTAAAAATATTATCCCATTTGGGGCAGGTTTGAGGATATGCTTCTCACAAACCAAAGGCTCTCAAAACAAGCCTGATGGTTTCAGTAGGGTATGTCCCACCTATGGGGATGAAACGATATCCGCTGCATCTTATTGCTTTCAAACAATTTCAAGTGTCAACATAGAACAATATGTCATGTCAATTTTTGGGATTTTTTGGGGTTCGTTTGGACATTTTTATGCATTAATTGTGTTTTCAATGCATTTATGAGCACAATTCAAATTTTAACTACATGCACATCCTCTAATGCATATAAATTCGTTGAAAATTCAAATATGTGTCCCTGGTTGCATGCTTAGGTCCCATGCAAGAAAGGGGAATGAATGTCAAACATCCTGCCACCGTCACTCGGCCGCAAACATTAAGATTTCTGGTTTTCTAATTCTAGTAAATCCAAAACTCGTCTAAAATTCATGAAACTTGGCATGCTATCATGAGTGTCATAACCATGGCGTGGTAAAAATGTTGTCCCATTTGGGGCAGGTTTGGGGATATGCTTCTCACAAACCAAAGGTTCTCACAACCAGCCCGATGGTTTTGGTAGGGAACGTCCCACCTTTGGGGACGAAGGGATATCCGCTTCCTCTTATTGCTTTTCAAAAATTTCTAGTGTCAACATAGAACAATAGGAGTGCCGTGTCAATTTTTGGCATTTTGGGGGGTTTGTTTGGACATTTTTATGCATTAATTGAGTTTTTGATGCACTTATGTGCATAATTCAAATTTGAACTACATGCACATGCTCTAATGCATATAAATTGGTTGAAAATTCAAATCTGTGTCCTTGGTTGCATGCTTAGGTCCCATGCAAGAAACGGGAATGAATGTCAAACACCCTGCCACTATCACTCGGCCTCAAACATTGAGATTCCTAGTTTTTAAATTCTAGTAAATCCAAAACACGTCTGAAATTCATGAAACTTGGCATGTTATCATGGAGCAGCATCAACATGCCATGGTAAAAATATTGTCCCATTTGGGGCAGGTTTGGGTATATGCTTCTCACAAACCAAAGGCTCTCACAACAAGCCTGGTGGTTTCGGTAGGGTATGTCCCATCTTTGGGGACGAAACCATATCCGCTGCATCTTATTGCTTTCAAAAAGTTTCTAGTGTCAACATAGTACAATATGCCGTGTCAATTTTTTAGATTTTTTGGGGTTCATTTGTACATTTTTATGCATTAATTACGTTTTCAATGCATTTATAAGCACAATTCAAATTTGAACTACATGCACATGCTCTAATGCATATAAATTGGTTGAAAATTCAAATCTGTGCCCTTGGTTGCATGCTTAGGTCCCATGCAAGAAATGGGAATGAATGTCAAACACCCTGCCAATGTCACTCGGCAGCAAACATTGAGATTTATGATTTTTAAATTGTAGTAAATCCAAAACTCGTCTAAAATTCATGAAACTTGGCATGCTATCATGAGTGGCATGAACATGCCATGGTAAAAATATTGTCCCATTTGGGGTAGGTTTGGGGATATGCTTCTCATAAACCAAAGGTTCTCACAACAAGCCTGATGGTTTCGGTAGGGAACGTCCCACCTTTGGGGACGAAACCATATCCGCTGCCTCTTATTGCTTTCTAAAATTTTCTAGTGTCAACATAGAACAATATGAGTGTCGTGTCAATTTTTTGGATTTTTCGGGGTTTGTTTGGACATTTTATGCATCAATTGTGTTTTTAATGCATTTATGAGCACAATTCAAATTTGAACTACATGCACATGCTCTAATGCATATAAATTGGTTGAAAATTCAAATTTGTGTCCTTGGTTGCATGCTTAGGTCCCATGCAAGAAATGGGAATGAATGTCAAACATCCTGCGACCGTCACTCGGCTGCAAACATTGAGATTCCTGGTTTTTAAATTCTAATAAATCCAAAACTCGTATGAACATGAAACTTGGCACGCTATCATGGAGCGACATCAACATGTCGTGGTGAAAATATTGTCCCATTTGCGGCAGGTTTGGGGATATGCTTCTCACAAACCAAAGGTTCTCACAACAAGCCTGATGGTTTTGGTAGGGAACGTCCCACCTTTGGGGACGAAACGATATCCGCTGCCTCTTATTGCTTTCTAAAATTTTCTAGTGTCAACATAGAACAATAGGAGTGTTGTGTCAATTTTTGGGATTTTCGGGGTTCGATTTGGACATTTTTATGCATTAATTGAGTTTTCGATGCATTTATGTGCATAATTCAAATTTGAAGTACATGCACATGCTCTAATGCATATAAATTGGTTGAAAAATCAAATCTTTGTCCTTGGTTGCATGCTTAGTTACCATGCAAGAAATGGGAATGAATAGGGTTTTGGTTGATTTGAGTCTTAAGGTGTTATTCTAGTATGAACTCTACGATAGATCGAACGGAAAGAATAGCTTCTTGTTATTTTACTATGGACTCTTGAATAGATTGATGAGAAATGATAACTTTGAGGTGGTTTCGTACCCTACAATAATCTCTTTGTTTGTTCTCCGCTATTAGTGACTTTGGAGTGACTATTTGTTGCATGTTGAGGGATAGTTATATGATCCAGTTATGTTATTATTGTTGAGAAAACTTGCACTAGTGAAAGTATGAACCTTAGGCCTTGTTTCCTAGCATTGCAATACCATTTACACTCGCTTTTATCATTAGTTACCCTGCTGTTTTTATATTTTCAGATTACAAAAACCTATATCTACCATCCATATTGCACTTGTATCACCATCTCTTCGCCGAACTAGTGCACCTATACAATTTACCATTGTATTGGGTGTGTTGGGGACACAAGAGACTCTTTGTTATTTGGTTGCAGGGTTGTTTGAGAGAGACCATCTTCATCCTATGCCTCCCACAGATTGATAAACCTTAGGTCATCCACTTGAGGGAAATTTGCTACTGTCCTGTAAACCTCTGCACTTGGAGGCCCAACAACGTCTACAAGAAGAAGGTTGCGTAGTAGACATTAAGCTCTTCTCTGGTGCCGTTGCCGGGGAGGTGAGTGCTTGAAGGTATATCTTTAGATCTTGTAATCGAATCTTTTTGTTTCTTGTTTTATCACTAGTTTAGTCTATAAAAGAAAATTACAAAAAAATGGAATTGAGTTTGCCTCATACGCTTCATCTTTTTAATATCTTTCGTGAGAATGATGGAAAGGAAAATTGTGCTCAAGTTCTAGAAGAAGAAGTCTATAAAATGTTTGGCACTAAATCTTTGAATGATGAGCATGATTGCAATGTTTTTAGTATGAACTCTTTGAACATCCATAGTACTAATGATGATTGCACTAGTCATGATGAAAATGTCTCTTATAAGCATGTCAACTTTTCTGGAGTGCATAGAGTTTGGAAGTACACACCAAATAGGGAAGATAGATTTTGCAAGAGGCATAAGTATTTACAATTTTTATTCTGAAAATTTAAAATTTCTTTGCTATCCTTGTGAACTTTGCAATGAACGTGATCATTGAAATCCCCAATGCAAATTGTTTCATGATCGTATCGTGTCCAAAAATTGTGATGACTTAATTTCCCTTGCACATCATAATGAACTTAGTTTGCTTGTGGGTTATGAAGAAATGAAACGTATAACTAAGGATCTTCCAGAATTTGTCCTTGATAAAGTTCTTGATTTTGATCGAGAGGAAATTTATATGTATTGTGCGGTGAATTGCATTGAAAATCCTTATATTGCCAATTACATATAGACAAGAAAACTAATTGAAGATGAAGAGAATACTAATGAAAGGGAAAAGACTTCCTAATATCCTCCTATTATTTCTTATGATGAATTAGGTAACGAGGAGCCTTCTATTCAACGAATCTCATTAATAAGGAGCTCCAAAAAGAGGACTAAACCCACACATAAAGTGGAGAAGAAAAAGAAAAGACAGAGAAGCAAAGGTAAAAAGGTATCCCTCTCAAATGATGTTGCTCCTATTACTCATTGTGATGATGATAATTGCTATACTATTGGTGCTATCCATACTATTAATGATGAGAGTGAGTATGCTTATGATATGAAAAGGCCCAAGCTTGGGGATTCTATGTTTGATTAGAATGACATGTTTGAGAATATATTTGCTGCAATTCATCTTTGTCCCAAGCTTGGGGATGCTACGTTTAATGAAGATGATATTTTTAGCCTCCCAAGTTTTGATGAGAAAATTTATTATGATGATAGCATGCCTCCTATTTATGATGGTTATATTGATGAAAGTGGGTTTGGAAGAGTGTCAACTTTAGGAAGTAATGATCCCACTATTTTGGAGGGTGTTCAATCTAATAATATTTATGAAAGTGGATTTGGAGAGGTCACGACTTTATTTAGTGATGAATCCACTATTTTGGAAGAGGTTTCAATTGATTTTGGTGAGAATAAAGTTGCTACTTATGATGATTATTGTGATGAAACTTATGCTATAAAAAGTAGTGATGATTATATTTATAAAACTTGTCATGATTATGATTATATGCTTGTAGGAGTTGCCATGATATCAAGTTTCCTCTCTATGTGCTTAAAGTTTTAAAGTTATGCTTGTTTTGCCTTCCTATGCTAGTTGATTATTGTTCCCATTAGGTATTTTCTCACAAAATATCTATGCATAGGAAGTGGGTTAGACTTAAATGTGCTTGTCATATGCTTCATGATGCTCCCGTTATGTTTCAATTCCTATCTTTTATGTGAGCATCATTGTCACCATCATGCCTAGCTAAAAGGCATTAAAGAAAAGCGCTTGTTGGGAGACAACCCAATATTTACCCTTACTGTTTTCGTGCGTACACATGATTATGCTACTGTAGTAATCATGTTTTATAGATTTTTTTTCAATAAAGTGCCAAGTAAGACCTTTAGGATAGCTTACGACGATAGTTGTGTTGATCCTGCTGAAAATTAGAAACTTTTGCGCCCAGTAAATTAGTTTTTATAATTCATAGAAACGTGATTTTGATCTGATTCTTTTTTCTGTGGATTGGTACATAAGTTTCTCAGACTTTACTAATTTGGTAGAATTGTTTGAGTTATGGAAGTAATCGGGAGTTACAGATTACTACAGACTGTTCTGTTTTTGACAGATTCTGTTTTCTATGTGTTGTTTGCTTATTTTGATGAATCTATGAGTAGTGTCGGAGGGTATGAACCATAGAGAAGTTGGAATACAGTAGATATTACACCAATATGAATTTATAATGAGTTCACAACAGTACCTAAGTGGTGATTTATTTTCTTATACTAACGGAACTTACAAGTTTTCTGTTGAGTTTTGTGTTGTAAAGTTTTCATGTTTTGGGTAAAGATTCGATGGACTATGGAATAAGAGGTGGAAAGAGCCTAAGCTTGGGGATGCCCAAGGCACCCAAAGGTAATATTCAAGTACAACCAAGAGCATAAGCTTGGGGATGCCGGCATCCCCTCTTTCGTCTTCATTCATCGGTAACTTACTTGATGCTATATTTTTATTCACCACATGATATGTGTTTTGCTTGGAGCGTCATTTACTTTTGTTTTGTTTTGCTCTATGTTTGAATAAAATTTCAAGATCTGAAATTCTTAAATGTCAGAGAGTCTTCACATAGTTGCATAATTATTCGACTACTCATTGATCTTCACTTATATCTTTCGGAGTAGTTTGTCATTTGCCCTAGTGCTTCACTTATATCCTTTTAGAGAACAGAGGTGGTTTTATTTTGAATAAATAGATGAACTATCATGCTTCACTTATATTATTTTGAGAGTCTTAAACATCATGATAATTTTCTTTGAACTTTCACATAAAGTGCATTGAATACTATGAGAAGTTTGATACTTGGTAATTGTTTTGAGATATGAGGATGGTAATATTAGAGTCATGCTAGTTGGGTAATTATGAAATTGACAAATACTTGTGTTAAGGTTGGCAAGTCCCGTAGCATGCACGTATGGTAAAAGTTGTAATTTGTAGCATGGGATGCTCTTTTGATTGCCTTCCTTATGAGTGGAGGTCGGGATCGCGCGATGGTTAACTCCTACCAACCCTTCCCCTAGGAGCATGCGTAGTAGTACTTTGCTTCGAGGGCTAATAAACTTTTGCAATAAGTATATGAGTTCTTTATGACTAATATGAGTCCATGGATTATACGCACTCTTACCCTCCTTCCATCATTGCTAGCCTCTACGGTACCGTGCATTTCCCTTTCTCACCTTGAGAGTTGCTGCAACTTCGCCGGTGCATCCAAACCCCGTGATACGATATGCTCTATCACACATAAACCTCCTTATATCTTCCTCAAAACAGCCACCATACCTACCTATTATGGCATTTCCATAGCCATTCCGAGATATATTTCCATGCAACTTTCCAATGTTTCATTTATTATGACATGTTTCATCATTGTCATATTGCCTTGCATGATCATGTAGTTGACATCGTATTTGTGGCAAAGCCACCATGCATAATTTTTCATACATGTCACTCTTGATTCATTGCCCATCTCGGTACACCGCCGGAGGCATTCATATAGAGTCATATTTTGTTCTAGTATCGAGTTGTAATCCATGAGTTGTAAGTAAATAGAAGTGTGATGATCATCATTATTAGAGAATTGTCCCTTGAAAAGAAAGGCAAAAAAAGAGAAAGGCCTAATAAAAAAGAGAAAGACCAAAAAAAGGGAGGCCCAAAAAAGGGGGGGGACAATGTTACTATCCTTTTCCACACTTGTGCTTCAAAGTAGCACCATGATCTTTATGATAGAGAGTCTCTTATTTTGTCACTTTCATATACTGGTGGGAATTTTTCATTATAGAACTTGGCTTGTATATTCTAATGATGGGCTTCCTCAAAATGGCCTAGGTCTTCATGAGCAAGCAAGTTGGATGCACACCCACTTAGTTTGTTTTGTTGAGCTTTCATACATTTATAGCTCTAGTGCATCCGTTGCATGTCAATCCCTACTCCTCATGTTGACATCAATTGATGGACATCTTCATGGCCCATTGATTAGCCTCGTCAATGTGAGACTTTCTCCTTTTTTGTATTCTCCACACAACCTCCATCATCATATTCTATTGCACCCATAGTGCTATATCCATGGCTTACGCTCATGTATTGCGTGAGAGTGAAAAAAAGCTGAAGCGCGTTAAAAAGCATGAACCAATTGCTTGTCTAAAACCGGGGTTGTGCATGATGGGAGTATTTTGTGTGATGAAAATAAAGCATAGCCTAACTATATGATTTTGCAGGGATAAGCTTTCTTTGGCCATGCTATTTTGATAAGACATGATTACTTGTTAGTATGTTTGAAGTGTTACTATTTTTATGTTAATATGAACCTTTATCTTGAATCATTTGGATCTGAACATTCATGCCAAAATAAAGAAAATTACATTGAGAAATAT
The DNA here is from genome assembly GCF_002162155.2 of Triticum dicoccoides. Taxonomy (NCBI): domain Eukaryota; kingdom Viridiplantae; phylum Streptophyta; class Magnoliopsida; order Poales; family Poaceae; genus Triticum; species Triticum dicoccoides. The sequence continues at coordinate 361,971,730 of NC_041391.1, read as the reverse complement.
GCTAGGTAGCATTCCACATCAAAAATTCTGTTTTTATCATTTACCTACTCGAGGACGAGCAGGAACTAAGGTTGGGGATGCTTGATACATCTCCAATGTATCTATAATTTTTGATTGTTCCATGCTATTATATTACCTATTTTGGATGTTTAATGGGCTTTATTATACACTTTTATTGTACTTTTGGGACTAACCTATTAACCGGAGGCCCAACCCAAATTGCTGCTTTTTGCTTATTTCAGTGTTTCGCAGAAAAGGAATATCAAACGGAGTCCGAATGGAATGAAACCTTTAGGAGAGTTATTTTTGTAACTAAAGCAATCCAGGAGACTTGGAGTAGACGTCAGGGAAGCAACGAGGGAGCCACGAGGCAGGAAGGTGCGCCCTACCCCACTGGGCGCCCCCCACCCTCGTAGGCCCCTTGTGGCTCCCCTGACCGACTTCTTTCACCTATGTATATCCATATACCCCGAAAACATCTGGGAGCATAATAGATCGGGAGTTCCGCCACCGCAAGCCTCTGTAACCACCAAAAACCTCTCGGGGGCCCGTCCCGGCACCTTGCCGGAGTGGGGATCCCTCACCGCTGGCCATCCTCATCATCCCGACGCTCTCCATGACGAGGAGGGAGTAGTTCACCCTCGGGGCTGAGGGTATGTACCAGTAGCTCTGTGTTTGATCTTTCTCTCTCGTGTTCTTGAGGTGATACGATCTTGATGTATCACACGCTTTGCTATTATAGTTGGATCTTATGATGTTTATCCCCCTCTACTCTCTTATAATGGATTGGATTTTCCCTTTGAAGTTATCTTATCGGATTGAGTCTTTAAGGATTTGAGAACACTTGATGTATGTCTTGCATGTGCTTATCTATGGTGACAATGGGATATTCATGTGATCTACTTGATGTATGTTTTGGAGATCAACTTGCGGGTTCAGTGACCTTGTGAACTTATGCATAGGGGTTGGCACACGTTTTCGTCTTGACTCTCCGGTAGAAACTTTGGGGCACTGTTTGAAGTAATTTGTGTTGGTTGAACAAATGAATCTGAGATTGTGTGATGCATTTCGTATAATCATGCCCACGGTTACTTGAGGTGGCATTGGAGTATTTAGGTGACTTTAGGGTTTTGGTTGATTTGTGTCTTAAGGTGTTATTCTAGTATGAACACTATGATAGATCGAACGGAAAGAATAGCTTCATGTTATTTTACTACAGACTCTTGAATAGATCGATAAGAAAGGATAACTTTGAGGTGGTTTTGTACCCTACAATAATCTCTTCGTTTGTTCTCTGCTATTAGTGACTTTGGAGGGACTCTTTGTTGCATGTTGAGGGATAGTTATATGATCCAGTTATGTTATTATTGTTGAGAGAACTTGCACTAGTGAAAGTATGAACCTTATGCCTTGTTTCCTAGCATTGCAATACCGTCTACGCTCACTTTTATCATTAGTTACCTTGCTGTTTTTATATTTTCATATTACAAAAACCTATATTTACCATCCATATTGCACTTGTATCACCATCTCTTCGCCGAACTAGTGCACCTATACAATTTACCATTGTATTGGGTGTGTTGGGGACACAAGAGACTCTTTGTTATTTGGTTGCAGGGTTGTTTGAGAGAGACCATCTTCATCCTATGCCTCCCACGAATTGATAAACCTTAGGTCATCCACTTGAGGGAAATTTGCTACTGTCCTATAAACCTCTGCACTTGGAGGCCCAACAACGTCTACAAGAAGAAGGTTGTGTAGTAGACATCAATAGTATCCATAGATTCATCAAAATAAGCAAACAACATGTGAAAAATAGAATCTGCCAAAAACAGAACAGTCCGTAGTAATATCTAACTCTCAAATACTTCTGTAACTCCAACAATCCATCAAAATTAGGAAAGCCGGAGAAATTTGTGTACGAATCCATATCATAACGAATCAGCTCAAAATCGCATTCCTGTGAATTTTCAAAACTAATTTACAAAGTGCAAAAGTTTCTAATTTTCAGCAGGATCAACACAACTATCACCGTAAGCTATCCTAAAGGTTCTACCTGGCACGAACACTAACTAAAACATAAAACACATCTAACGATAGGCTAGATGAGTTATTTATTACTAAATAGGAGCAAAAAGAAAAGAACATAAGGAAAATTGGGCTGCCTCCCAACAAGCGCTATCGTTTAATGCCTTTAGCTAGGCATAAAAACAAGAATATATCTAGGTATTGGCATCTTTGGTATGCAATCCATAAGTGGCTCTCATAATAGATTCATAAGGCAATTTAATTTTCTTCCTAGGAAAGTGTTCCATGCCTTTCCTTAACAGAAATTGGAATCTAATGTTTCCTTCTTTCATATCAATAATTGCACCAATCGTTCTAAGGAAAGGTCTACCAAGAATAATAGGACATGTAGGATTGCAATCTATATAAAGAAAAATGAAATATACGAGCACATAACTCCTATTTGCAATAATAAGAACATCATTAATCCTTCCCATAGGTTTCTTAATAGTGGAATCTGCAAGATGCAAATTTAAAGAACAATCATCAAATTCACGGAAACCTAAAACATCACACAAAGTTTTTGGAATCGTGGAAACACTAGCACCCAAATCACACAAAGAGTAGCATTCATAATCTTGAATCTTAATCTTAATAGTAGGTTCCCACTCATCATAAAGTTTTCTAGGGATAGAAACTTCTAATTCAAGCTTTTTTCAAAAGATTGCATCATAGCATCAATGATATGTTTAGTAAAAGCTTTGGTTTGATTATAAGCATGAGAAGAATTTAACACAGATTGTAACAAGAAAATACAATCTATTAAAGAACAATTATCATAATTAAATTCCTTGAAATCCAAAAGAGTGGGTTCGTTTCTACTTAAAGTCTTGACCTATCCAATCCCACTTTTATCAATTTTCGCCTCTAGATGTAAAAACTCTGAATCATTGAGACACCTTTTAACTAAAGTTGACTCATCTCCAGTACCATCTTTATCAAGATTCATATTGGAAAAACAAAGATTTAATAGGAGTCGCATCAATAACTTTTATATCTTCATCGTTATTATCATGAAAACTAGAAGAACATGCTTTTTCAAACCTATCTTTTTTAGTACGCATCTTAGCGGTTCTTACTTTGCACTCATCAATGGAAATTCTCATGGATTTGAGGGACTCATTGATATCATGCTTAGGTGGGATAGATCTAAGTTTCAAACAATCAACATCAAGAAAAAACCTATCCATGTTCCTAGCCAAATCATCGATCTTGAGAATTTTTTCTTCAATCAAAGCTTTGACATTCTTTTGCGAACTTCTTTAACACTATTCTCAAAATCAGAGGGCATCCTATTAAAATTTCCATAAGAGTTGTTGTAGGAATTACCACAATTATTAGAGGAATTACTAGGAAATGACCTAGGATTAAAATTGCCTCTATACGCGTTGTTTCCAAAATTGTTCCTACCAACAAAATTCACATCCATAGATTCATTATTATTCTCAATCAAACTGGAAATAGGCATATAATTAGAATCAGAAGAAACACTTTTATTAGAAAATAATTTCATAAGTTCGTCCATCTTTCCACTCAAAACATTAATCTCTTCAATCGCATGAACTTTTTTAATAGTGGATCTTTCGGTGTGCCATTTGAGAATAATTAAACAATATATTATCTAGGAGCTTAGTAGCCTCTCTAAAGTGATTTCCATAAAAGTGCCCCCCGCAGCCGAATCTAAAAGATTTCTACAAGCAAAATTCAATCCGACATAAATATTTTATATAATCATCCACAAATTCAAACCATGTGTAGGGCAATTACGTATCATCAATTTCATCCTCTCCCAAGATTGTGCAACGTGCTCATGATCAAGTTGCTTAAAATTCATAATATCTTTCCTAAGGGAGATTATCTTAGTGGGAGGAAAATACTTAGAGATGAAAGCATCTTTACACTTATTCCACAAATCAATACTATTTTTAGGCAAAGATGAAAACCAAGTTTTAGTATGATCTCTAAGTGAAAACGGAAATAGCTTCAATTTAACAATATCATTATCCACATCTTCACTTGGAATGCGGCATCTTCCGATACTATTCTTCTTTTGCATATCGCACAAATCAACGAAATTGTTTAGATGGGATGCGGCATCTTCACTCGGAAGGCTAGAAAATTGATCTTTCGTAACAAGATTCAGCAAAACGGCATTAATTTCAGAAGATTCAGCATTAGTAGTAGGAGCAATCGGAGTGCTAATAAAATCATTGTTGTTTGTATTGGAGAAGTCACACAATTTGGTATTATCTTGAGCCATCATGACAAAGAAAGCAATCCAACACACAAGCACACAAGAAGCAAGCGAAAATAGACGAACAGAAGAGGGGCGAAGAAAAGGTAACGGTTTTCGAAAATTGTTTTAGAAGTTGGGGAGAGGAAAACAAGAGGCGAATGGCGAATAATGTAATGCAAGGGAGAAGAGCTTATGATGGGTACTTGGTATGGCTTGACTTGACGTAGATCTCCCCGGCAACGGCGCCAGAAATCCTTCTTGCTACCTCTTGAGCTTGCATTGGTTTTCCCTCGAAGAGGAAAGGGTGATGCAGCAAAGTAGCGTAAGTATTTCCCTCAGTTTTGAGAACCAAGGTGTCAATCCAGTAGGGAACAACGCACAAGTCACTGAATGCCTGCACAAACAATCAACAACTTGCACCCAACGTGATAAAGGGTTTGTCAATCCCTTCATGGTCACTTGCAAAAGTGAGTTCTAATATAGATAGATAAACGATATAGTAAATATTTTTGGTATTTTCGGTTTATAGATTGGAAAGTAAAGATTGCAATTTAAAGGAAAGGCGACAGAAATTGGCAAGTTAACAAGAAACTAATAGATTCAATATAATGGAAAAGAGACCCGGGGGCCATAGATTTCACTAGTGGCTTCTCTCAAGATAGCAAATATTACGATGGGTGAACAAATTACTGCAGAGCAATTGATAGAAAAGCGCAAAGTTATGATGATATCTAAGGCAATGACCATGAACATAGGCATCACGTCCGTGTGAAGTAGACAGAAACGATTCTGCAACTACTACTATTAGTCCACACATCGACCGCTATCCATCATGCATCTAGAGTACTATGTTCATAAAGAACAGAGTAACACATTAAGTATGATGACATGATGTAGAGGAATTAACTCAAGCAATATGATGAAAACCCCATCTTTTAGCCTTGATGGCAACAATACAGAACATGCCTTGCTTCCCCTACTGTCACTGGGAAAGGACACCGCAAGATTGAACCCAAAGCTAAGCGCTTCTCCCATTGAAAGAAAGATCAATCTAGTAGGTCCAAACTAAACCGATAATTCGAAGAGACTTGCAAAGATATCAAATCATGCATATAATAATTAAGAGAAGAAACAAATAATATTCATAGATAATCTGATCATAAATCCATAATTCAATGGATCTCGGCAAACACACTGCAAAAGAATATGACATCAAATAGATCTCCAAGAACATCGAGGAGAACATGTTATTGAGAATCAAAGAGAGAGAAGAAGCCATCTAGCTAGTAAATATGGACCCGAAGGTCTATGGTAAACTACCCACGCTTCATAGGAGAGGTAATGGTGTTGATGTAGAAGGCCTCCGTGATTGAATCCCCCTCCGGCAGGACACCGAAAAAGGCCCCTAAATGGGATCTCATGGGTACAAAAGGTTGCAGTGGTGGAACAAGTGGTTTCGTGGCTCTCCTGGATGTTTTCAGGGTATAAGAGTATATATATAGGCGAAGTAACTAGGTCACGGGAGCTATGAGGGGCCCAAGAGGTAGGGGGCGCGTCCTACCCCCCGGGCGCGCCCTCCTGCCTGGTGGCCGCCTCGTTGCGTCTCCGACTTCATCTCCAAGTCTTCTGGTTTCCTTTCGGTCCAAGAAAGATCATCGGGAAAGTTTCATTCCGTTTGGACTCCGTTTGGTATTCCTTTTCTGCGAAACTCTAAAATAGGAAAAAAACCCCAAAAACTAGCACTGGGCCCTCAGTTAATAGGTTAGTCCCAAACATAATATAAAGTAGCATATAAATGCCTATTAAACATCCAAAACAGATAATATAATAGCATGGAATAATAAAAAATTGTAGATACGTTGGAGACATATCATGCATCTGTCGAGAAGATGGACTGAAGCTGTTGGCAGAGATACACGGGGGTATATGTGGCTCTCATATTGGATCAAGAGCCCTGGTCGGAAAATCATTTCGTCAGGGTTTCTACTGGCCCACAGCCCTCCACGATGCAACTAAGCTAGCAACCAAGTGTGAGGCATGCTAGTTCCATTCCAAAAACATTCATCAACCAGCTCAACCTCTCCAGACGATTCCTTTATCCTGGCCATTCTTGGTCTAGGGGCTCGATATCTTGGGCCCCTACCCCCGTGCTACCGGGGGCTTTGAATTCTTGTACATTGCAATCGACAAGTTTACGAAATGGCCTGAGGTGGAACCAGTGAGGAAGGTGACAGCATAATCAATTGTCAAGTTCTTGAAAGGATTGGTGTGCCGTTTTGAAGAACCTAGCAGAGTGATCTCCGATAACGGCACCCAGTTCATGAGCCGCACCTTCATGCAGTACATCCAAAGCCTTGGGAGCAAGATCTTTGCTTCTGCTGCTCACTATCGGATTTCGAGTTTCGCAAACTCTTGAGAGGTTCGAACTCTGGGGTGCGTGCGGAGATCTCAACCTTCCCAGCATGCCTACTCGCAAACCTTACAGCCTAGCGTGTCGAGCTCGAAGGCAAAGAAGAGATGGCAGTTTACCCAGGTTCGGGCCACCTTGCGGTGTAATACCTTACTCTTGCTTTGTGGTGGATTTGCCTCAAGGGGTCGAGGAAGAACTAGTACAGTGGGGAACAGCCTCAGGAGGCATGTTCTTGAGCTCGGGTGAGCTGGTGAGGGTGGAATGGATTTGATCTCCTCCTATGGTGGTGGCTAGGTCCTATTTATAGTGGCTTTGGTCCTCTTCCCAAATGTAGGCGGGAAGGGATCCCACAATAGCCAAATTTGAAGGGGGACAACAAGTACGTCCTATCCTGACTAAAGTGGTCTTCGCCTGCAAAAGCCTCTGGTTGTGACGCTACGGTGGGCTCGGTGATGACCTCCGTCCTGGCGTCCTGGCGGTCTTGGTCTTGTTGCATCGGAATGGAAACGTTTGGTTGATTCTTCGGGACTCCGCGGCTGCTTCTTGCGTCCTTTGCACCGAAGAGGAAACTGGTACTCTGCACCCGCTGGCGCCCCACCTGGCGCCCGCCTAGCCTTGGTTATCATGGCTCACGTTAGCCAAACCTCGCGAGGTGCACCTTGCATAGAAATATTCGCTCCTCGGGAGCTAGCCTGAGGAGGCCGATCCCCTTGGAGGTCTGGGTGTCGCCTGCCTCGCTAGGCTTGGCCCCTCGTGAGGGTGTTGAGTTGTTGATGCTGAAGCTGGGTCGTACCAGGCCGTCGATGGAGCTACGCCACGGGCCACAGGCAGGCAAGTCTGGGTACCCCTGTATCCAGAATGCCGGGAGTAGCCCCCGGTCCCAAACCGCGCTCAGACTTGTCTTCTAGGCGAAGCCAAAGGGCAAGTGCGGAGTGCCACGAGCCCTAACTGCCTACAGCCTTGGATGACGCGTGGCGATTCATGGGACGTGGGCGTCTCCACTTCCCCATGCTACCTCGACAACCGTTCCTGGTTGAAAAAATGCTGACACCTGCCGCTGAGCCTTCATTGCCTTCCTTTCGTCTATTCCAGATCTCCTTCTCTCCTTACGCCACAAAAATCCTCCATATCTATCTACCTTCTCCACCAAGTTCTCGCCAGATGGCCTCCGACAAGGCTAAGGCTCCAGACTCGGTCGCCGGCTCCGCCGCTTGGTTCGAGACGGTGCTGAGCGTCCCCACCATTGCCGAGGAGAATCATCAGACCGCGATTCTCTTAACGGCGAGCGACGATAGCAAAGGGGGGGAGACAACACTGCGGGTTGGCTCCGCCACGCCAGAATCCGCGAACATCACCTTCTACCCCTTCTTCCTACATAGCGTGTATGCTGGGCTGATTCCTCCTTTCTCTGGCTTCTGCTACGCCGTCCTCAGCAATTATGGGATCCATGCCCTCCATCTTCATCCCAATTCGTCCTCCTCCTATCAATCTTCACCTTCTACGGCGAGGAATTCATGGGGGTGATGCCCTCCATCACATTGCTGCGCCACTTCTTCTACCTCTGGGTGAACAGCCACGAGCTCACTGGGTGCACTTGTTTCATCGTGGCCAACGGCAGCAATGCAACCTCCCGCGCCGGGAAGAAGGTGGAGGGCTTCTGGAACAAGTGGTCCTCATGGACGCCAAGTGCTCCCATGTTCTGCTGGAGCTGCCGACTGGGCTTCTGACGTCCGAGAAGGGGTGGTCTCATGAGAAGCTCACTGACACCATGGCGAGGCCGCTGATGAAGAAGATGGAGACTGACTTGAAGGCGGAGAAGCTGACGGGGGCCATGATCATCAAGGAGTTCCTGACGCAGCGCCTGGTGCCGCTCCAGGAATGCTCCCGCCGCTTGTGGAAGCTTGGGGGCGCGGAGGACAATCTTCAGATGTGCTCGGACAGCCTGCCCAACGAGGAGTTGAGAAAGGTTATACACTCCTTGCTCGGAAAGAACCCGGGCGGCCCTCCAGAGAAGCAACTCCCGCTGTACCGTCGAGAAGATGGGGAGAAGATAGCTTCCGCCATGCCTGTGTTTAATGGAGCCTCCCTGGTGGACGTGTCCTCCGGCGATCGCTCCTCCAAGGCGACCGAGGAGGGGGAGGGGTAGACTTCTCCTCCGAGGTAGAGCGACCTCCTCTGCGACTTCCCCGACGATGATGATGCAGGTGCACACCCGGTCAGGGAGTTGGCTCTCCCTCCCGGGGTCACCACAAGATCCGGGGGGGACCCCTGCAAAGAATCAGAGGCGGGTGGTTCTGAAGAGGGGCAGGTCGGCGCTGATTCCCCTGGGCAGCGATCTTGCTTCGCCGCCAACATCTAGCGTGGCACCGACCGTGTGCTCGCCCGCTCCCAGGAATGCGGCGTAGCCCGCGCCCATGAAGCCCGCGCTTATGGGCCTGAAGAGGAACTATGTTGCCATGGACCAGTAAGCGCTCCTTCTTGCCCTTGCTCTTGGATTTCATTGTAGTGTTTAGTATCTTCATTCGATATTAAACCGCAGCCGGTGGTGAAGAAGAAGAAGGGGGATGCCGGGGCCGTCGAGGTCACACGCGTTGCGGCGGTCGCCGTAGCTCCGGCGCAGAGGCGCGCAGTGGCCTCTGTTGCTCCTGCCACGACACCGTCCTCCCAAAGCTCTGGGCCCAGCCTCAAGAGGAAACAGCTCCCACGGTAGAGCTGAGCCCGGAGGCGTCTGTCCCCGACTCACTTGCTGAGGGCCCAAAGCCTTCGGAGCCCCCGGTCCTTCTTGCTACTGCTGCACCGCTAGTCTTGGCGCCGGGAGCGCCTCTTATTCCATCCACCACGCCGTTGGCCCATGGTGCTTCCGCCGCGTCGGGAGCCCTGGAGGAGGCCTGCTCCATGCTGGACCAACTCCAAGGTGATCCTTAAGGCCTGGACCGGTGCAGGGCATCGGGGTGCCTAGAGCTGGTCTCGGGGTGGCTCCTAGCCGATGCGTCTATCCGGACGGCATGGGGTCAAGCCGCGGCATCCGCAGAGGAGGGCTAGAGGGTGGCCGGCCTAGCCGCGGCCGAGCGTGACATGGCGCTGAAGGAGGCCAAGGACATGCAGGAGCGGTGTCGTGCGGTGGAGACTGAACTGAAGACCCTCCAGGATCAGCAGGCCTCATAGGCCAGTCAGCTCCAGACGCGGGAGGAGGGGCTGAAGGCCCAGGAGGCTGCCATTGCTGACTGCGACGCTGAGCTGGTGCAGGCAGCCCAGGAGCAAGCTACAGAGCATAGCCGCCTGGAGAAGTTGAAGGAGGAGGTAGAGGCGGCCCAGGCGTCCCTTGTCAAGGCCGAGAAGGCGGCCACCATGGAGCGCGACACCTTCGTCTCCCTCGAGGCGAGGTCTGATACGTCTCCGTCGTATCTACTTTTCCAAACACTTTTGCCCTTGTTTTGGACTCTAACTTGCATGATTTGAATGGAACTAACCCGGACTGATGCCGTTTTCAGCAGAACTGCCATGGTGTTATTTTCGTGCAGAAATAGAACTTCTCGGAATGACCTAAAAATCCACGGAGCAACTTTTCAGAATAAATAAATAATAATGGCAAAAGAATCAGCGTCATGGGGCCCACACCCTGTCCACGAGGGTGGGGGGCGCGCCCCCTCCCCTTGGGCGTGCCCCCTGCCTTGTGGGCCCCCTGGACGTCCACCGACCTCAACTCCAACTCCATATATTTGCTTTCGCGGAGAAAAAAAATCAGAGAGAAAGTTTCATCGCGTTTTAGGATACGGAGCCGCTGCCTATCCCTAATCTCTCTCGGGAGGGCTGATCTGGAGTCCGTTCGGGGCTCCGGAGAGGGGGATTCGTCATCGTCGTCATCATCAACCACCATCACCAATTTCGTGATGCTCACCGTCGCACGTGAGTAATTCCATCGTAGGCTTGCTGGACCATGATGGGTTGGATGAGATTTACCATGTAATCAAGTTAGTTTTGTTAGGGTTTGATCCCTAGTATCCACTATGTTCTGAGATTGATGTTGCTATGACTTTGCTATAATTAATGCTTGCCACTAGGGCCCGAGTTCCATGATTTCAGATCTGAACCTATTATGTTTTCATGAATATATATGAGTTCTTGATCCTATCTTGCAAGTCTATAGTCACTTATTATGTGTTATGATCCGACAACCCCGAAGTGACAATAATCGGGATACTTCTCGGTGATGACCGTAGTTTGAGGAGTTCATTCACTATCTGTTAATGCTTTGGTCCAGTACTCTATTAAAAGGAGGCCTTAATATCCCTTAGTTTCCACTAGGACACCGCTGCCACGGGAGGGTAGGACAAAAGATGTCATGCAAGTTCTCTTCCATAAGCATGTATGACTATATTCAGAATACATGCCTACATTACATTGATGAGCTGGAGCTAGTTCTGCGTCACCCTATGTTATAACTATTATATGAGGAATCGCATCCGACATAATTATCCATTACTGATCCAATGCCTATGAACTTTTCACATATTGTGCTTTGCTTATTTACTTTACCGTTGCCACTGTTACAATTACTACAAAACTGCTACTATTACTTTTGCTACTATTACCATTACTATCTTACTACTTTGCTACTAAATACTTCGCTGCAGATACTAAGTTATCCAGGTGTGGTTGAATTGACAACTCAACTGCTAATACTTGAGAATATTATTTGGCTCCCCTTGTGTTGAATCAATAAATTTAGGTTGAATACTCTACCCTAAAAAATTGTTGCGATCCCCTATACTTGTGGGTTATCAAGACTATTTTCTGGCACCGTTGCTGGGGAGCATAGCTCTATTCTTTGAGTCACTTGGGATTTATATCTGCTGATCAATATGAGGAATTTGAAAGACGAAAGAACTAAGATTTTTCCCTCAACTGCGAGGGGAGGTAAGGAACTGCCATCTAGCTCTCCACTTGATTCACCATCTGTTTTGAGTAAGCTTGCGACACCTAAACCTGCTTCTGCTATTAATTCTGATATGTTGCACGTTATTGATGATGCCACTTCTACTATGCATGATACTTATGATGAAACTAGTTTTGTGCTTGATACTACTGTGCCATTAGGTGAATTTCTTGATGAACAACTTGCTAGGGTTAGAGAGAATGAAATTCTTGAAACTGATATTATTGAAGATAGTGATGATGAAGGTTCTCCCCCTAAATATGAATTGCTTGTTGTTCCAAAGGGTTATGTTATGGATGAAGAAAGTACTAGAGATATTCTTGCTTGCAATGATAGATCTGATCTTAAGAAGTTATTAGCTAAACTGAAACAGAAAACTCTGAATGCTAGAACGAAATATGACCCTGCTTTTGCTACTTCACCTATATTTGTTACTGATAAGGATTATGAATTCTCTGTCGATCCTGAGATAATTACTTTGGTTGAATCTGATCCTTTTTATGGCTATGAATCTGAAACTGTTGTGGCACATCTTACAAAATTAAATGATATAGCCACCCTGTTCACTAATGATGAGAAATCTTGCTACTATTATATCCTTCAGATATTTCCGTTCCCATTAAAGGGTGATGATAAAACTTGGTTTAATTCTCTTGATCCTGGTTGTGTGCATAGTCCCCAGGATATGATTTATTACTTCTCTGCTAAATATTTCCCTGCTCATAAGAAACAAGCTGCTTTAAGGGAAATATACAATTTTGTGCAAATTGAAGAAGAGAGTCTCCTACAAGCTTGGGGGAGGCTTCTCCGATTACTTAATGCTTTGCCTGATCATCCTCTTAAGAAAAATGAAATACTTGATATCTTTTATAATGGACTAACCGATGCTTCCAATGACCACTTGGATAGTTGTGATGGTTGTGTTTTCAGGGAAAGAACAGTCGATCAAGCTGAATTGCTATTGAATAATATGTTGACTAATGAAAATAATTGGACTCTTCCTGAGCCAATTCCTCAGCCAACTCCTGAGCCAATTCCTAAACCAACTCCATAGAAAAGGGGAGTTCTATTTCTCAGTTGAGAAGATATGCAAGAGGCAAAGAAATCAATGAAAGAAAAAGGTATTAAAGCTGAAGATGTTAAGATTTTACCTCCTGTTGAAGAAATACATGGTCTTGATATACTACCTATTGAAGAAACACATGGTCTTGATAACCCGACACAGGTAGTAAAGGTCAATTCTCTCTATAGATATGATAAAGTTGAAATCCCGTTTACTAAGTTTCCTAGCCAATGTTTGGATGAATTTGATGACTTTATGGCTAGACAAGAAAATTTCAATGCTTATGTTGGTAGAGAATTAAAGAGTAATTCTTACATGATTGGACATTTGAGTGATTATATGGCTAGAGTTAAAAGTGAACTTAAACTCATTAGTAAATATGCTTCTATGGTTACCACTCAAGCAGAACAGGGACTTAAAGCTCAAAGTGATTTGCTCGATGAATTAAATAATAAACATGATTTTGTTGTTAGACTGGCTACCAGAACGGGTAAAATGACTCAAGAAACTTTGTATCCTGAAGGCCACCCTAAGAGAATCGAGCAAGATTCTCAGAGAAATAGCTTAGATGCACCTAGTCCCTCTAAAAGGAAGAAAAAGAAAAATGATAGGACTTTGCATGCTTCTAGTGAACCTGTTGTAGACACACCTGAGAATCCCAATGATATTTCTATTTCCGATGCTGAGACACAATCTAGTGATGAACATGAACCTAGTGATAATGTTAATGATAATGTTCATGTTGATGCCAACCTAGCAATAATAATGATGTAGAGATTGAACCCCTGCTGTTGATCTTGATAACCCACAATCAAAGAATCAACATTATGATACGAGAGATTTCGTTGCTAGGAAGCACGGTAAAGAAAGAGAACCATGGGCTCAAAATCCCATGCCTTTTCCTCCTAAGCGATCCAAGAAAAAGGATGATGAGGATTTTGAGCGCTTTGTTGAAATGATTAGACCTATATTCTTACGTATGCGTTTAACTAATATGCTTAAAGTAAATCCTTATGCTAAATACATGAAGGATATTATTACAAATAAAAGAAAGATACAGAAGCTGAATTTTTCACCATGCTTGCTAATTATACTTTTAAAGGTGGAACACCTAAGAAACTTGGAGATCCAGGAGTACCAACTATACCATGCTCCATTAAAAGAAACTATGTTAAAACTGCTTTATGTGATCTTGGACCCAGTGTTAGTCCTATGCCTCTCTCTTTATATCGTAGACTTGAATTGAATAAGTTGCCACCTACTGAAATATCTTTGCAAATGGCTAACAAATCAACTGCTATACCTGTCTATATTTGTGAGGATGTGCCTGTTGTGGTTGCAAATGTCACTATCTCAACGGACTTTGTTATTCTTGATATCCCCGAGGACGATAGTATGTCGATTATCCTTGGTAGACCCTTTTTGAATACTGCAGGGGCTGTTATTGATTGCAACAAAGGCAATGTCACTTTTCATGTTAATGGTAATGAGCATACAGTACACTTTACGAGGAAACAACCTCAAGTTCATAGCATTAATTGTATTGGAAAAAGTCCAACTATTATTATTGGAGGTTTTGAATTTCCTCTTCCTACTGTCAAGACAAATATGATATTCTTATTATTGGGGATGTGCATATCTCCGTTTAGGTAACCTAGTGTTATTCGAAATTTCTATGGTTCCATGTTATTCGGAATGAGTTTGTTAACAAGACTTGATCAACCTTGTTAGTGGATTCCTTTTGATGAGCATAAGATGGATGAAATTAGAAGGCACAACCTTTTGTACCCTCTTTTTACTTTCTATTATTTAGGATAAATAAAGAAAAATAGTATTTTCTGTCTGTTTTCTGAATTATCTATGCAATAAAAAATACCCCAAAAATAAAACTTCTCCAAATGCCTAGCCAATTTAGTATGATTTTATCTGGAATATTTGAGAATATCTGGCTCTGAGAACACAATAGGGGGAGTTGGCACCTGGCAACGAGGGTCCAGGGCGCGCCCACCCCTATAGGGCGCGCCCCCCTGCCTTATGGGCCCACGGTGGCCCCCTCCACTTATTCCTGCACCCACACACTTCTTCTTCCTCCGAAAAAATCACCATCCAGCTCAAGCACGAGTTTTAGCTCACTTTGCTGCCATTTTCGATTTCCTTGCTCAAAGCTCCATTCACAAAACTGCTTTGGGGATTGTTCCTTGGTATGTGACTCCTCCAATGGTCCAATTAGTTTTTGTTCAAGTTCTTTATTCATTGCAAATTTTTGCTACCTAGGTGACCCTGCTCTTGAGCTTGCATGTCAAATTTATGAGGTCCCAAGTAATTCTAATGCATGATATAGGCTCTAGGCACTTGTGGGAGTAGTTGCTATCAATCTTGTTGAGTTTGATTCACTTTTATTTTGAGCTACTAAAAATTTCAGAAAAAGATGAAGAGATTTTTCTTGAGGGGCTCTTCTAGCCAAGACTCCAAGGATAAACAAGTTAAGGAGCGTGAAAAGCCCAAGTATAATCACCCCCACGTCGTGGAAGTACGGCCGTGTGAATGGCCTTGTAATGATTTCTTGAGAGCAGTCGGGATCTATGATGATTTTTATTCGTTGGCTGATAATGCGGGCCTCGCCGACTTACTCCACGACCAGATCGAACAGTATCTCTTACTCACCAATACTTTCGTCCAAAATTTCTACTATTATCCTAAGAAATCACCTCCTTCAGTAGCATTTCATTTATATGATGTGGCTAGGGAGATGTCACTATATGAATTTTGCACGGTTTGCAAGATACCTTTTGGGGGCAGCTTAGAGGAACCACATCGTAAAGATGTGGATGGATTTATTGATACTATTACTGTAGGGGAATCGAGGAAGGTTTCCGATGCAAGTATTACTAGCATACATTTTCCTGTTTTACGCTACTTTGCCATATTTGCTAATCGATGCTTAATTGGTTGCGGAAACTGTGGAAACCTTAGTGTTCCTGATATTATTATTTTGTTCCATGCTTTATTTCATGATAACTCTGTTAGTATGGGTGCTATTATTGCTAAACGATTAAGCCTGAACCGTACAAAGGGCCCCATCTTTGGAGTTATGTATGCTTCATGCCTTGCTAAACATTTTAGGATACCTATTAGGCATTTTGAGAAAGAGGAAAAATTGTCGTCCCCTAATTTTCTAGATTATAAGAGCATGGTAGCACATGAGTTTATTATTAAAAATGGTGATAAGATGCTTTTGTATAATTTGAGATTTCATAAGAAACACAGTGCGACTATTATCTTGCATGTGCCCTCTTTGTTTGATTTAACCACATGCCCTTACCTCGTCTTGTCGGAGGCCGGCTATGCGCTCCGTGGCCAGACATCATCTCCAGAGCTTGAGCCGAAACCACCACTCGACCCTTATAGACCATCTTGTTATCAGTGGGATCAGGAGGAGATCGCCAGCCAGTGGCAGTATGATGACACTCCTCAGTACACCGGGGAGAGTAGCCGCGATCCTTGGGCATAGACCAACTTAGGCCAAAAGCCTAAGCTCGGGGGAGTACGTATTTCTCACCGACATTACATTCATGTTCACACACTCATTCTAGTTGTCGGTGCTCATACTTCTTCATTGTACTATCCATGCTAGTTTAATTTCTTTTTCTAGCCTTCTTATTGTGTGTTTGATAAACCTTAAGAAAAACCAAAAAAAATAGTTAGTTTAATTTCCATGCTGTAGTAGTAGTAATTAAAAGAAAACCCAACAATATTTCTCGTTCTTCTTTTGCTTGTTGGGAGCTTTCCCATGTAAATAGTTTTATTTCTTTTCTTTTCTTTGGGGGTCGAGAGGAGAAGAACATAATGAAAATGTTAAGTGGCTCTTGTATGCATTATTGTTGATTTAACCAAGAGCCCGTATTACCTTGTCTTCTCCCTTGAATTGAATGCTTGCAGATTCCAGCTTAGTACAATGCACTATTATTATTATTCACACTGTTCAGTCGTGCAAGTGAAAGGCAATAATGACGATATATGATGGACTGATTGAGATGAGAGAAGCTGGTATGAACTCGACCACTCTTGTTTTTGTAAATATGATTAGTTCATCGTTCCTGATTCATCTTATTATGAATAAACATGTTTGCAATGACAATTAGAGATTATAGTTGCTTATGCCATGCTTAATTAGCTAGGAGCTTATAACGGTTTACCTTGCGTGCCAACATGCTATTAAAATGGTTGTGATGTGGTATGATAGGGTGGTATCCTCCTTTGAATGAATTGAGTGACTCGACTTGGCACATGTTCACGCATGTAGTTGAAACAAAATCAACATAGGCTTCACGATATTTATGTTCATGGTGGATTATATCCTACTCATGCTTGCACTTCGTGTTGATTAATTTTAATGCATGTTCATGACTGTTGTCGCTCTCTCAGTTGGTCGCTTCCCAGTCTCTTGCTGGCCTTCACCTGTACTAAGCGGGAATACTTCTTGTGCATCCAAAATCCATAAACCCCAAAAGTTATTCTATATGAGTCCACCATACCTTCCTATATGTGGTATCTACTTGCCGTTCCAAGTAAATTTGTATGTGCCAAACTCCAAACCTTCAAATGAAATTCTGTTTTGTATGCTCGAGCAGCTCATGTATCAAGTAGGGCTATCTGTATCTTCCATGTTAGGCGGGTTATTCTCAAGAGGAGTGGACTCCGCTCCTCATTCACGAGAAAATGGTTGGTTACCGGGATGCCCAGTCCCATGCTCAAATCAAATCAAAATAATTAAACAAAACTCCCCCAGGATTGTTTTTAGTTGGAGGCACCCGTTGTTTCGGGAAAGCCATGGACTGAAGCTTGTTGGTGGCGGGGGAGTATAAACTTTACCATTCTGTTTGGGAACCGCCTTTAATGTGTGCAGCATGGAAGATGTTGAGATCTCTTAATTGTTATGTTGACAGTGAAAGTATACCGCTCAAAATATTATTTATCTCTATTTCAAAATCGAGCTCTGGCACCTCTACAAATCCCTGCTTCCCTCTGTGAAGGGCCTATCTATTTACATTTATGTTGAGTCATCACCGTCTTATTAAAAAGCACCCGTTGGAGAGCACCACTGAAATTTGCATGTATTACTATTAGTTAATATTGGGTATGACTATGACTGGATCTCTTTTACCATGATTAGTCAGTCCTTGATCTTTAAAGGTGCTCTGCATTTATGTTTTGTGGTCTCAGAAAGGGCTAGCGAGATACCATCTTGTTATATCATATTGTGATTGTTTTTAGAAAGTGTTGTCATCTGAGTTTTATTATTATTGCTTGCTAGTTGATTATGCCATTGATATGAGTAAACATGAGACCTAAGTGTTATTATGAATATGGTTAGTTCATAATCTTTGCTGAAAACTTGAATGATGGCTTTACAAATTTGCAACCACAAGAGCAAACAGAGTCTGTAAAAGTTTATCTTTATCACTTTCAGTTTGTCAACTGAATTGCTTGAGGACAAGCAAAGGTTTAAGCTTGGGGGAGTTGATACGTCACCATCGTATCTACTTTTCCAAACATTCTTGCCCTTATTTTGGACTCTAACTTGCATGATTTGAATGGAACTAAACCGGACTGACGCTGTTTTCAGCAGAACTGCCATGGTGTTATTTTTGTGCAGAAATAAAAGTTCTCGGAATGACCTGAAAATCCATGGAGCAACTTTTCAGAATAAATAAAAAATACTGGTGAAAGAATCGGCGTCAGGGGCCCCACACCTTGTCCACGAGGGTGGGGGGTGCGCCCCCTCCCCTAGGGCACGCCCCCTACCTCGTGGGCCCCCTGAACGTCCACCGACCTCAACTCCAACTCCATATATTTGCTTTCGCGGAGAAAAAAATCAGAGAGAAAGTTTCATCGCGTTTTACAATACGGAGCCGCCGCCAAGCCCTAATCTCTCTCGGGAGGGCTGATCTGGAGTCCGTTCGGGGCTCCAGAGAAGGTGATTCGTCGCCGTTGTCATCATCAACCATCCTCCATCACCAATTTCATGAGGCTCACCGCCATGCTTGAGTAATTCCATTGTAGGCTTGCTAGACAGTGATGTGTTGGATGAGATTTACCATGTAATCAAGTTAGTTTTGTTAGGGCTTGATCCCTAGTATCCACTATGTTCTGAGATTGATGTTGCTATGACTTTGCTATGCTTAATGCTTGTCACTAGGGCCCGACTGCCATGATTTCAGATCTGAACCTATTATGTTTTCATGGATATATGTGAGTTCTTGATCCTATCTTGCAACTCTATAGTCACCAATTATGTTTTATGATCCAACAACCTCGAAGTGACAATAATTGGGATACTTCTCGATGATGACCGTAGTTAGAGGAGTTCATGTATTCACTATGTGTTAATGCTTTGATCCGGTACTCTACTAAAAGGAGGCCTTAATATCCCTTAGTTTCCACTAGGACGCCGCTGCCACGGGAGGGTAGGACAAAAGATGTCATGCAAGTTTTTTTCCATAAGCATGTATGACTATATTTGGAATACATGCCTACATTACATTGATGAACTGGAGCTAGTTCTGTGTCACCCTATGTTATAACTATTACATGAGGAATCACATCCGGCATAATTATCCATCACTGATCCAATGCCTATGATCTTTTCACATATTGTGCTTTGCTTATTTGCTTTACCATTGCCACTGTTACAATTACTACGAAACTGCTACTGTTACTTTTGTTATTGTTACCATAACTATCATATTACTTTGCTACTAAATAATTTGCTGCAGATACTAAATTATCCAGATGTGGTTGAATTGACAACTCAACTGCTAATACTTGAGAATATTCTTTGGCTCCCCTTGTGTCGAATCAAAAAAAAATTGGGTTGAATACTCTACCCTCGAAAACTGTTGTGATCCCCTATACTTGTGGGTTATCAAGGTCACACAAGGCGCTGCATGATCTCTTCGGGAGTGAGCACCAGGAGCCAGTGGTGAGCCCGAAGCAGGGCCCTACCGCTCTGCATCCCGAGGTCATTGAAGCGCTCGAGAGTGTCGTCACCGGGTTCATCTCCATGGTGGAGGGGAAGGCACACGTACTTTCTTCCTCGGCTCTGACACGCATGGGACACCAGCCTCAACTTTGCCGCCTTGCTTGAGCCCACGGACCCCGACTTCGGCGCCACTACTGCTGAAGCCATGAAGGGTCCGGTGGACGCCCTGCTGAAGAAGTTCCTTGCCGTCGGTCCTGTGGCTGGGGACGAGGGCAAGGATGACGGCGACATCATCGACGATGGAACTTCACAGGCAGGCGACGATGGCGTCCAAGGCTGAAGAGGAGGCTCGTCGGCGATGTTTCTCCCAAGTTTTATTATGCAACATGTACCATGCCTCGTGGAGGCGTAAGAACTTACGCTTGTAACAATGTGTTTTGTAATAATTTGCATAAGGTTTTGTGTCACGACCGGTTTTCCAATAAAAATATTTATTGAAAAGCCAATCTTTTAAGTCCAGTATGAGAGAAATCCTCCACACTGGCAGACAAATTCTTGATACAATAAGCCAGTAGCATAAAATATATTACAGGGTCGAACTACGGTTGCTCAACCAAATTATTACAAGCACGCCAATAATTATACATAATGGCGGAGACGACACAGGGGTGTGGAGGCATACTACTGACTCGAGGATAGGACGGTGGTGGAAAAACACAGCGGGGAGAGAAATACAAGACTCTACGTCTGTCATCTCATCTAGCGTCGAGGAGAGGCTCGATGAATTTATTTGGTAGCGGAAGCGGATATAATACAGTGACCAAATCCAGGGTCGCACAAGACTGACTGGGACTCCTCTAGGTGTCGGACTCGCTATCAAACTCTTCATCCATGAGATCGCCTTCGTCAGCATCTGGCCAAATCAACAAGCCAGTGAGTACTTTGAAAGTACTCGCAAGACAGTTCGGACGTAAGATATAACAAATGCATGCATGGATGCGACATGATTAATTCATCAATGCACATTAAAATAAAATTAGCATAACGGGGTAAGAAAGAGGGGAAACGGCGGTAGTCCGCCTGAAATCCCAACATAACACAAATGAAGACCGATCGGGTGTCTGAAGCGACGCCTCGAAAGGTGAACAAATAAAAATAAGGAAAAATGATGCCACAGTCGGGCGTCTTAGCGACACCACATAAAGGGCTTTAAAAGAAATACCACAGTCGGA
>NC_041391.1:361950198-361950794 GCF_002162155.2 Triticum dicoccoides | reverse complement strand
AGAAATGCCACAGTCGGACGTCTGAGCGACATCGCAGAAAGGGCTTTAAAAGAAATGCCACAGTCGGACGTCTGAGCGACATGGCAGAAAGGGCTTTAAAAGAAATGCCACAGTCGGACGTCTGAGCGACATCGCAGAAAGGGCTTTAAAAGAAATGCCACAGTCGGACGTCTGAGCGACATCGCATAAAGGGCTTTAAAAGAAATGCCACAGTCGGACGTCTTAGCGACATCGCAGAAAGGGCTTTAAATTCACCAGTAAACAATACTCATAATAAACATTCAATCCATGAGAATAAACGGGTTAGTCCATCCACAGGGATAATCATTCAATCGGACTTAGCACTCATGCGATTCACCGGAGTCTCTGTCATCAAAGCTGACAATTGATTAGGATAAGATGGAACGAAACTTGACATGGAAGAGATGATTTGGAGGAATATATGACTCTGCAGAGTTTGTACAAAATTTTTCCCACAGTCAACGGATTTCCGTAGTCACGAAGGACTAGTTCCGTTTATGGTATTTCGGAAGAAAACACAGCTAACCGGTACACACCCATCCTACCTCTCGATGCTAGGAATCACCCTAGTCATC
>NC_041391.1:361917649-361950188 GCF_002162155.2 Triticum dicoccoides | reverse complement strand
CTGAGCGACATCGCATAAAGGGCTTTAAAAGAAATGCCACAGTCGGACGTCTTAGCGACATCGCAGAAAGGGCTTTAAAAGTAATGCCACAGTCGGACGTCTGAGCGACATCACATAAAGGGCTTTAAAAGAAATGCCACAGTCGGACGTCTGAGCGACATCACAGAAAGGGCTTTTATTCACAAGTAAATAATACTCATAATAAACATTCAATCCATGAGAATAAACGGGTTAGTCCATCCACAAGGATAATCATTCAATCGGACTTAGCACTCATGCGATCCACCGGAGTCTCTGTCATCAAAGCTGACTATTGATTAGGATAAGATGGAACGAAACTTGACATGGAAGAGATGATTTGGAGGAATATATGACTCTGCAGAGTTTGTACAAAATTTTTCCCACAGTCAACGGATTTCCGTAGTCACGAAGGACTAGTTCCGTTTATGGTATTTCGGAAGAAAACACAGCTAACCGGTACACACCCATCCTACCTCTCGATGCTAGGAATCACCCTAGTCATCGTCCAAGAAAAACTTTTGAGACGGGGAGATCACAATCTCAAATAGCATGGGATCAAATTTATATACGCGCGCTCTAAGGTGTGCCCCCCTCTCGGTCCCAACCGGAAACACCCATGCCCCCTGACCGGATGACTGGCTTTAATCCAGGGCCATGGAACCATCATCACGGCCTCTCCTCTTTGGTGTGCACCATGAAAGTGGTTTGCAACTTACTAAACCATATTCCTTGCGGAAAACATGTGGTAGTACAAGGAAGGAAATGATAGGTACTGGACCGATATGGTTTGACACTGAAGTCACATAGTCTGGCGTAAGACTGGCATGCTACAACACTGCCGTCGTACCCATCCTAATGCCAACACATGGCCATTCATATTCACATTCATCCACGTATGGATCATCGAACTCACTCACCTTATTATCACATAAAATAACGTTCATCGGTATGCTCACCAACATGCCATGAAACTAACTAAATGCAAAACATGCCAAGACACTCATCATATCAAAAGTTCAAACATGCTTGCCTGGTTCAGAGTAGTCGGAGCCTAGCTCGGTGAAGTTCGCGGCTCCGTCACCTCCTTCGGTATCTACGGTTTAAAGAAAATATATGCGCTAACGTAAATACCAAGGAATGCACAGAAGGTAAACCAAATATTTTTCAAATAAATCTGATAAAAAACTAGACAAAATTTTAAAGAGAACAGAAAAAGAATCAATCATAAATACTTTTCTGATTAAAAGATATAAGGGTTTTTGTCCAGGGACTTATCTGTAATGAAACAGAAGATTTCCAGGGGCTAGTTTATAAAAACAGAAAACGCTTCGGTAGCGACTACGCCAGCCCGAAGAGAAAACGCATTCTGCCCGAAGGCGCTTCCAGAAAACGATTCGAAAGAGAGAGCAGAGAGGCTGACGGTGGGGTCCCACCCGTCAGGTTCAAATGTTCAAACGGGGCGGCAGAGTTCGCCGGCGCCCGAGAGCCGCGGTGGTCGCCGGCGGCGATCCACGGCGAGGCAGAGAGATCGGAGAGTACCTCCGTGCTCAGGGCACCCTTCCGCGTCAGTTGATGGTGGTGGAGTCGGTCGGCGAGCACCACGTCGACGGCGAGCTTTGCTCCGGCGGACGGCGGCTCGGGTGGTCGAGGGGCTCGTCGGAGAGGGCTGCAAAGGTTAAATTGAAGAGGGGGTCATGCTCCTGGCAGCTAGAGAGGGTAACGAACGGGGTTTCAGCGCCGGAGATGGCCTCACCAGAACGAATCGGGCTGGAGGCCGAGGCGGGGCGAGGCGGCCGGAGCTGGGGGAGGAGACCTCCTCGAGGTCCCCCTAGTGGCCTGGCGGGGTGTTGGTGAGTAGTGGGGGTGCTGTGTGCACGAGAGTGAGCTCGGGACCCCTTTATATAGGTGGTCCGAGGCGGTTGCCGTGAACGAGGATCACCGGCGAGCGATTACGGTGGCGTAGTGCTCGGTCGGGGTGGTTAGGGGGTCGAGCGTCATCACGGAGGTTCAATGGGTCCGTTTTGGTGTTAAACTGGCCGGGGTTTGGGTGTTAAGGTCGAGCTCGACGGAACGGGGCGGCGCGGGCCCGTCGGCGGCAGAGAGCGCGCTCCATGCGTGCTGCGCCACGGCGACGGTGCCGCATGCGTGCGCTGGCACGGAGACGGCCACACGGAGCTACCAGAGGATTTGGGCAGCGCCGAACGGCGTTGCGCCGCCGTTCTCCTCCCTGTCGGCCGTTACGGGGAGCCGGCCGCCGCAAGACACGCCGGCGCAGGCGGGCCAGGGCGCCACCGACGCCAGGGTCGCGCCAAGTGCACGTGTGAAGCTTCGGACAAGCAAGCGAGGCCGCGTGCAACGTGCCAAGTGCACTGTGGCCGCGTGACTGAAACTGTCGAAACTGAAAACTGAATTTAACTGAATTTCTGAAAGTGTAAGGAAAATAGTGCATGCAAGGTGTTCGACAGAATGATCCAGGCATGTAGGGATTTTTCCTTTGAGCTGATTTTTGGTGGAGTGGCTTCTCATTGCTCAAATAGGCTGCCTGAATTTTGGTGGAATTTTTGGAGGAGTGTAGATATGAATTTCACCAAATTTGGCAAATCTGGTCCAAACTTGCAGAGACTGAATTTTGAAAATTTTGAAAAGAGGAGGAGTGGATCAAGATGGTTCTGGGTTATGGATGCTAAGGACAATCCAGGAGAATTGGTTTGAGGTCAAAACTCAAATGCAATAGGGCACTTGCTTTGAAAATCTCTCAGGCTCCAAATAATTTTCAGAATTGAATTGAGGGGAAAAATAATTAGAATAAAAATCCAAAACCAGTTTGGATTAGTTGGGACAGAGAATTTAGGTTGATCACAAGGGGGAGGGGAGGTTTTGGAGGGGTTTTATCTCATGGGCAAAAATACAAAGCCAAGGGTGGCTTCAAAGGTAAGAAAAACCCAAATTTTCATAGAGCTTCACTAAAAAAAATAAACAAATTAAAACCTCCCAAAAGAAAAAAAAATTAAATTTTTAGAGGGAACTAACAGAGAAGAAGTTTGCAAAAGATCAACCACCAAAGCTTGAAAGAAATAAAATCCCTGCCAAGGCAAAAGGAGGTTTTTAAGAGGAAGGTTTTTCTGAAAAGAAAAAAATAAAAAAAAAGTCTCTCCTCAAAACCACAAAGTTTTTGATAAAAACCAAATAAAAATTTTGGAGTGTCACAACACCTACCCCCTTAGGAAAAATCTCGTCCCCGAGATTTCAGCTGATCCTTAAATAAGTGTGGATGCTCTGTCCGAAGAAAATCCTCGCTTTCCCAAGTTGCTTCACTGTCGGTGTGATTGCTCCACTGGACTTTGAAAAACTTGATGGTTTTCTGTCGGGTCCTCCTTTCAGATCTGGCTGTATGTCAATGTTCTCATGAGCTACTTGTTTCTCTGGGTTGCTTACGCACTTCCTTAATTGAGAGACGTGGAACACGTCGTGAATGTCGGACAAGTCTTCGGGTAAGTCTAGCTGGTAGGCTACAGTGCCTCTTCGTGCCACTATGCAAAATGGTCCAATGAATCTTGGTGCTAATTTTCCTCTAATATTAAACCGTTGCAATCCTCTCATCGGGGATACTCTCAAGTATACGAATTCACCGGGTTCGAAGCTGACCCTATGATGTTTCTGATCATAATAACTTTTCTGTCGACTTTGAGCGGTCTTAAGTCGATCCCTGATTAACTTGACTTTTTCCTCGGCTTCCCTGAGCATATCTGGTCCGAAGATGCGGCTGTCTCCGGTCTCTGACCAATTTAACGGGGTACGACATCTCCTTCCGTATAGGGCTTCGAAAGGAGCCATTTGCAGGCTGGCCTGGTAACTGTTGTTGTATGCGAACTCGGCATATGGCAGGCTGTCCTCCCAACTGGTTCCATAGGTGAGGACACATGCTCTCAGCATGTCTTCTAAAACTTGGTTTACGCGTTCTATTTGTCCTACAGTCTGTGGATGGTATGCGGTACTGAAGGCTAGTTGGGTTCCCAGAGCCTGTTGTAATTGCTCCCAAAATCTTGAGACGAACTGAGTGCCTCTGTCGGAAATTATAGTCTTCGGGACACCGTGCAGACAGACTATGCGAGAAAGATAAATCCTGGCAAGCCTCTGAGTGGTGTAGGTTGTCTTTACTGGAATAAAGTGTGCTACTTTGGTCAACCTGTCAGTGATGACCCATATGGCATCATTCCCGTGTCGTGACCGAGGTAATCCGACAATAAAATCCATCCCTATTTCATCCCATTTCCACTCAGGTATTTTGTTAGGTTGCAGTAGTCCGGCTGGTCTCTGATGTTCAGCTTTTATGCGTTGACATGAGTCGCAACATGCAATGAAAGCGGCTATGTCCCTCTTCATACCGTGCTACCAAAATCTTTCCTGAATATCCTTATACATTTTGGTTCCTCCAGGGTGGATCGAATATGGAGTGGTGTGTGCTTCAGTTAAAACTTGCTGTTTAAGGTCTTCTATGTTTGGCACGCATAGCCTTTCTCCGTACCATAATATTCCTTCATTGTCTATGACGAATTCCGAGGCCTTGCCCATACTCAACTTCCTTTTAATTCCTTTAATGCTGGGGTGACCGGACTGAGCCTCTTTAATTTTCTCCACAAGGTGTGGTTGTATTTCCAAGTTTGATATGGTGCCTTCTGCTACCATTATCAAGTTGAGCTTGACAAATTCTTGATGGAATTCGGGCCTCAAGCTGTGCAGATAGTTCCCGTCGGAGCTGGGGTTCCGACTCAGGGCATCGGCCACTATGTTTGCTTTCCCTGGATGGTAATGGATACCAACATCGTAATCCTTTACCAATTCTAACCAGCGGCGTTGCCGTAAATTTAGTTCTGGCTGCGTAAAAATGTATTTGAGGCTTTTGTGATCCGTATATATCTCACATCGATTCCCAAGTAGGAAATGCCTCCATTCCTTGAGTGCATGAATAACTGCTGCCATTTCTAAATCATGAGTGGGATAATTTTCCTCGTGTTTGCGAAGTTGCCTTGAAGCGTAGGCGACAACCTTGCCTTCTTGCATCAACACGCACCCGAGACCCTTTCTGGATGCGTCACAAAATACTTCAAAATTCTTGTGTATATCGGGTACAATTAATACTGGTGCTATTGTTAATTTCCGCTTTAGCTCTTGGAAACTTTTCTCGCAGGCTTCTGTCCATTCAAACTTCTTATCCTTCTTGAGTAACTGTGTCATAGGCTTGGATATGGTGGAAAATCCTTCAATAAATCTGCGGTAATACCCTGCCATTCCCAAGAAACTTTGTATGTCTGTTACGCTGGCTGGTGACTTCCAGTCAAGTACGGCCTTGACTTTCTCTGGGTCCACTGCTATACCGTCTTGAGTCAGCACGTGGCCTAGAAAACCTACTTGTCTTAGCCAAAATTCGCACTTGCTGAACTTGGCATACAATTGGTGTTTCCTTAGCTCTCCTAGTACAATCCTGAGATGTTCTGCGTGCTCTTATGGTGTTTTGGAGTATACCAGAATATCGTCGATGAATACTATGACGAATTTGTCCATAAACTTCATAAATACTTTGTTCATGAGGTGAACAAAATATGCCGGGGCGTTAGTTAATCCAAATGGCATCACTGTGAACTCGTACAGTCCATATCTGGAGGTGAAGGCTGTTTTAGGGATATCTTCCGTTCGTACCTTCAATTGATGGTATCCTGACCTTAAGTCAATTTTTGAGAATACCTTGGCCTGAGCAAGTTGATCAAACAAATCGTTTATCCTTGGCATCGGGTATTTGTTTTTGACTGTGACCATGTTAAGTGCTCGATAGTCGATACACAATCTCAGCGTTCCATCCTTCTTCTTGGCAAATAAAATTGGTGATCCCCAAGGTGAGGAGCTGGCCCGAATGTATCCTTTATCCAGTAATTCCTTTATTTGCTTCTTCAATTCGATCAACTCGGATGGTGCCATTCTGTATGGTTTCTTGTATATGGGGGTGGTTCCTGGTGCTAGCTCAATGCGGAATTCTATTTCTCGGTCTGGTGGCATGCCTGGCAGCTCTTCAGGGAATACATCTGGAAATTCACACACTACTGGAACCTTGTTTAGCTAAGAAACGTCCACCTTATTTAATCTCGGTTGCCGGGGTCTTTTTCCTTCCTTGGCTGATACTCTTATTGTCTTCCCTTGGTGGTGTGTGAGAATCACGGTCCTGTTGAAACAGTCGATAAAACCTTTATTGGTGGTTAGCCAATCCATCCCTAGGATGGCATCCAGTCCTTTATTTTCCAATACAATAAGATTTGCGTAAAACTCCAATCCTTCAAACTCAATGACCACATTCTGACAGTAATTCTGAGAAACTTGCTGAATCCCGGGGGACTTGATTATTATGGATTTCTCCAAAGGAAGCATCGAAAAATTATTTTGCAAAGCAAAACTTTTCGAGATGAAAGAGTGAGAAGCTCCAGAATCAAACAAAACCATTGCAGGTATTGTGTTGACAGGAAACGTACCGAGTACGATATCCGAAGCATTTTGTGCCTCCTCTTTGGTTACGTGGTTCAGATGACCCTTCCTGTGGTTATTGTTGGGATTGAAAATGTTTCGTTTGGGCGCTGAATTATTGCCGCCGTTGTTCGGCTTTGGGGTTGAGTTCCTTGGCTTGGGGCACTGTTTGGCATAATGCCCTTCTTCTCCACAAGCGTAACAAGTAACGCCGGGGCGATAGGTGAATTCCTTGTCCCTTGCATGAAAATTCTTGATTGGGCGTGAGACATTGGATGAGAATTTGGGTGTCCCACCCTTTTTAAAATCTATCTTGCTTCGGTGATTGCGAGTGTGATTAGTCTGGTCCCTTTTTCGCTTGCGGATATCTTCCAGACTGCGTCTCTCATTTTCCAGAGTAATGGCCTTGTCCACCAGCGTTTTAAAATCAGGAAAAGTGTGCACGACTAGTTGGCATTTAAGCGCGGGCGCCAGACCGTCAAGGAATTTCTCCATCTTCTTGATTTCAGTCATACGCTCCTCATTGGCGTAGTGGGATAATAGGGTAAATTGACTGTTGTAATCTGACACTGTCATGTTCCTTTGTTTGAGGTCATCAAATTCTCTCTTCTTGATTTTCATAATACTCTTAGGAATATGTGCACCACGGAAACCTTCCTTGAAATCATCCCAGGTTATGTCATTTTCGTTGGGATGCATGTGCAGAAAATTCTCCCACCATGATGCGGCTGCTCCTGTGAGATAGTGCGGAGCATATAATACCTTCTCGGGGTCTGAACATTTTGCAATAATTAATTTTCTCTCCATATCTCGAAGCCAGTCCCCGGCTTCAAGAGGCTTGTCAGTATGAGAAAATGTTTGAGGACGTGTCTTCTGTAGCTCAGATAACTTGGAGTGCTGTTGATACTGTCCATGGTGATTTCCCATGTTGATGACTTGGTTCATTATTTCACGATGTTGTTGCTGACTTTGTTCATAAAGGCGGCACATTTGTGAAAGTGCCGATTCATTGCCCGGTTGGCTTGACTGTCCCTGAGTGAACTCGTTGCTGGGTTGTGCATCATAATTTTCCTCTGATGGAATTGGCATGGAGCGAGTCCAAGGACGAGACATTTTTCACTCTGGGGATATATTTTGTAAAACCCATAAGAAAAGCGGAAAGAGTCGCAAAAACAAATCCATAAAATGCATAAAGCTGGCAAATAGAATTAAATAACTCAGCTTACTTAAGAAAAACAAATCGACTTGCGCACGGAGAAGGACTGCTCATTACATATACTACGCGGGCGGTAATTATACAATACATCACTCAGGATATGCGTACATAATCCTGACATGTTATTTAGGCTAGTGCACTTCTCCAGATCCTACATGATGCGCAAACAGGCTACTTCTCACAACCTATGTACATATCTTACAAAGCGGCACATTACATGGTAGCTAGGCGTACTCAGGCAGAAATGTTGACGACCTCCTTTGCCCTGCCGAGGGCGAGGCGTAGCGAGGTTGGGGACTCGACTTCCTCCTCGCTAATGGGCTCCATACGTGTAGTGTTGCGCAGAGTGGGCGGAGCGGTTGCCAGGGGCGGAGCAACACGTACAGGAGTGGGCGCGAAGGGTGGTGCAGTGCACACTGGAGTGGGCGCAATAACTTGGTTGAATTCTTCGGTAGAAGGCAGACGACGAGCAGGCGTAAAAGATGCTGATGACGAGACAAAAGTCAGTGGCGGTGCGATTGGTAGGAGCTCCCTCCTGTTGGCAGCACAGCCATGAACTGAGTCCATGCGGGTAGCTACGAAGTCGTCCACCAGGTTGTCGAAGGCTGCCTCCAGGGCCCGGAGATACTCAATGAGCATCTCAAAAGCCTCGTCTCGTTCTCCTCTGGGGCAGGAGTATGCATAGTGACAGGTGTAAGGCACATGGCACGGAAGATAACGGTAACGACGAGTCTTCATCACGGGGAGGACATCCCTGAGACGAGCTATCGCCTCGCGGGCTGCCATCTGCATAGCATGCCTCTCCATAGGCATGGCTCTTCCCACGAACCGGAAGCGGCGTAACTCACCACGCCCTCCCTTGAACTGCACCGCGGCCTGGTGCATGGTCAGACTGTCGTTGACTCGGTGCTGGCAGAGTGTGAAGACTGGGCGCACGGATGGCCCCATCGCGACCTGAACGATGAAAGAAAGAAGCTTTACGAACCCATCGGGCACGTTGGCGAAGGTCTGAGACTCGCAGCTATTGTCGGCCATCTACAAAAGTAGGCAAAAATTCTGCATGGTCAGATCATAAATTTATGCTGACTAACAGAAAATGACTACCATTGCAAAAATATAAATTAGCTCTATCAGGCTAATAACCAATTAGCGATCGCACCTGGTGGCTTCCTACAGTCAGCCTGGCTCTGGTACCAAGCTTGTCACGACCGGTTTTCCAATAAAAATATTTATTGAAAAGCCAATCTTTTAAGTCCAGTATGAGAGAAATCCTCCACACTGGCAGACAAATTCTTGATACAATAAGCCAGTAGCATAAAATATATTACAGGGTCGAACTACGGTTGGTCAACCATATTATTACAAGCACGCCAATAATTATACATAATGGCGGACACGACACAGGGGTGTGGGGGCATACTACTGACTCGAGGATAGGACGGTGGTGGAAAAACACAGCGGGGAGAGAAATACAAGACTCTACGTCTGTCATCTCATCGAGCTTCGAGGAGAGGCTCGATGAATTTATTTGGTAGCGGAAGCGGATATAATACAGTGACCAAATCCAGGGTCGCACAAGACTGACTGGGACTCCTCTAGGTGTCGGACTCGCTATCAAACTCTTCATCCATGAGATCGCCTTCGTCAGCATCTGGCCAAATCAACAAGCCAGTGAGTACTTTGAAAGTACTCGCAAGACAGTTCGGACGTAAGATATAACAAATGCATGCATGGATGCGACATGATTAATTCATCAATGCACATTAAAATAAAATTAGCATAACGGGGTAAGAAAGAGGGGAAACGGCGGTAGTCCGCCTGAAATCCCAACATAACACAAATGAAGACCGATCGGGTGTCTGAAGCGACGCCTCGAAAGGTGAACAAATAAAAATAAGGAAAAATGATGCCACAGTCGGGCGTCTTAGCGACACCACATAAAGGGCTTTAAAAGAAATACCACAGTCGGATGTCTGAGCGACATCACAAAAAGGGCTTTAAAAGAAATGCCATAGTCGGACGTCTGAGCGACATCGCATAAAGGGCTTTAAAAGAAATGCCACAGTCGGACGTCTGAGCGACATCGCAGAAAGGGCTTTAAAAGTAATGCCACAGTCGGACGTCTGAGCGACATCACATAAAGGGCTTTAAAAGAAATGCCACAGTCGGACGTCTGAGTGACATCACAGAAAGGGCTTTTATTCACATGTAAATAATACTCATAATAAACATTCAATCCATGAAAATAAACGGGTTAGTCCATCCACAGGGATAATCATTCAATCGGACTTAGCACTCATGCGATCCACCGGAGTCTCTATCATCAAAGCTGACAATTGATTAGGATAAGATGGAACGAAACTTGACATGGAAGAGATGATTTGGAGGAATATATGACTCTGCAGAGTTTGTACAAAATTTTTCCCACAGTCAACGGATTTCCGTAGTCACGAAGGACTAGTTCCGTTTATGGTATTTCGGAAGAAAACACAGCTAACCGGTACACACCCATCCTACCTCTCGATGCTAGGAATCACCCTAGTCATCGTCCAAGAAAAACTTTTGAGACGGGGAGATCACAATCTCGAATAGCATGGGATCAAATTTATATACGCGCGCTCTAAGGGGTGCCCCCCTCTCGGTCCCAACCAGAAACACCCATGCCCCCTGACCGGATGACTGGCTTTAATCCAGGGCCATGGAACCATCATCACGGCATCTCCTCTTTGGTGTGTACCATGAAAGTGGTTTGCAACTTACTAAACCATATTCCTTGCGGAAAACATGTGGTAGTACAAGGAAGGAAATGATAGGTACTGGACCGATATGGTTTGACACTGAAGTCACATAGTCTGGCGTAAGACTGGCATGCTACAACACTGCCGTCGTACCCATCCTCATGCCAACACATGGCCATTCATATTCACATTCATCCACGTATGGATCATCGAACTCACTCACCTTATTATCACATAAAATAACGTTCATCGGTATGCTCACCAACATGCCATGAAACTAACTAAATGCAAAACATGCCAAGACACTCATCATATCAAAAGTTCAAACATGCTTGCCTGGTTCAGAGTAGTCGGAGCCTAGCTCGGTGAAGTTCGCGGCTCCGTCACCTCCTTCGGTATCTACGGTTTAAAGAAAATATATGCGCTAACGTAAATACCAAGGAGTGCACAGAAGGTAAACCAAATATTTTTCAAATAAATCTGATAAAAAACTAGACAAAATTTTAAAGAGAACAGAAAAAGAATCAATCAAAAATACTTTTCTGATTAAAAGATATAAGGGTTTTTGTCCAGGGACTTATCTGTAATGAAACAGAAGATTTCCAGGGGCTAGTTTATAAAAACAGAAAACGCTTCGGTAGCGACTACGCCAGCCCGAAGAGAAAACGCATTCTGCCCGAAGGCGCTTCCAGAAAACGATTCGAAAGAGAGAGCAGAGAGGCTGACGGTGGGGTCCCACCCGTCAGGTTCAAATGTTCAAACGGGGCGGCAGAGTTCGCCGGCGCCCGAGAGCCGCGGTGGTCGCCGGCGGCGATCCACGACGAGGCAGAGAGATCGGAGAGTACCTCCGTGCTCAGGGCACCCTTCCGCGTCAGTTGATGGTGGTGGAGTCGGTCGGCGAGCACCACGTCGACGGCGAGCTTTGCTCCGGCGGACGGCAGCTCGGGTGGTCGAGGGGCTCGTCGGAGAGGGCTGCAAAGGTTAAATTGAAGAGGGGGTCATGCTCCTGGCAGCTAGAGAGGGTAACGAACGGGGTTTGAGCGCCGGAGATGGCCTCACCAGAACGAATCGGGCTGGAGGCCGAGGCGGGGCGAGGCGGCCGGAGCTGGGGGAGGAGACCTCCTCGAGGTCCCCCTAGTGTCCTGGCGGGGTGTTGGTGAGTAGTGGGGGTGCTGCGTGCACGAGAGTGAGCTCGGGACCCCTTTATATAGGTGGTCCGAGGCGGTTGCCGTGAACGAGGATCACCGGCGAGCGATTACGGTGGCGCAGTGCTCGGTCGGGGTGGTTAGGGGGTCGAGCGTCATCACGGAGGTTCAATGGGTCCGTTTTGGTGTTAAACTGGCCGGGGTTTGGGTGTTAAGGTCGAGCTCGACGGAACGGGGCGGCGCGGGCCCGTCGGCGGCAGAGAGCGCGCTCCGTGCGTGCTGCGCCACGGCGACGGTGCCGCATGCGTGCGCTGGCACGGAGACGGCCACGCGGAGCTACCAGAGGATTTGGGCGGCGCCGAACGGCGTTGCGCCGCCGTTCTCCTCCCTGTCGGCCGTTACGGGGAGCCGGCCGCCACAAGACACGCCGGCGCAGGCGGGCCAGGGCGCCACCGACGCCAGGGTCGCGCCAAGTGCATGTGTGAAGCTTCGGACAAGCAAGCGAGGCCGCGCGCAACGTGCCAAGTGCACTGTGGCCGCGTGACTGAAACTGTCGAAACTGAAAACTGAATTTAACTGAATTTCTGAAAGTGTAAGGAAAACAGTGCATGCAAGGTGTTCGACAGAATGATCCAGGCATGTAGGGATTTTTCCTTGAGCTGATTTTTGGTGGAGTGGCTTCTCATTGCTCAAATAGGCTGCCTGAATTTTGGTGGAATTTTTGGAGGAGTGTAGATATGAATTTCACCAAATTTGGCAAATCTGGTCCAAACTTGCAGAGACTGAATTTTGAAAATTTTGAAAAGAGGAGGAGTGGATCAAGATGGTTCTGGGTTATGGATGCTAAGGACAATCTAGGAGAATTGGTTTGAGGTCAAAACTCAAATGCAATAGGGCACTTGCTTTGAAAATCTCTCAGGCTCCAAATAATTTTCAGAATTGAATTGAGGGGAAAAATAATTAGAATAAAAATCCAAAACCAGTTTGGATTAGTTGGGACAGAGAATTTAGGTTGATCACAAGGGGGAGGGGAGGTTTTGGAGGGGTTTTATCTCATGGGCAAAAATACAAAGCCAAGGGTGGCTTCAAAGATAAGAAAAACCCAAATTTTCATAGAGCTTCACTAAAAAAAATAAACAAATTAAAAGCTCCCAAAAGAAAAAAAAATTAAATTTTAAGAGGGAACTAACAGAGAAGAAGTTTGCAAAAGATCAACCACCAAAGCTTGAAAGAAATAAAATCCCTGCCAAGGCAAAAGGAGGTTTTTAAGAGGAAGGTTTTTCTGAAAAGAAAAAAATAATAAAAAAAAGTCTCTCCTCAAAACCACAAAGTTTTTGATAAAAACCAAATAAAAATTTTGGAGTGTCACATTTTGTGATCTCTTTTTCGTTTGCTTTAACATTTTGCGTTGGAGCGTTCAGATTGCCAGGACGAGGCCAGGGGTGAGGGGCTACAGGGTCAGTTAGGCTCCTGAGACACAATGCTTAGGAGTCCCCCTTGACGTGCGAACAACTTGGGAAAGGAGGTGCGAGAGAAAGCCTTGGCGTTCTGCGTTGGTAGGGTCTGGCCTCGTGCATACCTCAGACGCTATTGGGTCGTCCAGATCACCAGGACAAGACCAACAGTTGAGGGGCTACGTGGCCAGTTCGGCTCCTGAGACACGATGCTCAGTAGTCCCCCTTGACGTAAAAACAGCTTGGGGAAGGGAGTGTGAGAGTAGGCCTTGGTGTTCTGCCTCAGCAGGGCCCGGCCCGGCGCATACCTCAACCATCGTTGGGTCGTCCGGATCGCCAGGACGGGGCCAAGGGGTGAGGGGCTACGTGGACAATTAGGCATCTGAGACGCGATGCTCAGGAGTCCCCCTTGACGTGCGAATAGACCATCATATCTTTCCTCGCCGAGCTCTCACTCGGGAGGGGCGCACGAAGACCAGGTCCGTGGGACCTGATAGGGTGGCGTACGCCAGGCGTGACCTGAACGTAGCCCCCGTGCCCAACCCCCTCGTGCTTCCCTCCCGAGGGAGAGGAGCGTAATGAGGCTAAGCACCGAGCCCGGAGGCTCCCTGAGGTTGTTGCAGCCGCGAGGCCAACCCCAGTTGTTTATCACCAGCGTGGAGCATGGCTCTTTCGCTCTTGCACGGGCATAGCCGCTCCTTGGCAGTGTCAACTGCCATTGCAGAGGATGGTGCTTCCACTGGTGCGTGGGAGGGGGCTCCCTCTTAGGAGAGCCCCGAGGCGTGTACAGCCCCGCCCTGACACGTTGCTTTGCACGACAGGGGTAGAGGAGGTGTGTATGGGCACTTGTGAGCCAGCGTGGGACTGACGAGGCCCGACCTCAAGGCGGGTTGTGCCTGAATTTGATTGAGGAACAGTTGTGTTAGTCCTTCAAGATGGTTAGGCAACCTGCGCCGGGTGAATCTCCTGAGGTTATTGCATGAGAAGGCCAGACACCAACGACCGCAGGAGGTGACGTGAACGGGGCCGGCCCGCCAGACAAAATTCAGCCATTGGGTTTATTGACGCTGCAAGGACGGATCCCGAGCACAGACACCGTGCTAGTCTTTAATCATGAGGCGGTCGTGGGTGGGTTCGCAAGGGAGTGGGACGTTCTTGGCGATGAAGCGTCCGATAGGCAGTTGATAATTTTAAGGCAACTCATAGGGGAAGGTAAACTAGTCCTGATGAATGCAAGAAGGATACATGTCGCAGGGACGGACCCATGCGACTTTGGGTTAGTGCAGCCTGGGGAGCGCCCCCAAACTGAACAAATAAAGATTCCACCTGGCATCATTGCTGAAGAAATGTCAGGGTAGTAGGAGGCGCGCGTTGCTGAAGTCGATCCTCATGAGCCGCCCTGGCCCTGAGCCCCAGGAAGCTCTAGAGGTCCGGTGGGCTCGTGAGGATCCATCTCCATCTCCGCCGGGATTGCCTGGTGCCTAGCCTCCCGAGCCGCTAGGACGTCTCGCATGCGGCGCTGAGATGCAAAGGCCGCGCTCAGTAAGCCAAAGGGCATGTGAACGTAGCTCTGAGGGGGACCCTCGCATCGGCCGACACGGGACGGCTAGAAGAGCTCCTGAGACGCGGCCCTGTTGAGCCCTGGGATGTCGACGCAGACGCGGAAATCCTCACCATCACCAGGGCAAGGAGCCGCGCCTGGTGGTGGGCGGCAATCGCCCTGCAGAGCCCTCGCCTCTTGAATTTCCTTGACTGCCTTGCTGATGGATTCCTGAGCGCCTGGTGCCTCACGCCCTGTGCTCTTTCCTCGGAAGCATGCACTGAAGCATGCCTCCACATGGTACCCGAGCGCCTCCCTCGTGACGCTGGCCAAGTCAGAGGCCCTTCAGCGGAGAGGCCCTGAGCACAACCTGAGAGGGGCGTCGGGCGCGCCTTCCCATGCGATAGGTGAAGGTGCCCCGTCCACGGATGCAAGGCTCAATGCAGTACCCTCGGGCGATGCCTCCTCCTAAGATCCCTGGACCAGCAACTACTTCTTTGTCTTGGGGGCGACCTCAGGAGGGAGGACGGCGTCCTCGTCTTTAGGGTTCTCGACTGCTGCAGCCTGGTAGGCACACTCGAGAGAGCACACTGCGTCCTTTTCCTCGCAGGCGACTGTGATGATGTCGCCGCTCCCCGGCATTTCGAGGATGTTTTAGCCGTGGTGTGTTGCCCCCATGAACTTGGCTAGATATGGGTACCCGAGGATGGTGTTGTATGGCAGGCGAATGTCGGCGACATCGAAGTCGATGAGCTCAGTGTGGTAGTTGTTGCGCTTGCCAAAGGTTATAGGGAGACGGACCTGCCCGATTGGATGCATGGAGCCGTCGGTCACTCCTGAGAAGGGCTTGGTGGGCTAGAGCTAGTAGTGCGGCACTTGGAGCCTGTTGAACGTCTAGACAGAGAGAACGTTGAGCCCCGCTCCGCCATCGATGAGGGTCTTGGAGATGAGTACGTTGCTGGTGATGGGTGAGTAGAGCATTGGGAGCGCGCCAGCTGTGGCAGCGCACTTGAGTTGGTTGGAGGAGTTGAAGGTGATGGCGTACTTGGACCACCTGAGTGGGTGTGTTGCCTCGAGCTTAGGGAGGACTGCATTCACCTCACGCGCAAACTGCTTGAAGGCGCGATGAGAGGCCCGGGCATAGGAGCCGCCCAAGATGTAGGCGATGGTGCAAGGCTCTTGGCAGCCCCCAGCCCCCTCGTCTTGGTGGTGGTCTTCGTTCCTTCTTGGCGGCAGAGGCAGCGGAAGAAGACCAGCATTTCCCTGGGGCCGATGGTCGCGGCCTTCCAAGCGTCCTCCACCTCGGCCACCTCCACGACCGTATCCTCGATCGTTGCGCTCGGAGTGTCGACCGAGGAGCTTGTCGCGGAGGTCCCTGAGCTCCTGACATTCATTGGTGTTGTGGCTATGCATGTTGTAGAATACGCAGAACGGGTGGCTACTCTTGGATGACTCAGGGTGATCGTAGCCTCGCTTCATTTCTAGCTCAGTTGCGAGCATAGCCGCTCCCTTGCGCTTCACATCCTTGGCCTTGGCCTTCTTGTCTTCTTGGTCTGCATCGGGGATCTCGAGGAAGGAGAGGCGTCCCTCCTCAGCCCTGGCGCACTTGTTAGACATGTTGAGCATCTCCAGAGCTACGCAAAGGTCTTCATGTATGGCGAGCTCCTCCTCCATCTTGACTTTGCGGAGACCTTCAGTGAACGCTGAGATGATGGCCTCATCCGACACCTTGGGGATCTTGAGGTGGACATTGTTGAAGCGTTGGATGTACTTCTGCGGTGTCTCATCTGGCTGCTGCCTCATGCGTCGTATGTCACCCGCGGCCAGCGGGTAGTCGCGCATGCCCTGGAAGTTGGCGATGAAGCACTCGCGCATCTCATCCCTGGAGGAGACTGACCCCACAGGGAGGTTCAGGAGCCAGGAGCGTGCACCGTCCTTGAGGGCCATGCGGAACCAGTTCGCCATGATCTTCTCATTGCCGCTGGCCGCCTCAATGCTTAGTTCATAGAGCTGCAGGAACTCGGCGGTGTCGACGGTGCCGTTGTAGCGTGGGGGCAGGCCGGGCTTGAATTTCCCTGGCCAGATAACGTTGCGCAGCTCTGGGGTGAACGCGTGGCACCCTGCTGTGGTCACAGGAGCCCGTTGGGGTGGTGGAGCCTAGTCTTGGTGCTCATGCGCCACCACCATAGGCGGCGCGTGGTCTTGACATGGAGGTGCTGGGAGCGCACGTGCATCTTCGTGGGGCCGCTGCACCACTTGACAGCTTGCTTCTTCACGCGTGGGGGCCTGACGCTGTGGATCATGCCGTGGCACCACCGGCCTTGGCTAGACAATGGTCCCTGTACTGGAGGTGGAGGAGGCGCCCTATAAGCCACGCCGCCCGCAGCAGGCGGCTGCTGAGGCAGAGAGCGGGCCGGCGCAGCAGATTCTCCGGCGGCGGTGATGAGCTTGGCGATGCATTCGAGCCACTCCTCGTAGAAGTAATCGACTGAGCGGTAGCGTAGGAGTTTCCGTGCCATGAGCAGCGCGGCCTACGCGTTCACCGGGCCACGACGCGCGTGGGAGGAAGAAGCGGCCAGAGTCAGTGACAGAGTGGCGGTGCGCCCGTCGCGGCACACCGAGGGGTGATACGATGAAGCTTGCTGCTCGTGGCCTACAGGGCCCGTGGAGGCGTTTGCCACTGGTGACGGGGGACGGAGAGGACAGCCATCTCCCGCTAGTGCCGCCTTAGCAACACAGGCCGCGACTGCGGCCTGGCGCTCAGCGTGAGCCCGACCCGCGTTAGCCATGGAAGCGTCGAAGTAGCGGTGGCTCGATTGACGAAAGAGAAGATCCGACGCACCCCTACCTGGCGTGCCAAATGTCGGATTTCGGGTTCCACAAACCCTTGAGAGGTACTAACTCTGGGGTGCGTACGGAGATCTCAACCTGCCCAGCCTGCCTACTCGCAAACCTCACAGCCTAGCGCGTCGAGCTCCAAGGGAAAGGAAGACATGGCAGTTTACCCAGGTTCGGGCCACCTTGTGGTGTAAAACCCTACTCCTGCTTTGTCGTGGATTTGCCTCGAGGGGCTGAGGAAGAACTAGTACAGTGGGGAACAGCCTCAGGAGGCGTGTTCTTGTGCTCGGGTGAGCTGGTGAGGGTGGAATGGATTCGATCTCCTCCTATGGTGGTGGCTAGGACCTATTTATAGTGGCTTTGGTACTCTTCCCAAATGTAGGCGGTAAGGGTTCCACAACGGCCAAATTTGAAGGGGGGCAACAAGTATGTCCTCTCCTGACAAAAGTGGTCTTCGCCTGCAAAAGCCTCTGGTTGTGACGCTGTGGTGGGCTCGGTGATGACCTCCGTCCTGCCGTCCTGGCGGTCTTTGTCTTGTTGCATCGGAATGGAATCCTTTGGTTGATTCCTCGAGACTCCGCGCCTGCTGCTTACCTCCTTTGCACCGAAGAGGAAACTGGTACTCTGCGCCCGCTGGCGCCCGCCTGGCCTTGGTCATCATGGCTCACGTCAGCCGAACCTCGCAAGGTGCACCTTGCATAGCAATCTCTGCTCCCGGGGAGCTAGCCCAAGGTGGACGATCCCCTAGGAGGTCTTGGTGTCACTCGCCTCGCGAGGGTCTTGAGTTGTTGATGCTGAAGCTGGGCCGTGCCAGGCCATCGATGGAGCCATGTCGTGGGCCGCAGGCAGGCAAGTATGGGTACCCCCGTATCTAGAAGGCGATGCTCAATCCGGAGAAATGGCCAAGTTGAGAGGATGATTGCAGAAGTGCTGCGTGGGCTCAAGACAAGAACTTTTGATAAGTTGTGGAAATGCGGCAAACACTTGATTGATGAGCTGCCGGTGGTTCTTTGGTCCCTCCGAGCGACAACAAATCGAGCTACCGGCCAACTCCCTTCTCCCTAGTATATGGGGCGGAAGTAGTGCTCCCCATGGAACTCATAACCGGGTCACCTCGAGTACTTGCCTACGACGAGGTAGAGCAAGAGCAGCTTCAGCATGACAATGTCGTGATCTTCGAGGAATATCGCCTCCGGGCCGTTGTGTGTGCATTACACTACCAGCAAGCCATGCGTCGCTATCATAACCACAGGATTCATGCCCAGAGCCTTGAGGAAGGCGATTGCTACCTCTTGAGCTGGCGTTGGTTTTCCCTTGAAGAGGAAAGGGTGATGCAGCAAAGTAGCGTAAGTACTTCCCTTAGTTTTGAAAACCAAGGTATAAATCCAGAAGGAGACGACGCACAAGTCACCGAATACCTGCACAAACAATCAAGGACTTGCAACCAACGCGATAACGGGGTTGTGAATCCCTTCACAGTCACTCGCAAAAGTGAGATCTGATAGAGATAGATAAACAGTAAAGTAAATATTTTTGGTATATTTGGTTGTATAGATTGGAAAGTAAAGATTGCAAAATAGTAGATCGGAAACTAGCAAGATGTAATCGAGATTCAATAATATGGCAAAGGGACCCAGGGCCATAGGTTTCGCTGGTGGCTTCTCTCGAGATAGCATGTATTACGATGGGTGAACGAACTACTGCCGAGCAATTGATAAAAAAGCGCATAATTATGATGACATCTAAGGCAATGATCATGAACATAGGCATCACGTCCGTGTCAAGTAGACCGACTCCTGCCTACGTCTACTACTATTACGCCACACATCGACTGCTATCAAGCATGCATCTAGAGTATTAAGTTCATAAGAACGAAGTAATGCATTAAGCAAGATGACATGATGTAGAGGAATTAACTCAAGCAATATGATGAAAACCCCATCTTGTTATCCCCGATGGCAACAATAAAATACGTGCCTTGCTGCCCCTACTGTTACTGGGAAAGGACAACGAAAGATTGAGCGCAAAGCTAAGCATTTCTCTCATGGCAAGGAAGATCAATCTAGTAGGCCAAACTAAACCAAAAATTCGAAGAGACTTGCACAGATATCAAATCATGCATATAAGAATTCAAAGAAGAACCAAATAATATTCATTGATAATCTTGTTCATAAATCCATAATTCATCGGACATCGGCAAACACACCGCAAAAGTATATTACATCGAATAGATCTCCAAGAACATCAAGAGAATTTGCTATTGGGAATCAAAGAGAGAGAAGAAGCCATCTAGCTAATACCTATGGACCCAAAGGTCTGTGGTGAACTACTCACGCTTCATTGGAGAGGTAATGGTGTTGATGTAGAAGCCCTCCAGGATCAAATCCCCCTCTGGCAGATCGCTGGAAAAGGCCCCAAGATGGGATGTCATGGGTACAGAAGGTTGCGGCAGTGGAAAACTGATTTCGTGGATCCCCCTGATGTTTTTAGGGTATAAGAGTATAAATAGGCTAAGGAACTAGGTCAGGGGAGATACGAGGGGCCCACGAGGGTGGGGGCGTGCCTACCCTCCTGGCGCGCTCTCCTGCCTCGTGGCCGCCTCGTTGCCTCTCCGACTTCATGTCCAAGTCTTCTGCTTTCCTTTCGGTCCAAAAAAGATCATCGCGAAGGATTCATTCCGTTTGGACTCCGTTTGGTATTCCTTTTTTGCAAAACACTAAAATAGAAAAAAACAGAAACTAGCACTTGGCCCTCGGTTAATAGGTTAGTCCCAAAAATAACATGAAAGAGCATATTAAAGCCCATTAAACATCCAAAACAGATAATAATAGCATGGAACAATCAAAAATTATAGATACGTTGGAGACGTATCAAGCATCCCGAAGCTTAATTCCTGCTCGTCCTTGAGTAGGTAAATGATAAAAATAGAATTTT
This sequence comes from Triticum dicoccoides, assembly GCF_002162155.2. Taxonomy (NCBI): domain Eukaryota; kingdom Viridiplantae; phylum Streptophyta; class Magnoliopsida; order Poales; family Poaceae; genus Triticum; species Triticum dicoccoides. The sequence continues at coordinate 361,929,792 of NC_041391.1, read as the reverse complement.
TGATGTGGAATGCTACCTAACATATTTATTCATGTAATTTTCTTTATTGTGGCATGAATGTTCAGATCCGTAAGATTAAAGACAAAAGTTTAATACTGACATAAAAAGAATAATACTTCAAGCATACTAATAAAGCAATCATGTCTTCTGAAAATAACATGGCCAAAGAAAGCTATCCGTACAAAATCATATAGTTTGGCTATGCTCTATCTTCTTCACAAAAAATATTTAATCATGCACAACCCCGATGACAAGCCAAGCAATTGTTTCATACTTTTGATGTTCTCAAACTTTTTCAATCTTCACGCAATACATGAGTGTGAGCCATGGACATAGCACTATAGGTGGAATAGAATGGTGGTTGTGGATAAGACAAAAAGGAGAAGATAGTCTCACATCAACTAGGCGTATCAATGGGCTATGCATATACCCATCAATAGATGTCAATGTGAGTGAGTAGGGATTGCCATGCAACAGATGCACTAGAGCTATAAGTGTATGAAAGCTCAAAAAGAAACTAAGTGGGTGTGCATCCAACTTGCTTGCTCACGAAGACCTAGGGCACTTTGAGGAAGCCCGTCATTGGAATATACAAGCCAAGTTCTATTATGAAAATTCCCACTAGTATATGCAAGTGACAACATAGGAGGCTCTTTATCATGAAGATCATGGTGCTACTATGAAGAACAAGTGTGAAAAAAGGATAGTAGCATTGCCCCTTCTCTATTTTTCACTCATTTTTTTATTTGGGCCTTCTCCCTTTTTTTGGCCTCTTTTTTTTCGTCCAGAGTCTCATCCCGACTTGTGGGGGAATCATAGTCTCCATAATCCTTTCCTCACATGGGACCATGCTCTAATAATGAAGATCATCACACTTTTATTTTCTTACAACTCAAGAATTACAACTCTATACTTAGAACAAAATCTGAGTATGTGAATGCCTCCAGCGGTGTACCTGGATGTGCAGTGAATCAGGAGTGGCATGTATGAAAAAATTATGAACGGTGGCTTTGCCACAAATACGATGTCAACTACATGATCATGCAAAGCAATATGACAATGATGGAGCGTGTCATAATAAATGGAACGGTGGAAAGTTGCATGGCAATATATCTCGGAATGGCTATGCCATAATAGGTCGGTATGGTGGCTGTTTTGAGGAAGCTATATGGTGGGTGTATGGTATCGTCAAAAGTTGCGCGACACAAGAGAGGCTAGTAATGGTGCAAGGGTGAGAGTGCGTATAATCCATAGACTCAACATTAGTCATAAAGAACTCACATACTTATTGCAAAAATCTATTAGTTATCGAAACGAAGTACTACACGCATGCTCCTAGCGGGATAGATTGGTAGGAAAAGACCATCGCTCGTCCCCGACCACCACTTGAAAGTGCAACTAATCCCTGGATGGTTTTCGTAATTCTTAACAATATATATTTCATTGAACTAATGATCTTTCAAGACAATCATTTACAAAGTTCAATGATTGGCATGGCATGGACTAGAGATGCGGACCCTCAGAATGCAAAGGATATATATTGGCAACAAGCTCAAGATTCTACATTTTCATATTAGTGATCCAAGATCACATTGAGTCCATAGGAAAGCCATTAGTATTAAAAGGGGATGAGGTGTTGCTTAATGAGTTGCTTGCTCAAAATGTTTGTTGATATGCTCTCAAACCCTCAATGACTTTCTCATTTCCACATATGTCCTAAACCTAAAGACAAATTCGGCCCCATCGATTTGATCTATCCGGTGCCACCGAGTTTCATTTGATAGAGCCACTACCACAAACCCTAGTTACTTCGGTCTCACTGATAGGGATCTCGGTCTCACCGAGATGGGATTGCAAACTCTCTGTTTCCCTTTTGTAACATTTCAGTCTCACCGAAATGACCAAATCGGTCCCACCGAGTCTGCATTGCAAACTCCCTGTTTCCTTTTAGTAACACTTCGGTCCCACTGAAGTGAGCGAATTGGTCCCATCGAGTTTGCCTCACCAACCCTCTATGTACCTATTGCTAAAATTGGTCCCACCGAGTTTATGCTATCGGTCACACTAAGATTACATTATGCCCTGACCCTAGCACATGGTCCCACCGAGATGACTATATCGGTCCCACCGGAAATCCTAACGTTCACATTTTGAACTAAATCGGTCTAACCGGGTTTGCTGATTCGGTCCCACCGAGTTTGGGAATCTGTGTGTAACGGTTAGATTTTGTGTGGAGGCTATATATACCCCTCCACCCACTCTTCATTCGTGGAGAGAGCCATCAGAACAAACCTACACTTCCACTACTCATTTTCTGAGAGAGAACCACGTACTCATGTGTTGAGGCCAAGATATTCCAATCCTACCATATGAATCTTGATCTCTAGCCTTCCCAAGTTGCTTTCTACTCAAATCATCTTTCCAACATAGCAAACTCTGTGAGAGAGAGTTGAATGTTGGGGAGACTATCATTTGAAGCACAAGAGCAAGGAGTTCATCAACAACACAACATCTATTACCTTTTGGAGAGTGGTGTCTCCTAGATTGGTTAGGTGTCACATGGGAGCCTTCGTCAAGATTGTGGAGTTGAACCAAGGAGTTTGTAAGGGCAAGGAGATTGCCTACTTCATGAAGATCTACCCTAGTGAGAAGTCCTTCGTGGGTGATGGCCATGATGGGATAGACAAGGTTGCTTCTTCGTGGACCCTTTGTGGGTGGAGCCCTCCATGGACTCACGCATGCATTACCCTCTGTGGGTTGAAGTCTCCATCAACGTGAATGTATAATAGTACCACCTATCGGAACCACGCCAAAAATCTCCATGTCAACATTGCGTTTGCTCCCTCCAAACTCCCCCCATCTACTTTCTTGCAAGTTGCATGATTTACTTTCCGCTGCTCATATACTCTTTGCATGCTTGCTTGAATTGTATTGTGATTAATTGACTTATGCTAAGTTGCTAAAATCTGCCAAGAACTAAAATTGGGAAAAGGTTAAGTTTTTATTTGGTCAAGTAGTCTAATCACCCCCCTCTAGACATACTTTCGATGCTACAAGTGGTATCAGAGCTTTGGTCTCCATTTGCCTTGATTTCTCTCACAACCCTAGTCAGTGCATGCATTAGAGTGACTGCATCATGTTTACTTTACTCAGAAACTTTAAAATGGGGATGACAGAACCCCCAGGACCCCTTTAATCCAACTAAGGGTTACTAAAATCTTTTCCAATGAACCTGAAATGCCCTTCTAAAATGTTCATCATATTTTCCATGGTCTAGAACCCCTGACAAAAATGGTGCACAATTTTCTAGGACAACATAAGGTCACTCGATTAAATCATATGTTAATTGCATTTGGACATTTAAATGCTATAAAATATTTTAAATGTCCAAATAATCATAAACCAAAATGTTTACTGTTGGATATATTCTAAACAATGGGCATGAGTAGTTTCATGATTTTTGAAAGTCCCTAAGCATTTTTAGAAAAGCCACAAAGTTACAGAAGAAAAGAAAAACAGAAAATAAAAGGAAAAGAGCTTACCTAGCCAACTTACCTGGCAGGCCCACCTGACAGCCCGGCACTGTGTTGTCCCACGCGAGCCAGCTGCTTCCTCCCGCCAGGCAGGCAGGGAGGTGAGCGCCGGCGTGCCCGAGCTAGCCACACACTTCCCAGCTCGCCTGCTTCACCCTGCATGCCGTTTCGCCGCGTGGTTGACCCCCTGGACGCCGCCCCGACCTCGTCGACACCTCCATTCGCCCCCAGCGCCTCTCTCTCGCCCTCTCCACCCATGGCCGACGCAGCCGCAGCTGCACCACCGTCGTAGTCGTGGCCACCATCGTCTCCACATCGCCTCGCCATGTCGAGGAGCTCCACCATCCTTCACTTTGTCGAGCAGTCAAAGCCCTAAGCGCTCGTTCGCCCCAGAGCAACCACAACAACCTCGCTCGACCTCACCATCGCCGGAGATCCCCTTCGCCGTCACGCTCGCTCCCGCTTGGCTTGTCGTGACCACCTCGCCCCGATCTCGCCGCCTAGCTTGTCGTGACCACCGTGAGCTTCTGCTTCTCCCCTCCTCTCCCTTCTCGCTGTCATTCACTACAACGACCACAAGGAGCACCGCCGCACGTGCCGCCGGCCAAGATCGTCGCCGACGTAGCTCCGGCCACCCAACGGCCTCACCACCGTGTCCACTAACCTCATCGCACCGCGTAGACCACGTTGGAGCTGGCCCCGTGCCTCCAAGACCACTGCAACGACAAGTTCGGCCTTGCCCAAACTCCGGCAGCCACAAAGCTCGTCTCCGGCGTCGTTTCCGGTGACTCCAAGATCAACCACCACCACCCCTCGACGCGGCTTGCTCCCAGTTACCCATAGGTGGTCTCCTCCATCCATTTAGTCGCTGGAGTGCAAAACCCGCACCCTCCACCGCGTCTGGTCATCGCCAGTGGCTAAACGCCGGTGAGTTGACCCAGTTTGACCAGGGATTTGACCCCCCTGGGTCACTGACATGTGGCCCTGCCGTTAGTCAAACCTAGGTTAGTAGTCAAACTAATCCTAATTAGTTAGTCAACTAACTGTGTCACTGACCAGTGGGTCCCACTGGTTAGGTTTCACCTGGACCACCCTGTTGACTTGCTGACACAATGTAAGGTGGTAAAGCATTTTCTGGATTTATTCTTATTCAGGAAATTCCAGAAAATAGCGCTAACTTAAAAAAATCATAAAAATTAATCTACAACTCCAAATGCAAAGTTTTATATATGAAAAATTATTAGAAAAACCCAATCTATCCATCTGTACTTGTTTCATGCATGTTTAAACAACTTAACCTTGTTGTTTCGTGCAAAACATGATAAGGCACTATTCAAGATCACAAAATGAGTCTGGGATTGAACCTTTTGTTCAATTTAGCTCAAACACATCTAGTGATAGTTGCATTAGCCCAACACACTCATTTTTGCATGTCATATGCATGCATCATATTGCTGAATATTGTCGTGTATTGATTGTGTTACCGGTGTTCTCTGCGGTAGGTTCTGTCCCGGAGGATTACCGTGAGTACCCAATCGAAGGACAGTACCAGGCTACCGATCTTCCAGGCAAGCAACCACCCATTTGATCATATCGATACAATCGCATGTTCTCGCTCCTGCTCTTATTTACTGCATTTAAGACAACCGCGTTTCAAACTGCTGTGTGCTGTGGTAGTTGAACCCATTTCCTCTGCATGACCTGTCATTGCCTCAGTAAGTAGATGAAACCGACTAGCATATGTAGGAGTTGATTGAGCCATGTTTGTGTTTCCTACCTTGCTATGCATGTTATGCTTAGGGTAGTGTCAGGTCTGGTTCATCTGGGTGATGGGCTAGAGTGAAATGATTATGTCGGTAATGAGAGTGCAGTGTTGAACACGATTTGGTAAAGGTATCAACAAGAGGCCATATAGGACTACATGGCGGGTTGTTTTATTGGAACTGTCCTTAAGAACTGAGATCTGTATGTGTGATTTAAGATTCAGCTACTACCATGCATTGGGCCCTGAATATGACCCCGCTCGACTTATTAGCCGCCCTTGTCCTCTGTCGAGGAGTTCCAAGTAGTTTCCGGTGTTCATAGTATACTAGAGGTCGTGCGCAACGCTGACCCTCGGGGTGGGCTGTGATGCGGTAGGTTCGTGGTCGGGTATGCCGGGCGCCCGTTTGGTGTCTCGGAACCCTGTACACATCGTTCGGGGCCGTATGTGGAAACCTCGGCCAGACTCCCTACGGACGGAACCTGGATAGGCGATAAACCTGGACTATAGACTTGTGTGGTTAGTCAGGTCATGGTTTACACCCACGTCAGCTTTCGCTTGAAGTCTGCCGAGCACATGTCATGTGCAGACGCTAAGTGGTGGAAACATGTATGAAGAAGTACACCCCTGCAGGGTTAACATCATCTATTTGAATAGCCGCGTCCGCGGTAAAGGAATACTTGGTTGCCTATACAGTTTATAGACAAGTAAATGGAAACTACTAAAAGCCTCAAGACAGGTGTGAGTGCCGTGGATGGACCTTCCGTAGGATGACGGGAGTGCATCCTCGGTAGTGTATTGTTGTGGTGAGTAGTGACTCGAGTATGCAAAATAGTTACAAGTTGGTGTCTCGTAAGATAGTTTAGCCAAGAGTCAAAGATGGCTTGCTGCAATAACCCCACAATCTCTTTGTTGATAATGTGCATGTATGTAGGATCTGATGTAAGTCTTGTTGAGTACCTTTGTACTAATGTTTGCTTAATTACAATTGCAGAAGAGAATGCCGCCCCTTCTGATGGGTTTTATGTAGACCTCGACGTGGACGAATAGCTTGATGCCCAGGTGGTGATCCTGAGCATGTGAAGGACCCTTGTAGGATAGATAGGCTTCCTCAAGCCTTTTTACTTTCTAGATGTCTGTACCCAGACATGTTGCTTCCGCTTGTTGCTTGTATGGTTGTATGACTGGAATGTCAGGTCATGTGACCCCTATCTGTATGAATGATACGTATGGCTCTCTAGAGCCTTTTAAATAAAGTACATGAGTTGTAGAGTTTTGTTGTGATGCCATGTTGTATTTGTACATATCGGGCATATTATGTGTATGATTGAAATGCTTGGTATGTGTGGGATCTGACTACCTAGTTGTTTATCCTTGGTATCCTCTCTTACCGGGAAATGTCTCCTAGTGCCTCCACTAAGCCATGGTAGCTTGCTACTGCTCCGGAACACTTAGGCTGGCCGACATGTGTCCTTCTTCATTCCCGTGCCTGTCCCTTTGTGAAAATGTCACGCGGTGTTCCTTTAACTCCTTGTTGCTTGCTACTACTTGGCTTCATTCGCTGTTGACCGACACATTCGTTGCTGGGTCATGTATGTCTGTCCCTGTAAGTTAGCGCCACTTTGGGTTCACGACTAGCCATGTAAGCACGGGTTCTCTGTCATATGGATGCTAGCGACACTATCATATACGTGAGCCAAAAGGCGCAAACGGTTCGGGCCTGGTAAGGCGCCACCCGTGGGAATACCGTGCGTGTGGCCGCAAAGTGATATGAGGTGTTACATGCTAGATCAGTGTCACTTAGAATTGGGGTCCTGACAGTGTTGGCATCAGAGTCGGACTGCCTATAGGTTCTTCAAGCCAAACTAGTCGATGTCGAGTCTAGAAATGTTGTTGTTATATGTAGGGGAATTGATTGCGGGATGGAATGTAAGGCTCTTTTTACTCCTTTACCTCATGGCATTCTGATCTGAGTCAGTCCATTCTTTCCATGGGGGTTAAGGACTAGGATCTCTCCTTCTATTAGGTTCACGTGTTACTAATTCGTAGTAACTTATAGGACCCATAACCTTGATATGATGTTGTTGAGTGTCTATCCTTTGCAAATTGTTTCAAAATCCTTTTTGAGCATTTGCAGCCGTAATGTTGTCCAATTTCTGCTAGAAACTCTAATGTCTTTGCATTATTTGGTGTTCTAGATGTCTTCTCGCACTACACACCAGGTGGTACGTATGACTCGGTGCATTGACGTGCCCAGGCACATGGTCATGCTAGTCCATGTGATGATAGAGACAGGCTATAGATGGTATCTAGAGTATACCATCGAAGAGCAGTATCGTGATTTTAATCAGAATCAGTATATCTGCACCGTGAGGATCTTTCCTTCTTATCTCGGAGCTACTGAGCCCCTTCACTGGTCTTATGGGCTTGGTGTTACCATGGAGATGTCCGTCTAGGATGCTGCTTACTCCATGATCACTATCATTCGAGCCGAGTTTGCATCACTTCAGGACACCGAGTTTTGCTATCTGCCGGCAGCACACACTGGTCAGGAGGGGTATTACACTAGGCTCTATGCTGACGCTTCTCATGAGGAGCCACGTCTTTGCACCACCACTGAGATGTTGGAGGAGAGGGACCTTGAGAACCGTGCACTCCGCATGGAGTTGTACAACACTCGCGCGGACCACTGGGCCGCCCTGACACGGCTGGCACCTGCCATGTAGACTGGTTACCTTGATATGCGGGATTTGTATCCTGTACACACTCGTCTGCCAGCTCGCATGGACTATCCAAATGTTATAGGCATCACGCCTCCACATGGGCGTCGTCTGCCACCGTTCGTGGGACCAAGCCCTCATCCAAGTCCTTATGGTACACAGGCCCGATGTGACTGTGAGTTTTCGGATCCGCATGTTCCGCTTCCAGGCTATGCGGGTAATCTCTATGAGGACTACTACGGAGACGGAGATGACTGAGCTGGATCATGGCACTAGTAGTATGTAGTAGTTGTATCTCCACAGTCCTGCGCGTCTTGTGGAATATGACTTAGTGTGTACTAATTCCGGAGGTGTGGAAAAATAATGTTTAGGAGCTTGGAATGCCTCCGATGAGATGTAATCTTTCTTTCACCGCAGTTGTACTTCATTTTGAGCTTGTACTAAACAATGTATGGTGTGTATGACGATGGTATGTAAATGGCAGTTTCTGTATAACCATGTCGTACGGATGAACATCTCTGCATTCCGTGTCATCCATTACTTTTTGCACTCCTAAGTCAGAGTTTTGTCATCCTTGTCTAAACCGTTGTTTTGTTTTCCTAGGATGGTCAACACCCGAAGCACCCCCGCTGCCTAGGAGCATGGTGAAGGCCATGGTGCTAGAGATGGGAATCTGTCTCATCTTCCTTCCTTGGCTGAGGTCATGTTGGAGACCGAAAGTAACAAACACGAGACCAACGGTTTGATGGAACGCATTGAGCAAAACACAGCACATCACCAGAGGAACGACTTGATGTCTCTCAATGACTTCATCAAGCTGTACCCACCTACCTTCCATCATTCCGTCGAGCCTCTCGATGCAGATGATTGGCTCCGCAGCATCACCCATAAGCTACGTTCTGCTATGAGGCTATGAGGTCAGTTACGCTGCTTATCATCTTGAGCCCCCCGCCAGCCTTTGGTGGGAGAACTATGAGGCCATGCGCCCAGCTGGCCAGGTGTAACACCCACGATGCGGCTATATCTCCCACGTGTCAGAGCACGACTTAGATGCATAACCGTATAGTGGTTTAGTCGCAAGAAGGGTCATCTTCACACAATCCCATGTAATGAACAAGAATGGGATAAAGAGAGTTGGCTTACAATCGCCACTTCACATGATACATAATTAAGATCATACATCATTCAAATACACTCACAGACTGGCTACGGTCAAGTTCAAATGAAAAGAAGACAACCCCAAATGCTAGATCCCTGATCGCCCCAACTGGGCCCCACTACTGATCATCTGGAAACGAAACATAGTAACGACTAAGGGCCTCATCAAATTCCCACTTCAGCTCAGTTGCGCCATCTGCGCCAGTATCCTCGGCACCTGCATCTGTTTTGGTAGAATCTGTGAGCCACGGGGACTCAGCAATCTCACACCCGCGAGATCAAGACTACTTAAGCTCATAGGTAGGTAAAAGGGTAATATGGTGGAGCTGCAGCAAGCACTAAGCAAATATGGTGGCTAACATACGCAAGTGAGAGCGAGAAGAGAAGCAACGCGTCGGTCGAGAAGCTAGAAGCGATCAAGAAGTGATCCTGAAACTACTTACGTCAAGCATAACATAAACCGTGTTCACTTCCCGGACTCCGCCGAGAAGAGACCATCACGGCTACACACACAGTTGATGCATTTTAATGAAGTCAAGTGTCAAGTTATCTAAAACCGGACATTAACAAATTCCCATCTGCCTCATAACCGCGGGCACGGCTTTCGAAAGATCAATATACCCTGCAGGGGTGTCCCAACTCAGCACATCACAAGCTCTCACGGTCAACGAAGGAGTAGACCTTCTCCCGGGAAGACCTGATCAGTCTCGGAATCCCGTTTCGCAAAACATTTCAACAATGGTAAAACAAGACCAGCAAAACCACCCGATGCGCCGACAAATCCCGATAGGAGCTGCGCATATCTCATTCTCAGGGCACAACGGATGAGCAAGACGTCGGGTTGGTATAGACCCTGGTAGCTCAGGTTGGACCAACACTCGAAGGAGCACTGGCCCGGGGGGGTAAATAAAGATGACCCTTGGGCTCGCGAAAACCCAAGGGAAAAGGGCTTAGGTGGCAAATGGTAAAACCAAGTTTGGGCCTTGCTGGAGGAGTTTTATTCAAAGCGAACTGTTAAGGGGGTCCCATAAATCACCCAACCGTGTAAGGAACGCAAAATCAAGGAACATAACACCGGTATGACGGAAACTAGGGCGGCGAGAGTGGAACAAGTCACCAGGCATAAGGCCGAGCCTTCCACCCTTTACCAAGTATATAAGGTGCATTAATTTAAATAGGAGATATTGTGATATCCCAAAATATCCATGTTCCGACCAGGAACAAACTTCATCTTCACCTGCAACTAACAACGCTATAAGAGGGGCTGAGCAAAAGCGGTGACATAGCCAATCAACGGTTGCTAGGACAGGATGGTTAGAGGTTTGACATGGCAATAGGCAGGCATGGTAAACAATGGCAGGTAGAGCTAACATAGCGATAGAGCGAGTACTAGCAAGCAAAGATAGAAGTGATATCGAAGGTATGGTCATCTTGCCTGCAAGGTTCTCAGAGTTGTCGAAGGCTGGATCCTCGTTAGCGTACTCAACAGGTTCCTCGTGCATGTACTCGTCTCCCGGCTCTATCCAAAGCAACAACACAAGCAACGAACCACAATAAATCACGGCGCAATGCACAAGCAACATGATGCAATACATGTCATGATATGCGACATGTGATATGCAATGCATATGCGTGCTTCGGGAGGAAAAATGATGAACAAGGCATCAACTTGGAAAACCAAGTATGCCGCTGGAAAGATGAGATGATTTCGGTTGAAATCGATATAAAGATCTCCGGATTCGGATGCACGGTTTGCAAATGGCAAGCAAGACAAGTATGGCACAAAGCTGCGATTAACAGCACGATGCTACTTAGCATGCAACAATAAATTATGCTACAGCACCCCAATGTAAAAACAAAGCATATGGCAATGATCTACAGGAGATTCTTTACAAAAAAGGAACACTGAGCTACGGCTAAATCACATCATAACAGGTTCAAACAAGCATGGAGAAAATGCAAAAAATTATCAGGCTGGACATGGCATAAACAGCATCACGAAGCAATGTTCAGAGCAGGTTATCAACATGCTACAAGAACTTATAATAGCAAAATAAGGCATGTCATGAATCTACTCAAAGCATAGTTCAAAAGTCCCTTACCGACCATAAGCCAAAAATTATCAGAAAATATGATGGCACCCACGTAAACATAGCAAGTTTCTTTAACAGATTTCAGCAAACAAAGCATGGCATTGAAATAATTATGAAGGCACCTTCATGAGCTCGATGCACTCACTACAGAGCATCCCATGATAAACTAAGCATACATCCATCAAGAAGACATGTCAGAGAAGCTACAGATGGCAAGAAACAACATCATAGCATATCCGGACCAACTACAACAACCTTGGCCAAATTGAATAACTTGTAAACAATCTGCCAGGAAACATTTTGAAGCAAAAGTAGAGCACGATAATGACATGCTAGACTACTCCATAATTGCAACCAGGACAATGGATGGATATAGCAAAACCATGTTTTCAAAACACCCTTACTGAAGTATCTCAAATTGTGCATGGATCTCTCTGTAGCAACATGTTTACATGGCATCAAAATTACAGCAGAACAGAAACTAAAATCAGCATTATCACGAAGCCTAGTTTGCATGCTTGTGCTAGTCACCACATTGATCACAGAAATACATGGTAAGCACCTCTGTAAAGAAGACATAGCATAGTTCAAAACACACTTAGGGACCAAGTCCATAGGATGCACACATCAATCATGGCAAAAATGACAAAAGAGCTCGTGCTGATAAGAACCTGAAACTAACAATATGAAGCCCTCTTCCAACAGCATTTCGGGCACCGAGACAAGCTCAAATGTAAATGATGCAATGGAATGAAATGATGTACTCTTCGAGGCGAACAATTTGACATATTACACGCACGAAACGGAGCTACAGATGCCAAGATGTGATGCGATGAACATGCAACAATTTTAATACAGAAAAAGGACTTAGTGGAAA
>NC_041391.1:361908072-361917347 GCF_002162155.2 Triticum dicoccoides | reverse complement strand
GCGGCGAAGATCGGCGGCGGAGGGCGCGGGAGGCGGCCGCGGGAGCTCGCCGGCTCCGGGACGGCGGCGGCGACGGGCGGAGATCGGCGGCGGGGAGCGCGGGAGGCGGGGCGCCCGCGGGGCAGTGGCGGCGGCGTTCCGGGCCGGGGAAGGCCCCGCACGGGCCTCGCGGGCCCGCGGGTCGGCGGCAAACTGGGGACCGGCCCAGGACACGTGGCGGTCGATGAATGGCCGCGCGGACGGCGGAAGACGTGTCCGGCGCCGACGGACGATTGCCGGCGCGCGGACAGGGGATTTCGTCTAGGGTTAGGGGGGAATTGATCCGGGATTTCGGGGGAGGGATCTATATATAGAGGTAGAGGGAGCTAGGAGGCTCCAAATGAGGTGCGGTTTTCGCCCACACGATCGTGATCGAACGACGGAGAGCATGGAAGTGACTTAGATGGGTTATTGGGCTGTTTTGGAGGGGTGTTGGGCTGCAAGTCAAAAGAGGCCTTTGCGGATATGCAGTTAACCGTTGGAGTACCAAACGAGCTCCAAATGACCCGAAACTTGACAGGTGGTCTACCGGTGCTATACCAGGGCCACTTGGCAAGGCTCGGTCCATTCCGAGAATGTTCTACACCCGCACACGAAAAGAGACAAGAGGGGTGCGCCGGTGCATGTGGGACTATCGGATTGCAAAACGGACAACAGGGAAAATGCTCGGATGCATGAGACGAACATGTATGCAAAATGAAATGCGCATGATGACATGATATGATATGCATGACATGAATAAAATGCAAAACAAAATACAAAACCCAACCACGGAGGAAAAATCGTATCGCATAGCCGAAAATGGCAAGAGTTGGAGATACAAAGATGGAAAGTTACATCCGGGGTGTTACAACACTCCACCACTACAAGAGGATCTCGTCCCGAGATCTAGGACTGAAAGATCTCCGGATATTCGGAACGGAGGTGATCCTCGCGCTCCCAGGTGGCTTCTCGGTCGAAATGGTGTGACCACTTCACTTTCAGGAATTTGATTGACTTGTTGCGAGTCTTGCGCTCGGTTTCTTCAAGAATAGCAACGGGATGCTCATGATAAGAGAGATCTTCTTGGAGGTCGATCTCTTCAAAGTTGATAGTGTGCTCAGGAGTCTTGAAGCACTTGCGGAGCTGTGACACGTGAAAGACATCGTGCACGTTTGCAAAGTTGGATGGAAGCTCAAGTTGATAGGCGAGATCGCATCTTTTGCCAATGATCTTGAAAGGACCCACGTATCTAGGGGCAAGCTTCCCTTTGATACCGAAGCGACGAGTGCCTTTCATTGGAGAGACGCGGAGGTAGACATGGTCTCTGATTTCAAAATCCAAGTCATGGTGCTTGCTATCATAGTAACTCTTTTGTCGCGATTGCGCGGCTTTGAGATTCTCACGAATGACTTTGCACATTTCTTTGGCTTCTATGATCAAGTCGTTGCCAAGAAGTTGGCGTTCACCTGTCTCAGACCAATTGAGAGGAGTACGGCACTTTCTGCCATAGAGAATTTCGAATGGGGCCTTGCCCGAACTCCCTTGGAAGATGTTGTTGTAGGAGAACTCGGCATATGGGAGACAATCTTCCTACTTCATACCGAAAGAGATGACACAAGCCCTGAGCATATCTTCAAGGATTTGATTGACTCGCTCGACTTGGCCACTTGTTTGAGGATGGAAAGCTGTGCTGAAACGAATGTTGGTGCCCATGGCCGTCTGAAAGGAGTCCCAGAACTTAGAAGTGAAGATGCTTCCGCGATCTGAAGATATCAATTGTGGAATACCGTGCAAGGAGACAATTCTGGAAGTGTATAGCTCTGCCAGCTGAGCTGCCGTGGTAGATTCTTTGATAGGAAGAAAATGAGCCACTTTAGTAAGCTTGTCAATGACAACGAAGATAGCATCATTTCCACGCTTGGACTTAGGAAAACCAGTCACGAAGTCCATCTCGATATGGTCAAACTTCCATTCCGGAATAGCAAGAGGTTGGAGGAGACCAGCTGGTCGTTGGTGTTCTGCTTTCACTCTTCTGCAGACATCACATTCATTCACGAATTGAGAAATCTCTCGCTTCATTCGAGTCCACCAATACGACTGCTTGAGGTCATGGTACATCTTTGTACTTCCAGGATGAATGGATAGGAGGGAATTGTGTGCCTCATTCATGATGACTTTTCTCAGATCACCTTTTGGAACCACAATTCGATCCTCGAAGAAAAGAGTATCTTTGTCATCCAAGCGATAGCACTTGTACTTAGGAATGCCCTTGTCAATACCACGTTTCACCTTCTTCACCATGGTATCCAGGAGTTGTGCCTCACGAATTTGATCTTCCAAAGTAGGAGAGACTATGAGGTTGGCAAGAAAGCCTTGAGGAACAACTTGAAGATTCAGCTTGCGAAAAGCCTCACAGAGATCCGGTTGAAACGGCTTGAGAATTAGACTGTTGCAATAAGCCTTTCTGCTCAGAGCATCTACAATCACATTCGCCTTGCCAGCCAGGAGTATATTCGATACTCGGATTGTACTCTTGAATCATTTCGACCCATCGAGTTTGCCTGAGATTAAGGTTGGGTTGAGTGAAGATATACTTGAGGCTCTTGTGATCGGTGAAAATGTCCACTTGCCTTCCCAATAAGAGATGTCTCCATATGATCAATGCATGGACAACTGCCGCCAACTCAAGATCGTGAGTGGGGTAGTTCTTTTCGTTGGGCTTCAACTGACAAGAGGTATAGGCCACAACTTCCTTCTCTTGCATCAACACAGCACCGAGACCTTGAAGGGAAGCATCACAGAAAACTTCGAATGGCTTGGATTCATTAGGAGGAGTCAAAACAGGAGCTGTGACTATCTTCTCTTTGAGGGTGTTGAAAGCGACGTCACACTCAGGCGTCCAGACATATTTGACATGCTTCTGGAGGAGGTTGGAAAGAGGCTTTGCAATCTTTGAGAAGTTCTCAACGAATCTTCGGCAATAGCTTGCAAGACCAAGAAAGCTGCGGAGCTGTTTGACATTCTGAGGAGGTTCCCAATTCACAACTGCAGACACCTTTGCCGGATTAACAGCAATTCCCTTGGCGGAGATGATGTGACCAAGATAAAGAACTTCATCAAGCCAGAACTCACATTTGGAAAACTTCGCATAGAATTGATGCTCTCTGAGCTTGTCGAGCACCAATCGCAAATGTTTGGCATGATCCTGCTTATTCTTGGAGAAGACCAAAATATCATCGAGATACAACAGAACAAATTCATTGGTGTAGGGGTTGAAGATAAAGTTCATCATGCAAGAGAACGTTGGAGGAGCATTGACGAGGCCGAAAGACATGACAGTATATTCATAAGAACCATAGCTTGTTCTGAATGCTGTCTTGGGAATATCTTGTTCACGAGTGCGAATCTGATGATAACCCATACGAAGTTCAAGCTTGGAGAAGACTTTAGCACCTTTGAGTTGCTCGAAAAGCTCATTGATGTTGGGAAGTGTGTACTTGTTCTTGATTGTCTTCTTGTTCAATGGACGGTAATCGACGCAAAGTCGGTCCGTGCCATCCTTCTTCTGGACAAAAAGAACTCCACAACCCCATGGGGAAGAACTCGATCTGATCAAACCCAGACGCTCTTGTTCATCGAGCTGCTTCTTCAATTCCTTCAGCTCCTTGGGTCCAAGCTTGTATGGACGCTTGCAAACGGGTTCAGTTCCAGGCTCAAGATCAATAACGAACTCGACTGGCCGATGAGGAGGCATACCCGGAAGCTCTTCTGGAAAGACATCTTGGTACTCACAAACGACTGGAATTTGAGAAATAGCATCCAATTCGCCCTTCTCATTGAGAGAAAACAACCGAATGGTTTCATCACGAGCGGCATAGATAATAACATCCTTAGAAGGGTGTGTCAATTGAATTTGCCTGGCGGCACAATCAAGCTGAGCCTTGTGCTTAGAAAGCCAGTCCATCCCAAGAATTAGATCAATATCAGAGTCACCAAGAACCATTGGAGAAGATAGAAATGTATAGTCGCCCATCTTGATAGAAACATCCGGAGCCATCATTTTGCTGTTCGTGAATAAACCCGGAGAGGAAACCGCTATCAGCTTAGGTAGATCAACAGTATGCAAATCGTGCATAGATGCAAAAGGCTTTGATATGAATGAAATAGAAGCACCCGTATCAAATAAAACTTTTGCAGGAATATCATTAACTGGAAGATTACCCATGATCACATCTGAAGAATCCTCTGCCGGAGCTGCATTCATCATGTTCACCTTTGCAGACTTTGGATTACGCTTGACCACTGCATTGCTTGAAGATCTCATAGGAGGAGGAGGAGGAAGGCGCCTTTAATTTAAGCATTTGTTCGCGTAGTGGCCTTTCCGCTGGCACTTGTTGCAAGTCACTTCTGAGAGCGGACGATGATAAGGAGCACTCGACTTTGAAGCTTGAGGCTGAGACTTGTTCTGATAGCTTGGGTTGGATGGGTGGGAAGATCCACGAGCACCTGAGTTCTTCTGTTAGTAAGGCTGACGAAACAGAGGAGGAGGAAGATAAAACTTCTGCTGCTTAGCTGCCACTTGTGAGGAAGAAGAAGATTGCACTGCATCTCTGATTCTCTTCTTAGAAGCCTCACACTTGAGCTGAGCACCTTCTTGCTTGAGTGCCATATTGTAGAATTGATCAAACTGAGTAGGCTCAACAAGAACGAGAGCTAACTGAAGATCCACCTCTAAACTGATAGATCATACTCTTCTCATCTGGAACATCTTTCTTAGCAAAGCGGGCAAGTTTCTGAAACTGCTTGTTGTATTCGTACACTGACATGTTGCCTTGCTTGAGATTGCGGAACTCCTCACGCTTGCTCTCAACAACACTGGTAGGAATATGGTGAGCTTTAAAGTCCCGACAGAAATCAGTCCAAGTAATCACTCGACCACCTCTGGAATCCTTGTATTGCTGGAACCAATCAGCTGCCTGATCCTTGAGCTGAAAAGAAGCAAACTTGACATACTCCTCACGCCTGACATTGCTGCATTCAAAATGCTTGTTGATATCCACGAGCCAATCATCGGCGTCTGTGGCCTCGACACAATAGCTGAAAGACTTCGGCTGATTTGCAAGGAATTGGTTGAGGGTAGGAAACTGAGGCTGATGATTGAACTGCCCTTGACGTTGATTCCCTTGGTTGCCTTGGCCTTGGTTGCGCTCTTGCATGAGCTGGATCATCATCTGAGCATGGGCGTTAGAGGCTGCCATCAAAGCTTGCCATGCCTCCGGAGGCGGAGGTGGAGGTGGAGGGTTCGCCTGACTCCCATCATTGCGATCCGGATTCAGACGCGTTGGCGGAGCCATCCTGAGAGGGTGACATCCGTTAGCATCTTGATAGACAGATAGACAAGTTGAATCAACGAATAGAAATAGCAACATATAGTCTTCACAATAAACATTCGAACATGGATGAACGAATGAATTCCAATGTAAACATCACACATCCATAAAGGTGAGAAGCCACTTGAATAGAGATTGATGAATGAAATAAACAAGGTACAACTGAAACAAATAAGTGGTAAGGATTACCCAATCACGAACCAAATATCTGCGGGAAGAAATGCTAGAGCTACTTGAATCCCACCTATAAACTCCCGAAACATTCTGGTTATGCAATCTGGTGTTGGGAATACAGGGGAAGCAATATATCTCACCCAAACTAGCAATCCCTACATCCAGCTGTATCCATCCGTCAACACATACCAAGAAACCTTCGGAAATCGTGTACCTCAACCTTCGAAAAGCATATGTTATACGAGTTATGGCAATACTCCCGAGCTCGCCCCAGTACTGGGTTATCGGGGTTATCTCACCAACAACTGCATAAAAGAGATTTTCGATGTCGGCAAAACTCAGGTATTCCAGAACTGCAACGATGAAATTGTGACGACAACACCTCGGAGCTCAACTCCCCGGGACACTGCCACAACCCCTAAATGTCAGGAGGCACCAAGAACAATGTTCTCGATACAAAACCATCGGAACGATTCCAAGATACCCGCGTGATCCTAAAATTTTTTTAGTGAAATTTGAAAAGAGGAAAGTCAAAACATCTACGTCAGGAGACCTCACCAGAGCGACGAAGGGACTGAGGAGTAAAAAGAATCCTACTCTCCGATATATATATAATCCTAATACTCAAAACATTTTTGTTCTAGACTCAACATCGCCAGCAAACAATCAAGCAGGGGGCTCCTAAGTCGGGGATGGCTCTGATTACCAAGTTTTAACACCCACGATGCGGCTATATCTCCCACATGTCGGAGCATGACTTAGAGGCATAACCGCATAGTGGTTTAGTCTCAAGAAGGGTCATCTTCAAACAATCCCATGTAATGAACAAGAATGGGATAAAGAGAGTTGGCTTACAATCGCCACTTCACACAATACATAATTAAGATCATACATCATTCAAATACACTCACAGACCGGCTACGGTCAAGTTCAAATGAAAAGAAGACAACCCCAAATGCTAGATCCCCGATCGCCCCAACTGGGCCCCACTACTTATCATCTGGAAACGAAACATAGTAACGACCAAGGGCCTCATCACACCCGCGAGATCAAGACTATTTAAGCTCATAGGTAGGTAAAAGGGTAATATGGTGGAGCTGCAGCAAGCACTGAGCAAATATGGTGGCTAACATACGCAAGTGAGAGCGAGAAGAGAAGCAACGCATCGGTCGAGAAGCTAGAAGCGATCAAGAAGTGATCCTGAAACTACTTACGTCAAGCATAACACAAACCGTGTTCACTTCTCGGACTCCGCCGAGAAGAGACCATCACGGCTACACACACAGTTGATGCATTTTAATGAAGTCAAGTGTCAAGTTATCTACAACCGGACATTAACAAATTCCCATCTGCCTCATAACCGCGGGCATGGCTTTCAAAAGATTAATATACCCTGTAGGGGTGTCCCAACTCAGCCCATCACAAGCTCTCACGGTCAACGAAGGAATAGACCATCTCCCGGGAAGACCCGATCAGTCTCGGAATCCCGGTTCGCAAAACATTTCGACAATGGTAAAACAAGACCAGCAAAACCACCCGATGCACCGACAAATCCCGATAGGAGCTGCGCATATCTCGTTCTCAGGGCACAACAGATGAGCCAGACGTCGGGTTGGTATAGACCCTGGTTGCCCAGGGGACGCCGGACATCGCTCAGGTTGGACCAACACTCGAAGGAGCACTGGCCCGGGGGGGTAAATAAAGATGACCCTTGGGCTCGCGAGAACCCAAGGGAAAAGGGCTTAGGTGGCAAATGGTAAAACCAAGTTTGGGCCTTGCTGGAGGAGTTTTATTCAAAGCGAACTATTAAGGGTGTCCCATAAATCACCCAACCATGTAAGGAACGCAAAATCAAGGAACATAACACCGGTATGACGGAAACTAGGGCGGCAAGAGTGGAACAAGTCACCAGGCATAAGGCCGAGCCTTCCACCCTTTACCAAGTATATAAGGTGCATTAATTTAAACAGGAGATATTGTGTTATCCCAAAATATCCATGTTCCGACCAGGAACAAACTTCATCTTCACCTGCAACTAACAACGCTATAAGAGGGGCTGAGCAAAAGCGGTGACATAGCCAATCAACGGTTGCTAGGACAGGATGGTTAGAGGTTTGACATGGAAATAGGTAGGCATGGTAAACAATGGCAGGTAGAGCTAACATAGCGATAGAGCGAGTACTAGCAAGCAAAGATAGAAGTGATATCGAAGGTATGGTCATCTTGCCTGGAAGGTTCTCAGAGTTGTCGAAGGCTGGATCCTCGTTAGCATACTCAACAGGTTCCTCATGCACGTACTCGTCTCCCGGCTCTACCCAAAGCAACAACACAAGCAACGAACCACAATAAATCACGGCGCAATGCACAAGCAACATGATGCAATACATGTCATGATATGCGAGATGTGATATGCAATGCATATGCGTGCTTCGGGAGGAAAAAGGATGAACAAGGCATCAACTTGGCAAACCAAGTATGTCGCTGGAAAGATGAGATGATTTCGGTTGAATTCGATATAAAGATCGCCGGATTCGGATGCACGGTTTGCAAATGGCAAGCAAGACAAGTATGGTACAAAGCTGCGATTAACAGCATGATGCTACTTAGCATGCAACAATAAATTATGCTACAGCACCCCAACATAAAAACAAAGCATATTGCAATGATCTACAGGATATTCTTTACAAAATAGGAACACTGAGCTACGGCTAAATCACATCATAACAGGTTCAAAAAAGCATGGAGAAAGTGCAAAAAATTATCAGGCTGGACATGGCATAAACAGCATCACGAAGCAATGTTCAGAGCAGGTTATCAACATGCTACAGGAACTTATAATAGCAAAATAAGGCATGGCATGAATCTACTCAAAGCATAGTTCAAAAGTCCCTTACTGACCACAAGCCAAAAAGGATCAGAAAATATGATGGCACCCACGTAAACATAGCAAGTTTCGTTAACAGATTTCAGCAAACAAAGCATGGCATTGAAATAATTATTAAGGCACCTTCGTGAGCTCGATGCACTCACTACAGGGAATCCCATGATAAACTAAGCATACATCCATCAAGAATACATGTCATATAAGCTATACATGGGAAGAAACAACATCATAGCATATCCGGACCAACTACAACAACCTTGGCCAAATTGAATAACATGTAAACAATCTGCCAGGAAACATTTTGAAGCAAAAGTAGAGCACGAAAATGACAAGCTAGACTACTCCATAATTGCAACCAGGACCATGGATGGATAGAGAAAAACCATGTTTTCAAAACACCCTTACTGAAGTATCTCAAATTATGCGTGGATCTCTCTGTATCTAAAATCAGCATTATCACGAAGCCTAGTTTGCATGCTTGTGCTAGTCATCACATTGATCACAAAAATACATGGTAAGCACCTCTATAAAGAAGACATAGCATAGTTCAAAACACACTTAGGGACCAAGTCCATAGGATGCACACATCAATCATGGCAAAAATGATAAAAGAGCTCGTGCTGATAAGAATCTGAAACTAACAATATGAAGCTCTCTTCCAACAGCATTTCGGGCATCGAGATGAGCTCAAATATAAATGATGCAATGGAATGAAATGATGTACTCTTAGAGGCGAACAATTTGACATATTACACGCACGAAACGGAGCTACGGATGCGAAGATGTGATGCGATGAACATGCAACA